>NC_137777.1:51634960-52131069 GCF_963455305.1 Plecotus auritus | reverse complement strand
TTCACACCTAAAGGCTATTGTTGTGTTGGCTGTTGTCATTTTTTAATTTGACAAGCTAAGAGAAAAGAGGTCAGTGCCCCTGACTAAATAGTCAGGTATTGCATGTTTTAAAAATTCTGTGGCACATCGTTTGAAAATTGCTGTTATAGAAGAACATTTAAAAATAATTATTGTCTTACCCATAACCCATTTAAACCCACTTAAACAGGCTGGTGCATCTGCTGCCAGTTTACAACATGGTATTCACAGAACGACATGTCATTACCTGCCAGCCTGAATTTCTAAATGTTCAGCAAGAAACTATTTGTTGAGCACTAGCTGGTTTGGCTCAGTGGATAGAGCATCGGCCTGTGTCGGGTCCCGGGTTCAATTCCGCTCAAGGGCACATGCCTGTTGTGGGATCGATCCCCAGTGGGGTGTGCAGGAGGCAGCCAATCAATGATTCTCTCTCATCATTGATGTTTCTCTCTCTCTCTCTCTCTTTCCTCTCGGAAATCAATAAAAACATATTAAATAAATAAATAAATTAATTAATTAATTAATTAAATTAAATTAAATAATTGTTGGAGCTACACAAAGTCCCAATGGTTTCCCCAAGTACTCTCAGGGCTCAGAGCAAACCTAGTAATACAGATAAAATTAATGGGTAAAGCCTAAAAAACAGGCTATTTGTAGCAGTGGGAGGAGGAAAGGGAGAAAGAATTATGTAAATACTAGAGGCCCAATGCACGAAGATTCATGCAAGAATGGGCCTTCCTTCCCCTGGCTGCCAGCACCACCTTCGCTCTGGCCGGAGCCACTTTTCTGCTCTGGCCTGGAGCTTTCTTTCCGCCTTCCCACACTGTCCAGAGGCCCGGAGCTGCTGGGGTGGTGCCAAACACCTGCATCTGACGCAAGCATTCCGCCCCGCCCCCAGCCGCTCGGCACCTGCATATGCAAATTAACCCACCATCTTTGTTGGGTTAATTTGCATACTCACTCCTGATTGGCTGGTGGGCATCACGAAGGTATGGTCAATTAACATGTTACTCTTTTATTAGGTAGATTGTGTGCATCTTAAATTTAAAAATAGATAATGTTGGTTAAAAATAAGTCTGTAGTCGTGTCCAATGTGTGCTAAAATGAAAATTCTGTGTCGTTTGTCATCTGAACTGGGTGAGAAGTGGCACTGGCCAGGAGCGCTCTCTGTGATCACACCTGGGCACCAGACACGTACTGGAGCCATGCCAGGCAAACCAGGGTGGTCACGGTGTGAGGAGGGGATTGAAGGGCAATGCACAGGAGGACTGAGCAGGGCCGGGCCAGAGTTGAGCCCCTGGCAGGAGAGGAGGGAGGGCTGTCAGATCAACCCTGATGACCTCTGAGCACACAGCCGTGCACCTGCAGTGACCACTTGGTGGTGGCCACACCCCTGCCAATGTGAGCAGGGACAGCCATCCCCACAGGACTTGTCACTGCCCTTCCCTAAAGGACTCAGGTGTGTACAGAGGTGACCATGCTCGCTCCCCAGGACTCACAGGGGCTTTCAGCCCCCCAGGTAGTGTCCTGTGCACGACAGGACCAGGGACCAACGCCTCTGTAGTCGGAGCACAGGTGCCGTGGCAGCGCCTCAGAGCTGGTGGAGGTGTGATTCACAAACCACCAGGGAGAATATTTTACTCTAAAAAACTAGACACTGACTCATTGAAATCTTTGGCGTTACAGAGGCATAACTAAGAAAAGAAGAGTACAGTCCTGAATCTTCAAGACTTATTTCTCTTCTCATAAATGGGACACTCAGAGTACAACGAGCCCCACCGAGAAACAAAACCCTGGTGCTGGGTGTTTCGCAGGTGGCGCCAAGCATAGCGCTCCGAGGAAATCCTTCGTTCAGCGGGTCCTGACTCAGCCCCACTGCTGCCCTGCTCTCGGGAGCTGCACACAGGCTCTGGGTTAGAAGTGGGGTTCCGACTGCCTTCTGCTGTTGCCAGTAGCAGAGGCATCACAAAGCCCTACGGCCTTTATTTTTATTCTCAGTCAAATGTCTGTAAGAAATAAGTTTCTACCGAGACTCCTTAGTCTTCTTAAGGACTTTTTTATAAGTTCAGCCTCTTGCCCTAGCCTGTTTGGCTCAGTGGATAGAGCATTGGCCTGTGGACTGAAGAGTCCCAGGTTTGATTCCGGTCAAGGGCACATGCCTGGGTTGTGGGCTTGGTCCCTAGTAGGGGGTGTGCAGGAGGCAGCCAATCAATGATTCTCTCTCATCATTGATGTTTCTATTTCTCTCTCCTTCTCCTTTCCTCTCTGAAATCAATTAAAAAAAAAAAAAAAAGATCAGCCTCTTGGCATATCTGCCTTGCCTTCAAAAGTCATTACCTATCTGTGAGTAGTCACAGTAATCAATTGCCTTAGATTTGTCATTATCTATGTACAAGGAAATGATAAAATGTCATTTGTATCAAGTTGTATTGGAAATAACAAAACTATTCATTACAGTGAGTTGAGCAACGAAAAGCCATTATTTATTCACTTGCCAAAGGGTCTGAAAAAAGGAAGTGAGTGTAGGTTTTATAAGCCACACAGGAAAATACATTTTGTTTTTAAAATTTTTTGTTAAACAATAAAGAACTTAAAAACTGTTTTTTGTTCTGAATAATTTAATAGTAAACTATTCTATTTAAATACAGACTGATGCTTGTAGGAAAACATAAATGATACCAAAATCAATCATAATAAAACCATGATTAATACTATTATTAGAGAACTAGAGGCCTGGTGCACAAAATTCATGCACAGGAAAAGGGGGTCCTCAGCCCGGCCTGCACCCTCTCCAATCTGCGACCCCTCGGGGGATGTCTGACTGCCTCTCGCAATCCAGGACCGCTGGCTCCTAATCGCTTGCCTGCCTGCCTGCCTGATTGCCCCTAACCACCTCTGCCTGTCTGATCACCCCTAGTCACCCCTGCCTGCCTGCTTGATCGCCCCTAACTGCTCCCCTACAGGACTGATCACCCCAACCGCCTCCTAGGACCTGGGCTGGCTTCTCCCGGGCTGGACACAGCCATAGGGGACCGTGAGTGGGCGGCTTCGCCTGGGCCGCAGACGCAGGCACCCGGGACCACGGGGCGGATGGCTTGTCCCTCTCCTGGGCCGCGGGCGCAGCCGCTGGCACCTGGGACCATGGGGACCATGGGGTGGGCGGATTGTCCCTTTCCCAGGCCACAGCCTGGCTGGTCCCCATTCTTCTCTCCCCAGTGTGGAGTGTCTGAGCAGTTACAGCATGATGGTGTGAGGGCATGACGACATGAGGGCCTGATGACTATTTGCATATTATCTCTTTATTATATAGGATAATTCACTGGATTTCTTTTCTTTCTTCTTCTTTTTTTTTTGGTATCCAATACTATTTAGTAACTCACTAACAAAAATAATTTTTGAACATTCTTAGTGTATTTAATTTTCATACTTTTACACAAACATTTAATAAACACACATGGACATACTTTTCTTCACTGGCCATAGAAAGACAGCTGACTGACTATTCCAAAATTAATAACCAAAAATTGATGGAAAATTAGGGTAAAGTGTTAGGGCACAACCTAATCCCCAAATTATAGGTTCTAAAGGTTTCTTTTTGAACATTTAGGGGGAAATATCATCTGTCCACTTTGACGTTTGGTATATGGATGTTGTGTGATTTGGGAGGGGTTAGAAGGGGAGGGACCACCTATCCAGCAGCCCGGGACACACAGAGTCCATTGTCACCCAGAGACCCACCGGGTGAAGTAGGGGATGGACTTGAGTCCTCCTGCCACCGACAGCTGTGTGAGCACGAAATGAGCTGCTTAACCACCGAACTTCTCCTTTGCAAAATGGAGAGATCATCACAGCGCAGTGGGGAGGGTTGAAGACCTCGTGCAATGGACCAGCACAGGAAATCCCTCGTGTTTTTCTTCTTTTTGAAATCCTCACCTGAGGATATGTTTTTTTATTGATTTTTTTTGAGAGAGAGAGAGAGAGAAACATTGATGTACCAGAGAAATATCAGCCAGTTGCCTCCCACACGTGCCCCAACCGCAGATCAAACCTGCAGCCTAGGCCCTAGGTCAGGGTTGGGCAAACTTTTTGACTCGAGGGCCACAATGGGTTCTTAAACTGGACCGGAGGGCCAGAACAAAAGCATGGATGGAGTGTTTGTGTGAACTAATATAAATTCAAAGCAAAGGAGCGGAGGGGAGAGCAAGAGAACCCTCGGCTCTTTCGGCTCCGCGGGCCGGATAGAATAGCCGAACGGCCGGATCCGGCCCGCGGGCCATAGTTTGCCCACGGCTGCTAGGTTATACGAACCACCTAGTCTCAATGGTGAGGGCACAGCTGTGGCACTGGGGACCTGAGCCCTGGAGGCCAGCAATTCTACTGTCATGAGCAAGTGGATCACAGGATGCTTGATGGCTGTGAAGAGTGCCAGCCGATATACATATATAGTACCAGCTGCCTCACAGCCAGGAGGAAAGCCAGTGCGAAAAGCTGCTAGGAAAAGGCGTGGCAGCAAAGAGGCATTTTTCCCAAGAGCAACACTCCTATTAGAGGTGGTTTGACATTTGCTCCCCCTGATCAAAGACTGGGGCTCTGATGACCGTGGGAGCCTGGGGGCTTCAGCTCATGACCTTCACCTTCCTTGACTTAAGCATGAGTGTTCCTGTCTAGTCCTGGTGACGTCAGGATTGCCTGACCTTAGCCAGGGCCTCTGTTCACAGAGGCATAGGATGAGCTGTGCAAAATATTGGCCTAGAACCGTGGTCGGCAAACTGCGGCTCGCAAGCCACATGCGGCTCTTTGGCCCCTTGAGTGTGGCTCTTCCACAAAATACCACGGCCTGGGCGAGTCTATTTTGAAGAAGTGGTGTTAGAAGAAGTTTAAGTTTAAAAAATTTGGCTCTCAAAAGAAATTTCAATCGTTGTACTGTTGATATTTGGCTCTGTTGACTAATAAGTTTGCCCACCACTGGCCTAGAGTCCCGGCACCAGGGAACAATGCCTGGTTCAAATCCTGCCTCTCCTTAGTCAAGTGTTGGGAACAAGTTACCTAACTGCCATGACCCCCGCTTTTCTCTTTGGTGAAATGGTTAAAACACCAGTACCTAGCTCCTGGAATTGTTAAAGATGTATACATTAGGATTCTTCTTATAGAAAACCCATTCTCTTTATATAACTGTGGATTTATTTTAAAGGACTTAAACTCAGAGTTTCTGTATTAACTAAGATCCTGCCTAATTCAGACTCAAGGATTTTCTTAGATGACGATCTTCACTGGGGCCAAGGAGTGTGTGGTGGCCCTATTCTGGTCCCCCGTGAATCCAGGCTCTGTCCCTGCTCTAACACACTGGCTGTGTTTGCCACCCACTCTGCCCCCCTGAGTATGTGAGCTATGCCGAGCCTCCCTCACCTATGACCACGTCCTCACTCTGCTTCTGGCTTTTCTCTCCCACAGCATAGTGGAGGCGGTCATCGCAGTCCTCAGGGACATTTGTCCCTCAGTCTTCTCTTTCAATAAGAATTCTTAATTGTGCAGACTCAGGATTGAGAGTGACCAAGATGCCTGAACACACACACACACACACACACACATACACACACACACGCCTTCATTCATTCATGCTCAGATCATTTAGTTCGGTATAGGACTCAATTCCTGGAGTCTTTTCCAAAGCATTAAGGGCCTAAGCACTTCTTAAAAATGTAAGATCAACCAAAAATTTTTTGAAAGTTCAAATAGTACTCTCGTTGATTTTTCTAAAGATTTTTGGAAATGAAAGGCAACATTATGTGGAGCTTTCTTTTGTCCTAATGGATGATTTATGAGCCATTCATTGCCTGCGCCTGACTCTGCCTTTCCCCATTGGGTCTCTGTGGGCGTCACGTGCCATGGACGTCTTTGAAAAGCGTCTTCTGAGGCTCCAGCATCTCACGGAGCCCCTGAATCTCACGGGAACGGGGCTGCACTCTCCTCAGCACCATGAGCAGCAGCTTTGTGGGCACCTGGAAGCTGGTCTCCAGCGAGCACTTCGATGACTACATGAGAGCGCTGGGTAAGGAAGGCTCTTTCTTCTCCGGGTTGCGAAGGCTCGTTTGGAGAACGCTGTGTGACTCTTGCCTTCTGCCTCCTTTCCCAGGAGGCTGGGGAAGTTTGCACAGGCTGAAGTGCAGTCCTCTGCTAGGGTTGATCCTCTCTTGTGCCAGATAATTTGTTTGCATTTCCTTTGTGGAAATTTTAATAGATTTTAACTTACATGACAGTTGCTTAGATGCATGGAACTCCCACAATTTCCAAAGGCAGTTTCCTATCAATAGGACTTTGGGTTCAGAACCACAGGAAAGAAGTCTTTGATGTGTAGTCAACCCATTCCTCAGCTTTCCTGAATGCTGGCTTTATAACAACTAAAGAGCTCATAATACAAGGAGCTGAAGATACTGAAGTTAAAATGTTGATGTTTAGCGAAACTATAAGCCTTCTCTCTCTACATCTAGGGTGTCCATTATTACATAATCATGTAGATAGAGAGTTTGTAAAAAGAAGATGCATTAAAGCGGGATGTTTATAGCCTAGGGAAGTTACTCTGATAAAAAGAATGGGTTGTGGCAGTGAATTCAAACTCAATTACACTAACATTAGACGTTCTTGGAGTTGGAGCAGTGGATGGAGGTGGAAAACCCAGTCATCAGTAACATCAACTTTATTTGACACTATTTCTAGAGACTGTTCCACAGATATGAGCCCAATCAATGGGCAGAATCCTTGGACACTTCCAGAGCTGTATCAATCCAATGAACAGTGATGCCAATGACCCAGGACCTGGTTGCCCTGCTTGCCAGAATGCTTATAGCTTTATTTACCTGTTCAAAAAGCCAGTGAGAAAGGTTCTTCATAGATAAGAATGAGCAAAATCCTGTCATGTTGCCTAGAAAACTACGAGACCTTATGGGAGTTGATCCGCACTGTCAGATTAGTTAGATGCATGGACTTCACTTTACAGCTGAGGAAGAAGCAAAATGTGAGAATGTCTCAATGAAGGACTGCCTAATTCTGTCATTTTCAACGTTTAGAGCGCACAGGAATGCCTGGGGGTGGCAAAATGTAGATCCTCAGGCTCCACTGCAGAAATTTAGCTAGAAAAACATTGCCCTAAAGCAGTGGTCGGCAAACTGCGGTTCGCGAGCCACATGCGGCTTGCGAGCCACGGTTTGCCGCTCTGTTGACTAATGAGTTTGCCGACCACTGCCCTAAAGCATATAAGATAATATAAGATTAATCAGAATTAGAAAAAAAGAGTACAGTTCACCATTCTTTATCAGGTCTAACTCGTCACTTCTTATTAGGTGGACACAGTGATGGGCAAAAGTAGGTTTACAGTGTAGTACAAATAAATAATACACTAATTTTAATAAATAATACAAGAAGGTGTACCAAAAATGTATACACATTATAACAGCTGATAGCTCAATTTTTAAAATGAAATGTATTTTAATAAACACTGCCTTTATAATTATTCAAAGTGTGTATGCATTTTTGAGGGACACTCTCATATATATATATATATATGTATATATATATATATATACACACACACGTTTTCCCTTCATATATTTTAATATATTTCTCTCATTGGACACTTCCCCTTTTCCATGTATTTGTATAATCTTGGATACTAATAATAATACTTGAGTCTAATTTTGTTTTGTTTTTCAAATGCAGAAAAAATTAATGCTTTTATTTACTAACTAGAGGCCCAGTGCACGAAATTCATGTACGGGGGGGGGGGGGTGTACCTCAGCCCAGCCTGCACCCTCTCCAATCTGGGACCCCTCGAGGGATGTCCGACTGCCCGTTTAGGCCCAATCCCGGGATTGGGCCTAAACGGGCAGTCGGACATCCCTCTCACAGTCCAGGACTGCTGGCTCCCAACTGCTCACCTGCTTGCCTTCCTGATTACCCCTAACTGCTTCTGCCTGCCAGCCTGATCACTCCCTAACCACTCCCCTGCCAGCCTGATTGATGCCTAACTGCTCCCCTGCCAGCCTGTTTGCCCCTAACTGCCCTCCCCTGCAGGCCTGGGTCCCCCACAACTGCCCTTCCCTGCAGACCCAGTCACCCCCAACTTCCCTCCTCTGCTGGCCGGGTCACCCCTAACTGCCCTCCCCAGCAGGCTTGAATGCCCCCAACTGCCCTCCCTTGCAGGCCTGGTTCCTCCCAACTGCCATTCCCTGTTGGCCATCTTGTGATGGCCGTCTTGTGTCCACATGGGGGCAGGATCTTTGACCACATGGGGGCAGCCATCTTGTGTGTTGGAGTGATGGTCAATCTGCATATTACTCTTTTATTAGATAGGATAGAGGCCTGGTGCTCAGGTGGGGGCCAGCTGGTTTGCCCTGAAGGGTGTCCCGGATCAGGATGGGGGTTCCCTTGGGGCATGGGGCAGCCTGGGCGAGGGGCCTGTGGTAGTTTGCAGGCCGGCCATGCCCCCCTGGTGACCCAAGCAGAGGCCCTGGGATCTGGGATTTATTTATCTTCTACAATTGAAACTTTGTAGACTGGAGCAGAGCCAAGCCTTCTGCTCACTCTGTGGCGGCAGCCATTTCTGTTGGGATTTATGTATCTTCTATAATTGAAACTTTGTAGCCTTAAGTGGAGGCCAAAGCAGGCCAGGGCTGCAGGAGCTTGGCTTCCTCCATCACCGCAGGCAACCCTAACCTCCCGCTCTCTCCAGCTCCATGGCTGCTGCCATTTCTGTTGGGATTTATTTATCTTCTATAATTGAAACTTTGTAGCATTGAGTGGAGGCCTGGGCCAGCAAGGGCAGGTGGAAAGCTTGGCTTCCTCCATTGCCGGGGAAACCTAAGCCTCCCTCCTGCTCTCTGTGGCTACAGCCATCTTGGTTGGGTTTATTTGCATATTCCCTCCTGATTGGCTGGTGGGTGTGGCTGGTGGGTGTAGCAGAGGTACAGTCAATTTGCATATTACTCTTTTATTAGATAGGATGATCATTTGGAATGGTACAGGTAGATCTTGAAGGGAAATGGATTGTTTCTTCTACCCACTAGATTTAGGGGCTGCAACAAATTTCAGAAATGAAATTCAATCAAGGATGTGGGGGAACTCTTTGCTATATCCATAGTATGTTATTGAGGAGAAAAGTCACGGGACAGTGTGCATCTGTCATAGCATCATTTAAAAAAAGTCTATAATCTGTGTGCAAACTAAACTGTACTGGTCCATACAAAACTACAGTGGGGGATGCCCAGTGGAGATGCGGGTGGATGTGGTAAGTGCTTTTCAATGGAGGTGCAGTTGGATGACTCACACTATTTGGGCTGAACACTCTACCTTGAAAATTTGCAGACATTACCTTTGTAATGAAACCTAAATATCCAAGTCCACGACATGGATTTCCATTAGGAGGTGAAACATGGGAGGAGGTTCTTAGTTGTGGTTGTCACTACCTGCCATCTGCCCACCTGAGCTCAGAATGCGGCCCCCAGACTCTGTAGGTGCTCTCTCTGAGTCAGCATAATTCTAATTCTACCTTGATTTTCAGGTGTAGGGTTAGCCACCAGAAAACTGGGAAATTTGGCCAAACCCAAAGTGATCATCAGTAAGAAAGGGGATATTATAACCATAAGGACTGAAAGCACCTTTAAAAATACAGAGATCTCTTTCAAGCTCGGCCAGGAATTTGAAGAAACCACAGCTGACAACCGGAAAACAAAGGTAAACTTCAATGCTTCTCTTCAAAGTCTCTAGCATGAGAGAGGATAACTCCGCTAGTGTTGAAAGGGTAGACTACTTCCTTCTGTTGGAAATGAATGTGCTTACTAATGCTTCTTTAATCAACCAATGGCCATGCAAGTCAATTATGTGAACTTGTCTTTGCAGAGCGTCGTAACCTTGGCCAGAGGCTCATTGAATCAAGTGCAGAAATGGGATGGCAAAGAGACCACAATAAAGAGAAAGCTGGTGGATGGGAAAATGGTAGTGGTAAGTGTGTCTTTACTTCTAAATACAGAAATGATGCCATTGAAATAAAGAAATTGGTTATAATATTTTCAAAAATATTCTTTTTTCTTTGGAACCCCAATGGCTAAGAATGGCTGAGAGTGAGGCAGAATTAGTGTTTGGGTGATGCTTAAACTATCAAGAGTTCCAGTTTAAGGCTTGAGAATTTAGAACTAAGAAAGCCCACTTGTTACTTTAGGAATAACAACACCTAAAAATGATAGTAAAGTTAAAGAGGTATGGATAAATCTCACTAGTTGGGGCTCACAAAGAGAAAAGCAAGTTTAAGTTCTACAAGCAAAACAATTCCAAAAGGCTCAATTAGTGAATATTTGTAGATATCTAAGTGTTTTCAAGGATCCATAGTAACTTGGACTAAACCACGTCAATGATTAAAGTTGAGCTCACAGCAGACCTCATTAGTGGGCAGATAAGAAGGGTGACAAAGGTTATATGAGGTGACCTCTGATGGTGTTTTGAAGTTTTAGGTTCTGTGCTCACTAATTAGCACATACATTGACTATAAATAGATTCACATGCTGTTTTGAATGTCTCTTCCTTTAGAACAGAGGGTTTTTGGTCCCTGCTGCACAATAGACTTACATGGGGAGTAAGTTCCAATATGGGCCCATCACAGATCACACCTCTTGGGGAGGAGGAGCATCCGTATTTTTAAGTGTTCCCCAGACAAGGCAAATGTGCAGGTAATTTTGAAAACCAGTGTTTCAGTTTACTTAAAAGCATGCATATAATTTTATTTATCTATTTATTTTTCCACTCAATACTATTTTGTATTACTTTCAGGTGTACACCGTAGAGGAAGTTGCCATTTAAAAGAATTCTTCTGCCATAGCATAGATCAACTTTAAAACTGTTTCTCCTGCTTTAGTGGCCATGGATTTAAATTACTGGAGACTGACATGCTGATATTTTAAACTGTTCTGAGTTTAATCTCGGGGGATGGTTTTTAATTTCTGTTAGCACTACAAATTTGTCGTCCCCTCGTTTGGGCTTTAGGAGTCCAGCTGACCTCTCTCTTTTTTAAAGGAATGTAAGATGAAAGGCGTGGTCTGCACCAGAATCTATGAGAAGGTCTGAGAAAATCGATGCCTCGTTGACCTGATATTTGCTCAGCTGTTTCCATGGCAGAGTCTGACTACACTGCAGTTTGCTTGTTCTTGCTTTCATCTTAATAGATCAGACAGGCAAAGGCCTCCACTGAGGATTAATTTACAATCCAGCGTTATTCACATATGTTCAATTTGCTTGCATCTTTGCTGTCTTAAAGTGTCTAGACTGCCCTGACCTTAATAGTTGATAATATCATTTAATTATTTGTAAAATTCTAACTTGTATTTTGCATACCTGCGATGATAATAAAAGGAAGCAAACATACTGGTCGGGGTCGCTCACACAAATGCCTGCCAGGTGGGAGTGCTCAGGGGGAGGAGCAGAAGTGAGGCAATCCAGAGGAGCAGCTTCAAAGCGAGGGTTCTAGTTCCAGCTGAAACAAGCCGTCTCTACTCGACTCCAGCCAAGTTTTTCAAATTGAGGTTAACTTATAGACAGCGAAACGCACATATCTTCAAGGTAAAGTTTAACCCATTGCATGCTCCCATGTCACTCACATCCTGTTCAAGACATAGTACATTTCCTCAATACCAGAACGCTTTCCCATACCCTTCCCAGGTCATGTCCTGCCCTGTCCCACCTCCAACAAAAGCAAACAGTGGCTTCGTTTCTATCACCATAGATTCGTTCTGCCTGTTCTCAAACTTGATGTAAATGGGCTCATACATTATGGTTCTTTTGTTTGCCTTTTTAAACTCAGCATGTTTTTGAAATTCATCCATATTGTTCCTGAAGCAGTAATGGGTTTCTTTTTATTGCTGAGTAGTATCCCACTGCGTGAATGTATCACAGATTCTTTATCTCTTATTCTCTTAAATCAGTTGGGCTATTTCCAATTTGGGGCTATGATGAACAAAGCTCCTATAAACATTCTCATACGAGGCTGTTTGTAGACACCCGGGTTCCTCTCTTTTGGATAAATTACTAGGCATGAAATTACTGGGTCCAATGGTTTTTGACAGGCAGGAATAAGGGAACCCTGTGTTCCAATAATAATGGAACTATTTCAGATGTATTACATGATTGAGCAAATGAGAAGATGTGTGAATGTTAGGAGCCAGAATTTTCCCTCTGGAAGAAGGAACATGCAGCTATGGAATGAGGGGGAAACCAACAATGTGAAATGCTCTGGAATAGATGGAAATTCAAGGTTCCTAACACATGTATTTGTATGTGTGTGTGTACAATTTGACATGTACTGATGTGTGTATGCACATATGTGTTTATGTGTATGTCTACAGTAGTTCCCCCTTAGCCTTAAGGGATACGTTCCCAGACCCCCAGTGGATGTCTGAAACCACAGATAGTACCAAACCCTATATACTATGTTGTTTCCCTATACATACAGACCTATGGTAAAGTTTAATTTATAAGTTAGACACAGTAAGATATTAACACCAATAAGTAACAATAAAATAGAACAGTTATAACAATATACTCTAATAAAAGTTATGTGAATGTGGTCTCTCTCAAACATCTTGTATTGTCTTCACCTTTTCACTTAAAGGGAGCACTTTAAGGCATATCCGAATTGCCAGCAGCACTACTCTTGCGTTTTTGGGTCAATATGCAGTAAAACAAAGGTTATTTGAACACAAGCCCTACAATCTGATAACTCAGACGGCTGCTCAGTGACCCCTGGGCACGGAGTGTTGCAGGAGTCCTCAAACTACGGCCCGCGGGCCACATGCGGCCCGCCGAGGACATTTATCCGGCCCGCTGGGTGCCGCTGCCTGTCCTGCTTAGCAGCCGACTCATCCGGGACCCGCAGTGCGCATAGGAATTTGTTTGTAGTTTTTTTTTAAACTATAGTCCGGCCCTCCAATGGTCTGAGGGACAGTGAACTGGCCCCCTGTTTAAAAAGTTTGAGGACCCCTGGACAGCGTGGAGACGCCAACAAGGGAGTCACCTGCCAGGCTGGGCGGGCAGAATGGCACGAGATTTCATCATGCTACTCAGCACTGCGGAATTTAAAAGTTCTGACTTCTTTATTTCTTAAATTTTTCATTTAATACTTTTGGACTTCATTTACTGCAGGTAACTAACTGAAACCACAGAAAGCAAAGCTGTTTCCCAGCTATATCTGCCAAAGAGCTTTAGAAGCAGACACCTCCGTAGGAATGAGTACACCCAGCACCCACACCTTGGTGTCTACACCTCATGTCCCACTAAAACGAAGGAGGGTTCCTTGGAAAAATGGCCAATCCCAACATGAGAGCAGCAGGAACCACCCGAGTCTAAAATATCTTGTTATGCCAGAAAGTAAGGACGTGTTCAAATAAATAATGGAGGTATGTCACCCAAATATTCAAATGAGCTTGAAGGTGCTCCCATTGATTGGCCCAAACTGGGATAATTTGAGAAACAAAATAATAAAGAAAGATCATAAGTTATAAACCATTGGGGAAAAATAAGAATCGGTGAGTAACACTGGAGGGAGGGAGAGAAAGAGAGAGAGAAAAGAGAGGGAATTGTCTTCCTTACTGTAGAATGCCATGGGCTCACTGGTAAATGTGGAAGAAGTGCGGGAATTGGAAGATCATCACTTTTCAACCATCACAGGAAATAATGGCTCAGGTAAGAATGATCAATGATGTTAAAGCTAGAGGGAAATTCTGGTTAGGAGCAGGACATTAGTTTGCTCCACACAGATTGCTCATTAGTTACAAGGAAAGAACAGCAAGTGCGCAGTGGGAAAACTGGATGACCTCTTGACTGGGTCACTGACGTGAACCTTGCCCACGAAGGGCAGATGGAAAACGTGGCTTCCAATGTGACACCCTGAGAAGGAAGTGACATCACCTGTGTCGTATTCTGGCCTGGAATCCATGTCTGGGTCTAATCGTGAAGAAACAGCAGACAAACTCCAAATGAGGAATGTACTGTTAAAAAGGGGACAGGGGTGTTGGTTGAATTCTTAAAAAATGCCAGCGTCACAGAAGACAAACAGAGGCTCTGGGGAAATGTCCCACGTGGATGTGCACTCAACATACCTGGCACCACACGCTGTCAGTGCCTCTAGCTGGACGTGTGTAGATAAAATAAATACTCCGAGGGTCAATATCAGAGGCACTGGCAAGCTGCAATAAAGATGGCAACTGCGATTAGAAGTTTACTGTGACTACATAAGACAATATCCCTATTCTTGGGAAATATACATTGAAGTATTTGGGGGTCATGGTCCATAATGTATGCAATTTACCAAAAAATTTCAGAAAAAAACATTGTGTGTATACACATACATTACATACATTCCTCCAGAAAGAGAGCAATTGATAGAGCAAATGGGATAAAATTTAACAATACATGGATCTAAGTACAAGCGATATTTTCTTTGCCTTAGTCTGATTCTTAAAATTATTCTGCAAGTTTAAAATGATTTCCAAGCAAAATTTAAAGAAAAATAAAAGACCTTCTTTGCCTTTGGAAGCATCATAACTGAGGTGTGCTTTATTTTTTAAATTTTTGTGTCTCCAGCCAACTAAACCCATAAAAAAGGAGCTTTTCAAAACCGGTGCTATTTTTGGAGTTTTTTTTTTTTTTTGGTAATATGACTTGCTATAAAATGTATTCCTCAGTAAATACAATTGCACTTCTATACAAAAGTCATGGGTACTTTCTGCTTTCCAAACAGGAAACATGGCACTACACTGATAATGAGAAAGAGAAAATAATTATTTTAGCAGGTGATACATGTTGTTGGATTTGAAAAATATTTTCAAATAACCGGAAAGGTGGGGGTGGGCGGTGACTAGACTTCTGCAGTATTCAAAAATAATCTCAGAGAATAATTTTGATTCTCTAGGTCTTTTTTAAAAAGATTTTTAAATTTGATTTTAGCGAGAGAGGAAGGGAGAGGGAGAGAGAGAAACATCAATGTTATTGACTGCCTCCTGCACGCCCCCTACTGGGGATCAAGCCTGTAACCCAGGCTGGGATAGAACCAGCAACCTTTTCGGTGCATGAGATGACACCCAACCCACTGAGCCACACCAGCCAGGGCCCTCTAGGTCTTTTTGATAAATATGTCAGTGAAGAGCAGCCTGACTGCCTAGTTCAAATTCCAGTTTGCTACTGACTAGCTGTGTGTCATTGGATAAGTTAATTAACCTCTCTGACACTGAGTTCCTTCATCTGTCAAGATGGAGATAATAGAACACACCTCAGAATTGTCAGTAATAAGTTGATATATGCAAAGAGTTTAGAACAGTGCTTGGCCTAGAAGAAGCATGATAGATGTATCTTGTGTTATTATCATTTATCTAGTAACTAGAGGTCTGGTGCACGACATTCATGCACTTGTAGGGGGGAGCCCTTAGCCCGGCCTGCGTCCTCTCGCAGTCCAGAACCAGTCGGGGGTTGTTAAGCTGGCAGGCAGACATCCTCCGAGGGGTCCTTAGTGCTGCTGGGGAGGCAGGAGAGGCTCCTGCCACCACCACTGCGCTCGTCATCCTTGAGCCTGGATTCTGGCTGGGGCGCACTGACCACCAAGAAGGCAGCTCCTGCATTGAGCATCTGGCCCCTGGTGGGGCCATTGAGCATCATAGCGAACGGTCATCCCACTGTTTAGTCAATTTGCATATTAGCCTTTTATTATATAGGATGTGCATGATGTTCAAATAGATCATTTTAGTCAACCTCAAAATGCAGAGATTGTACAAGATCTCAGGTCTGTTTATGTACACATCAAATGACCAAATTTATTAAGAATACTAGTGGCCTGGTGCATTAAATTCGTGCATTGGGGGAGGGTTCCCTCAGCCCAGCCTGCACCCTCTCCAATGGGGGACCCCTTGAGGGACATCCCTCTTGCAATCTGGGACCACTGGCTACTGACAGCTCACCTGCCTGCCTGCCTGATTGCCCCTAACTGCCTCTGCCTGCCTGCCTGATCACCCCTAACTGCCTCTGCCTGCCTGCCTGCCTGATCACCCCCAACTGCCCTCCCCTGGAGACCTGATCTCACCCCCAACTGTCCTCCTCTGCCAGCCTGGTTGCCCCCAACTGCCCTCCCCTGCCAGACTGATCTTGCCCCCAAAGGCCCTCACCTGCCAGCCTGATCTCGCCCCCAACTGCCCTCCCCTGCCAGCCTGATCTCGCCTCTAGCTGCTCTCCTCTGTTGGCCTGTTTGCCCCTACTTCCTCTGCCTGCCTGATCACCCCCAACTGCCCTCCCCTGCTGACCTGATCACCCCTAACAGCCTCTGCCTTGACCCCCACCACCATGGCTTTGTCCGGAAGGAAGTCAGACATCCGGAAGATGGCTGGTCAAACTGGTCTAATTAACATATTACCCTTTTAGTAGTATAGATAGATTATATAGGATAGGATTGCTTAAATTGGGTGGGGGGAGCCTTTTTCATCAAGAGGAGATGCTCTTGGCAGACAAAAATACATAATCCCTATATCCAGACTGATAGCAAGCCATATGCATTATACTGCCAAACTGGTCATTAAAAATTGAACTGCTTTCTTACACCTTACACCAAACAGCTGTTGCCATTAAAACTCCTCCTCAGCCCCCACCTTATGTTCTGCCTTTGCAGTTCACCCAGATTAAGTTCTGATTGGTCACTTTCTATGCCAGTCAGTGTCAAAAGCTCCAACTCCTAGGCAGCCATTGGTTCCTTGCATTTCACCCAGATTTGGTTCTGATTGGTCATTTTCTATGCTAGTTAGTGTCTCCAGGCTTATCAACAGGGCTGATCAGAGAGACAGGGCTGATCAGCAGCCCCAGCAGAGGCCCGAGAGAAAGAAGGAAGGCAGGTGAGCAGTTAGGAGCCAGCAGTCTCAGATTGCAAGTGCTGATCAACAGCTGCCATGGAGGCTATGGATCAGACCCTGCTTCTCTCCCCAGGCCTCTCTCTGGGCCTGATCTGCAGCCCCTTCGGCAGTCAGTGCTGGGTCTGGGCTCCTTCAGCCAAAGCAACCCAGCACTGACTTCCTGTCAGTCGAGCCTTTGGTCATTTTGGATGTTATGGACCCTGGCTTTTTATATATTAAGATTATTTACATAAAGTAAAAACAATCAAGAAACCTATTAAGATGGATCCATAGAAAGCTTACAAACATTGCTAAATAACTCTGCTAATATACACTTTTAAAATGGCAATTGATGAGTATCTATTGCAACCTAAAAAAGTACATCTCATCCCCAAAAGATAAGTAACTTACTGATGTCAATCAGATAGAGATTGGCATACCTGATGTAGTTCTCTTAGAAGCAGAACTGGCTTAAATTGTCCCACAAGAGCTGATTGTTAGATTTTCAGGAATTTGGCACGCTGGGTGGTAGCTTGAAATCAGTCATGCTGGGAGAATTTACACCAGGGAAATAGGCAAAATACAACTGGTTAAGGCTTTGTTTCTTGAGGATATGGGTTTAAACACTTATTGGCACACCACTTCCCAGAAGAAACATAGTACTTGGATTTTGCTAATGAGAGTCTTAGTTTCATATTGATCATATATTTCCACTTTTTTTACTAAAGAGTTACTTTGATATTTATTTATTAAAAAGTCACTCTGCTTAGGTTTTAAGATTATTTCTCCTAAACCAGGTGGCACCTCTCTAAGTATGGCTACACAGTAGAATCATCTGGAAGCTTTTAAGCATTCCAATGCACCACAGACTCAATGAGTCATAATCTATGAGTCATGGGTGAGACCCAGGCATCAATATTTTTCTTAAAACACCTGAGGTGATTCCAGTGTATGGCGTTTGAGAACCACTGTGCCAAGTCTTACACAGTTAGACATTTAAGGTAGGCTATTATCATGTTACTATTAATTAACTTGGAGTGAAAAGTCATCAAAGTCAAGAGTACTGCCCTAGCTAGTTTGGCTAAGTGGTTAGAGCGTCAGCCAGTGAACTGAAGGGTTGCGGGATCAATTCTGGTCAAGGACCCATACCTGGGTTGCAGGCTCGATCCCCAGGCAAGGCACAGGAGGCAACCATTGGTGTGTCTTTCTCACCTTGATGTTTCTCTCTCACTATCTCTCCCCCTCCTTTCCACGCTCTCTATAAATCAATGGAAAAAATATCCTCAGGTGAGGATTAACAAACAAAAAAGTTAAGAGAACCTAATGTCTCCAACGTGACACTAAATAATAGCAGGTAGTGAAAATACTACCATAATGTCAACCCAGATGTAATCAAGTCCTTTGTTTTGGGAAGCAAGTGTTGACCTCTTATCTTTGTCATTTCCATGGGAGGCAACCCAGTTAGCCATTATCTGTGACATATGGGAAAGTGAAGATTTAAAAATAGCAAAATGGGCCCTGGCTGGTGGGGCTTAGTTGGTTGAGTGTCGTACCAGGTATGGAGAGGTTGCTGGTTCAATTCCAGGTCAGGGCACATGCCCTGATTGTGTGCTTTATCCCCAATAGGGGGCATGCAGGAGGAAGCTGATGGGTATTTCTCTCATTGATGTTTCTCCTTCCTCTCTCTCTAAAATCAATAAAAATATATTTTTTTAAAAAGAAATAATAAAAGACAGGTCAGTCCAGGAATTAGTATTATATGATTCAGATTTATTCCCACATGTAACTTGGAGTATAAGTTAGAGCTGCCATTTCCAACTGCACACTCTGTATAGAATTCATGCTGATTTTAGATTTTTTGAGTGTTGACGTAAGTGCAAAAACATTTGTGTGGCGAGGACACAGGAATCATCAGAAAAGCACAGATTGAACTTCCTTTCAGTCCCCTGGGTCCTCGTGAGCTGCTTTTAGTGCTCATTAAACCTAGAATTTCTGCAGTATTTATCAGCATCCGCATAGGCGGCCTGCTGATTTGTGTCTGTTTTGATGATTCAGCTGTGGAAATGGCTTTCACTCAGACCAGTCCAACTCAACAGATGTCTACACTAGGCATCTGCCTTTTTTTGGGTCAAAACTCTCAGTACACAGTGGGTGAGATGGAGAGAAGGCATTTGAAGAAACTCCCAGGGAAACACTGGAGTAACTCCCAGGTGCCCAGAAGGGGACATCCATCCATCCTGATGAAAGAGGCTCTCCTGCGGGGAAGGTAGGGAGCAGGCAGCATCAGGAAATATCTAGCTGGGTCTGTCACTCTCTGCAGCATGTACTGCAGAAAATAAAAGGACGCTCACAATCCACAAGAACACCAAGCAATTTCCCCACCCAGCTTTCTTGATCCCAATGAACATAGTGAAAAACACATTATTTCTACACAGTCATTGTTAACAACAACATCATGTTAAACATCACCTTCAACAAGTCCCCTGCCCAGCAAATCACAACCTAAATTCCATTGGCAGTCCTCAATCAACAAACACTGCTGCTGACCAAGGAGGAAGGAGAGAAGGCCCTGCCTTCATGTAACTAAGTCATCTTGGTGAACCCACGGGAACTGGAAGGCAAGAGCATGTTAAGGGTGGTTCATTGAGAATAAAACGTACAATTTTAGTGAGCTGTTTGTTGTTCTTTGAGGATAGGTTTCAGGAGATGGTTGACATGAGGTTCTTAAGCATAAATGTTCGGTAGCCCTGTCCTATATCACCCACTGTCATTCTTTAACATGTTTTCCTGAAGGCAAAGACTTCACGGCATGTCTATACCTGGGTCTTCATAAGAGAACTTAAATCAACATTTCCCTTAGGACGGCTGTGTGGCTCTGCAGGACCTGATTGAGGGGGAGTTACCTGCTCTGTCCTTGTGGTCACAGACTAGGATGCCCGAAGATCTTAACACAAATGAGTCTTACCTGCCTGGCTGGGAGCCTCATCGCCAACCATGACCAAACCAAACCGCAGAGTCCATGAGTATGTGGGAAATCCTCCTGGGTGGAAGGAAGGCATCTGTCAGCTTCCACTTTCTGGTACGGTAGGAACTTTGTGAAACTCAACATGGGTCTTTCTGATTTCACCAAATTATCATGATCTGGGAAGCCACTTAAGTAAAAGGTCAAATTCTGCCTTTTCTTTATTAAAGAGTCTACAAACTTAGTAAAAGGCATTAACTGAGAGTCTGAAGAAGAATGCTGAACCAATAGCAAGATATACTTTAAATGTTTAAAAAAGAATTTAATTAAAACGTTCACTTCCAGGCTTTCATGAAGCACATTCCTTGCTAACAATGTACCTGATTAATAGGGTAGGTTCTAGAAACAAATAAATTCTTTTTATAGAACAACTAGAGGCCCAGTGCACTGGAGGGGGCTCCCTCAGCCCGGCCTGCCCCCTCTCACAGTTCAGCAGCCCTCAGGGGCGGGAGGCAACCTGGCAATCAAGGGAAGGCAATGCCCCCATCACACCTCTGCTGCTGCCACTGCCGGCAGCGCAAGCATCAGCTGGCCCTGGTTACCTGCGCCTCAGGCAGCTCTGGGCAGCTGGGCAGCTGCCATCCGAGGCTTGCCTGTGCCTTGGGCTGGCCCTGAGTGGCTGGGGGGCTGAGGGGACTGGGGGACTCCGGAGGCAGGCACGCGGAATGGCCGGACCCTCCTGGGGCTAGGCCTAGCCATGTCACACACCTGCCACCCCGGCAGGGCTGAGGGGACTTTGTGCCACCATCTTGTGGCTGTGGGTGCCACCATCTTTGAGGGCGTGACAGTCAATTAGCATATTCCCTCATTATTGGCTGTGAGCGCCTCCATCTTTGTGAGGGTGTGATGGTCAATTAGCATATTCCCTCTTTATTAGATAGGATACAGAATAAGTTGTTTTAGCAGGTACTTCTCAACGTTTTAAAAATATTGTTCTTTTATGTGTAGAGCCAAGAATCAGAGGGAGTGAAGGAAAGATTTCTCTCTGTTAGTGCCTTAGAGTTTAGAGCAATTCGAGTGAAAATAACATGATGGAACCCATCCCACTTTGGGAAGTCACAGTTTCTGTGTAGCTCACATGACCTGGTGCCTACAGGCCCCAAAATTATGTATCAACATTGTTAAAATTTTAAGAGTTTATTTGAGCAAAATAAGATTTGGATCTGGCAGCCCAAACCGGAAGTGGTTAGAAGTGCCCCACCCACAGGAGCTCAGGGAGAGACTTTTATAGAGAAGAGATGGCAGCAAAGCAGGGAAATGATCTGATGGCTGTGGCTGAGTTTGCCTCACTTGGAAAAACCCAGTGGCTCTCTGTGATTGATTGTCCTTAGGTTTTGATTTATTCACCTTGAGGCATTTACAAGCTTAGGTGGTAGTTTGCTCCCTAGGCTGCTAAGGCTTTCAAGCCACCTCAGTCTAATGTTCCTGCATAATTAATTTTACACATACTATCCTACATAATTAATTTTACACATACTATCCTACATAATTAATTTTACACATACTATCCTACATAATTAATTTTACACATACTATCCTACATAATTAATTTTGCACATACTATCCTACATAATTAATTTTACACATACTATCCTACATAATAAATTTTACACATACTATCCTACATAATTAATTTTACACATACTATCCTACATAATTAATTTTACACATACTATCCTACATAATAAATTTTACACATACTATCCTACATAATAAAAGGCTAATATGCAAATGACCGAATGGTGGAATGACTGGTCACTATGATGCATGCTGACCACCAGGGGGCAGACACTCAACGCAGGAGCTGCACCCTGGTGGTCAGTGAACTCCCATAGGGGGAACACCGCTCAGCCAGAAACCAGGCTCATGGCTGGCGAGCACAGTGGCAGTGGTGGGAGCTTCTCCTGCCTCCATGGCAATGCTAAGTAACCCAGGGTTCCCGGACTGGGAGAGGGAACCCCCACAAGTGCACGAATTTCATGCACCGGTCCTCTAGTCTATATTAATAAAAGGGTAATACGCTAATTAGACCGGATAGACCAGACGTCTTCCGGATGTCCTTCTGGACAAAGCCACGGTGGCAGGGGCTGAGGCAGTGGTGGTTAGGGGCAATAAGGCAGGCAGGTAGAGTGGTGAGGGGTGGTCAGGCAGGTAGGCAGGCAGAGTGGTTAGAGGCAATCAGGCAGGCAGGTAGAGTGGTTAGGGGTGATCAGGCAAGCAAGGGAGAATGGTTAGGGGTGGTCAGGCAAGTAGGCAGGCAGAGGCAGTTAGGGGTGATTAGGCAGGCATGCAGAGTGGTTAGGGGCCATCAGAGAGGCAGGCAGGTGAGTAGTTTGGAGCCAATGGTCCCAGATTGCGAGAGGGATGTCCGACTACCGGTTTAGGCCTGAGGGGTCCCGGATTGGAGAGGGTGCAGGCTGGGTTGAGGGCCCCCGCCCCGTGCATGAATTTCATGCACCAGGCTTCTAGTATGAAATAAAGAAGGGAGAAAGAATAATTTAAAATGGACTGAAATATTCTTTTAATAGTTCTTTGTGGGAAAGTTGTGAAAATTTATATCACTTCTAAGTTACATAAAGATCAACTTCAATAGATAATAACTTTTCTACTTCACTTGTAAAAAACATTAAATAATATTTATTGAGCCTTTATAAGCTGAAACTATTCTAAGTGTATTATATACATAATCCTACTTTGTTCTTACAATAACCTATATAGAAGGTCCTTTATAAAACACACCCTATTTTACAGACAGGGCAACTGAGGCTCAGGGTGGTTGGGACCTTGTTGAAGGTCATATAGCTGGAAAGTAACAAGTCTGGAATTTGAATCAGGTAAGCTTCCTTAAAGTCAGTGCTCATGACTACCATGCATATAGACAAATACCAGTTTTCTCTCATTTGCCAACAAATATGGTTATTAAATTGCATTTTCAGTCAATTTAAGCTGAGCTGAGCTATTAAATTACCTTAACTAGATTTAGCTAAGCTATTAAAACCACTTACTTTCAAAATGTTGTATTGTTTGACCTGCTATTTCACTTCTAGAGACTTAGTTTAAGGAAATTTGCAAAGATGTGCCAGTAATAAAATCAAGGAAAGAGCGGATTTAAAAAAAAAAAATCTGTGTGCAATAATGATGTAGATCTAGCTTTATTGACATGGAAAGGTGACCGCAACATATTACTGGGTGAAAAAAGGTTTCAAAATAACATGAAGGGTTTAATCTAATTTTGGGGATATATATATAGTAGAGGCCCAGTGCATGAAATTTGTGCACGGGTAGGGTCCCTAGGCCTGGCTGGCAATCAGGGCCAACTGGGGCCTTCCTTCCCTGGCTGCTAGCTGCCGGCCGGGGCCTTCCTTCATTCTGTGCCGCCTGCTAGTGGTCAAACTAGCAAGTAGTCAAACTCCCAGTAGGTCGAACTCCTGAGGGGACAATTTGCATATTAGCCTTTTATTATATAGGACTAGTGGCCTGGTGCACAAAATTTATGCATGGGGGGGGGGGTCCCTCAGCCCAGCCTGCACCCTCTCCAATTGGGGACCCACAGGGATCGGGCCTAAACCGGTGGTCGGACATCCCTCTCGCAATCTGGGACCACTGGCTCCTAACCGCTCACCTGTCTGCCTGCCTGATCACCTAACTGCCTCTGCCTGCCTGCCTGATCACCCCTAACTGCCCTCTCCTGCCGGCCTGATCTCGCCCCCAACTGCCCCTCCCTACCAGCCTGATCTCACCCTCAACTGCCTTCCTTTGCTGGCCTGGTTGCCCCAACTTCCCTCCCCTGATGGCTTGATCTCACCCCCAACTGCCCTCCCCTGCCGGCCTGGTTGCCCCCAATGGCCTCACCTGCCGGCCTGATTTACCCCAACTGCCCTCCCCTGCAGGCCTGATCTTGCCCCCAACAGCCCTCCCCTGTCGGTCTGATCTTGCCCCCAATGACCCTCCCCTGCTGGCCTGATCTTGTCCCCAACTGCCCTCCGCTGCCAGCCTGATTGTCCCTAACTGCCTCTGCCTTGGCCCCCACCACCATGGCTTTGTCCAGAAGAAAGTCGGACGTCCGGAAGATGGCCAGTCGAGCTGGTCTAATTAGCATATTACCCTTTTAGTAGTATAGATAGATTATATAGGATAGGATTGCTTAACTGGGGGTGGGGAAGCCTTTTTCATCAAGAGGAGATGCTCTTGGCAGACAAAAATACGTAATATCTATATCTGGACTGATAGCCAGCCATATGCAGTATACTGCCAAACTGGTCATTAAAAAATTGAACCTCTTTCTTACACCTTATGCCAAACAGCTGTTGCCCTTAAAACCCCTCCTCAGCCCCCACCTTAGGTTTTGCCTTCGCAGTTCACTCAGATTTGGTTCTGATTGGTCAGTTTCTATGCCAGTCAGCGTCAAAAGCTCCGCCTCTTAGGCAGTCATTGGGTCCTCGCACTTTACCCAGGTTAGGTTCTGATTGGTCGGTTTCCATGCCAGTCAGTGTCTCCGGGCCTATCAACGGGCCTGATCAGAGAGGCGGGGCTGATCATTAGCCTCAGTGGAGTCCCGAGAGAAAGAGAGGCATGGCTGCAGGCCAGGCCCCAATAGAAAGAGAGAGGCAAGGGCTGATCTACAGCTGCCATGGAGGCTACACAGATCAGACCCTGATTCGCTCTCCAAGCCTCTCTTCAGGCCTGATCCGCAGCCCCCTCAGCAGTTAACGCTGGGTCGCAGTGCCCTCAGCGGCGGGCAGTCAGTGCTGGGTTGCCGCCAGCACTGACTTCTGGTCAGTCAAGCCTTCGGTCATTTTGGATGTTACAGACCCTGGGTTTTTATATATTAGGACAGTGGTCGGCAAACTCATTAGTCAACAGAACCAAATATCAACAGTACAATGACTGAAATTTCTTTTGAGAGCCAATTTTTTTAAACTTAAACTTCTTCTAACACCACTTCTTCAAAATAGACTCACCCAGGCCGTGGTATTTTGTGGAAGAGCCACACTCAAGGGGCCAAAAAGCTGCATGTGGCTTGCGAGATGCAGTTTGCCGACCACTGTATTAGGATATATATATGTATCAAAAACATCTCTGAGGGATAAGCACTATTTTTGTTCCCACTTTACAGATAAGGGAAAAGTGAAAGATTCAATAACTCACCCAAGAATATGAAGAAAGCAGAGTTTTATAGTGCTCACAAAGAGTGATTCTTTCTGGATGGTGGTGTTTTGAGAAACTTAAGCATAGTTTTCTGTATTTTAAAATTTCCCTAATCAATATTAATTGTTGATATATCAAAAATATTTTCATTTTGAGAAGAAAGCTTTTTATTGACTAATTTGTTTATTCTGCAGACAGAAAACTTTACCTCTACAAGATGATCTCTGCTAACAAGAGAACCAGTCAGAATAACACCATTTTCTCTAGTGGGTCTCATGGCACAACCTGTGGGATTGTGGCCAGGAATTAAAAACTGGCCTTCATAGGTAGAACAAAGTGCAGGTTTAGCGGGTTTACCCGGAGACTTTGTATATTACCTCAGAGTAAAAGAGTGCATCTTAAAAACATGTTTTTATCTATTTCAGAGGGGAAGGGATTGGGAGAGAGAGATAGAAACATCAATGATGAGAGAGAATAATTGATCTGCTGCCTCCTGCATGCCCCCCTACTGGGGATGGAGCCTGCAACCCAGTCTTGTGCCCTGACCAGAAATCCTTCTGTGACCTCCTGGTTCATGGGTCGATGCTCAACCATTGAGCAACCCAGCCGGGCTAAAAGAAGGCTTTTTGAACTTGGGATCAGGTTGGAAGTTCCTCTTCCCACTGCCTTCAGCACAGAGGTGATGTCACTTCTCCTGGGATCCAGGGAAGCCTTCACCGAGAGAGAGGGTCCCTCAACGAGTGCACTGTGGCTGGCAGGCCCCGCAATACCCTTTGGAGGCGGGCACCTCTCTCGGTTCTGTGCAGTCACGACCAGAGGACATGAAGCTTGGAAATATACTGGTGAAGACTCAGCACCAGACCTCTGAGCAATTACAGACTGGGGACTGAGGACTTGTCACAATCATTTAAAACCCCCGTACGTGGCAGTGATCATTCCAGGGCAATAAAGCCTAACGCTGAACTTGAAGTAGCGTTGAGTGCAGCAAGTTTCAGCTGGATATAGACCACACCATGGTACAGTGCTGCCTTCAACCACCTCCACTAGAGCTACAAGGATTCCTTGACAACAGAATAGGAAATTAATGCCAGGACCAAACCACTGAGTATTTCTGTTTTCTGATATTTTTCATATTTCTGATTTTTAAAACTTTACAATAAACAAAAGTATAGTATGGCTCAGTGGTTGATTGTCAACCTATGAACCAGGAGGTCATAGTTCGATTCCCGGTCAGGGCATATGCCTGGGTTGTGGGCTTGATCCCCAGTGTGGGGCATGCAGGGAGGCAGCCAATCAATGAGTCTCTCTCATCATTCATGTTTCTATCTCTCTGTCCCTCTCCCTCTCCCTTCCTCTCTGAAATCAATAAAAAAAATGTTTAAAAAATAAACAAACAAAAGAATAAAACTAGCGTAGAGTTCCCAAATATGCTTGAGATTCACTCATCAAAGTGAGTCCCCTATAGGCAGTTTTAACCAAGGCTCTGGTCAGCCAACTGGAGTGACAGGTCTTAGAGAATGTGCCTCAGCAGAGTTCATGGCTGTGTGGCTTTATGGCAAGTCACAACAGCACATTTCATGAGCGGCTATTTTGGTAATAACCAAACAAAGAGCCATGGCATCACTGCATCTCAAACAGCATGTGCCACATGTGCACATTGAAACTGGGTCAGCCAGAGCACTACATGTCATCAGCGTATTCCTTTAGAGAATCGTTGCCATGTTGCAAGAATTTCACCGGCTGCTCTTTGTTTGGAGTGGTTTACTATGAGGTTATTTTCTTGACTCCTCCACCCTCTTTGGAGAGTTAACTTTCACAAATAACTGTAAATCAGGGGAATCAGCCCCAGTAACATGGAAAATTATTCTGAACAATGCATAATGTCATGGCAGGCTACCAAACACTGTGGAAATGTCAGAAGGAAATCATTAGGTTCTCAATGTGAATGACAAGGATGTTAGCTCACAATGGCCAATCAGGACCTGTTAGACTGGGGTCCCACGAGAAAACACTTTCAATGCGGCTGAGGTCACCGGAGCGAATGATCTTATCGTCATTGGATCAGTTCCCAACTGGCAGGACACAGGCTGCTTCTTTGACAGCCTGAATTTTCCTGGTTTCCTACGTGTGTGCAGATCTGGAGCAGGGCTGGCATGGTCCGAGTTCGGTCAGTTTCCTCTCAGCATCTCTGGCCCAAGCTTTACTCCCCAAGAAATATGCTCAGTTAAGAGCAACAAGCCATGTTCTGATATTTAACAATGTTACTCTGGCTCATGTCACTGCTGTGGCACCAAGATGCAGGGAACGCAGACAGGAAGGCTCTGTGTTCCTCCCTCCTTCACCTGCGCCATCACCTCCCTCCTGACCCTTCTCTCTGATCCACTGCTACTCAGCGTGCAGTCGAGGACTAGCGGTGTGAGCATCCCCGGGAGCTTTTAGAAATGCTTAGTGTCAGCGCCCCCGCCCGCATGTGCTGAGTCAGAATCTGCGTTTAATGAGACCCTCCAGGCGGCTCCCATGCACATGACAGTACATAGAACATCCTCCGAAAGTCACACTTTGTCCTGACGACACAGTAGCTTAGGGCATTAACCCTTTTCAGTATTTTCATTTCTGTATCTCCACTGTCATCCAAGAAATGAACAATCTAGAACCAGCCCTCTTCCCCAGGCTGATATAAGACCAATACAGAGCAATGGGCATCTGTTGAACCCTTTACGACTTACAGCACACTTTCAGATCCTGGCCCGTTGGTGCCGGCAGCATCCCTGAGAGGTAGACAGGGGTGCAGTTTCACGTCACAGAGTGGGCAGCCCCAGCTGTCAGATGGGAAGTGACACGCGCCAGAGAACGCACCACTCCTGCCCCCGCCCAGGCATGATTGGGCAGAAGCTCTGGAACCAGAGTGGCAGGGCAGGAGGAGAGGGCGAGGACATAAGACAGAAGTCACTGGAAAAGCCGGTGGGAAATTGGTTGCATCATTTGTAGCCACCTTATCTGATTTCATCCCCGATGACAGAGACATACAAACACATCTGTTGGATTCTCACAAAGGGATTAGGCCTCTTCCTGAGCAGGAGCTGAATACAATTCCATGCAAGGGAAGCTGGGAAGCCCGGCCCTGCACGTGGGGTCCCGAGCTCGGTCCCCACAGGCTCTGAGCAGCCTGCGGGCAGGCGGCAGGCGGTGGCCCCGCCCCAGGTCGGTCCTCTAGGAAACTTTTGACTTGTTTCACCAAGTCCACATGTTTCAGGACCGCCTGTCAGACCTCATGTGACCACCTGCTTCTGACAAGCTTCCTTTCTAGGCAAAAGCAACATTTTCTCTATATGTTCGTTCCTGTGCCTGCTGGAAGTTTCCCACGGCGCAGACAGCGTCCTTCCGGAACAGGAACCTTCAGCTGCGCTTCGGGGGATTTCCTCGTTAGGGATAGACAGGCGGGCCTCTCGGACAAGAACTTCTGTGCCAAGGCCATTGCCAGGCACACGTCCCCTCCACGCACGGAGCTGCCTGAGGCTCTCACTCAAAGGTCAGGCGCTGACCGTGGCCGCAGCCTCTGCCCTGGCTCTGTGCCCACTGCAGGCTGGTCTTGAGCAGGCCACCCCGAGAGGACAGCAGGAGACACCTTTGCCAACACAGATCCCATCACCAAATTTCTACAGGCTCCTTTCAAGAGTTTCCGGGTGAAAGGAGGTTTGGCAATTCAGGAGGTTACTGAGAAAGTCTGGGAATGCAAGCCTTCTCCATGCAATTTCCAAAATGTTTCCCTGGATATTCGAAGAAAGGGCTGGCACACACAGGGACATGCAGGCCGCTCGCCATCGCTCAAGGATCTGTTCTGTAAGTGAGGGGCTGTTTCCAAGCACAGAAGGGCTGCGGCCCACGGCGTGCTCAGTGTGGTGGGATCTCCCGATATAGCTGTGCTTGGCTCCCTGGGGACGTGAGCCCGAAGACAGCCCTGTGCCCAGGATGGAGCAAACAATACAGAACCAGGAATGGACAATTCTTCCAGCTGTAAAGTAAGTGCATGCCAGCTCGGCACGGGAGAGACCGCAGCCCATCCGAGTCCAGCGGATGGAGGAGGACTCCGCCCAGCACTGCAGCAGCCAGCACTGCTGGCAGCCGCGGAAGTCGGCCCCGTCCCGGTAGCTCTGCTCCTGGCATTTGGCAGTTTTTTCTATGCACTTCTGAAATGCATCATCCTAGTGGCGTCTGTGTGTATGGCATACATCCTCTCTTGGCCATCCAACTTTAATACTTAGTATTGGTTCATTGATAAATTCTCTTACTTAACTAATAAAAAATAATAGATGCTACAGTGAACACGCGGAGGCATGGGTAACACATCTAACCATGGGCAGTTGCAGAGGATGGTGCTGCACACACATACATTGGGTCTTGTTACTAACCTTGCCGCTCATGCCACACGTGTCCACCAATCTTCTGCCCGGGCCTTGGCGTTCTCCGCCTGGAGTTCTCCTCCTTCCAGTCTGGCATCTTCTCCTGACTCTGGAAAGAGGACTTCCTCAGCCATGTCATCTGAAGTAGATGCCCCTCGTTAATCTTTAGCAGGTCAGATCCCTGACTTATTTCATAGCATCTACTGTAATCTGTTACCGCATCATTACATGTTTTGTTTGCTTGGTTATTGCCCGTCTTCCCCAGCAGCATGCAAAGTCTCAAGGGCAGGAATCATGCCTTTATTCTCGCAATCCAGCTTCCAGCTAGAACGAAGTAGGTGCTCAATAAATATATGTTGAATGAATTAGATGTTTGAATTTTCCTTATTTGTTTAAACAGTTTCTAGCTCCACTTTCTTGAAGCCAAACCCAAATTTTTCATCAACGTATTTTTTACCTACACACACATGTCATCATACAATGGGGCCATTTTAGCCTGAGAGGCATCGCCTGACTTTGAGAAGTCAATAGTCCTCTTGGTTCTGAAATCTGACTTAAAAATGAAAACGGCTGCCTTTCTCCAAGGGATAAACTCATTGATGGAAAAGACAACTTTTTAACCACTGGCTACAATCAATGACAGAAAAATCAGCTGTTCTTAAAAACAGTGCCAACTCCATCGTTTAGTTCATTTTAAAGAATATGTCACTGGTTTGGAAACTCTGATCTCAGACTCGTCAAGTCAACAAATACTCCTTGATCTTTCCTGTAGCTGTGAACGTTCCCATCGCAGTTGTGGAGGTTTAGACACCACAGCTTCGGTGCGTCCTCCGATGGGAATCACACGGCTCGTGGCTTCCCTGCACGGCCCCCGGAAGCCCGGTGGCTTGTAAAGCACTGGGGGTCCCAGATCGGTGCCGGCGTCACCAGCATCCTGTCTGCCGCGGAGGCAGAGCTGGTTCCCGGGCTCTTCGCTTTCCTCTCCTGGCAGTCAGACCGATTTCCAGTTGAGCACATGATGCCCAGGAATACAGACGGCATTTGCCAGGATTATGGTGACGTTTCTGACTCCTGTGCAGCTATATGGAGTCATGTGACTGAGTTGTCCTCAGTGGATGCCTGTGGAGCCCACCTATCTCAGGTCACAGTGTGACGGGAAGGGGCGCCTCCTTTGCCCTTGAACCCTGTTCTGCTGTCTGGGATGTGGGTCTGGGAGTGAGGCATTTGTACCCCATTGATGAGGGCAGGGTACTGGAGATAAAGGACTGGAGGAAGCTGCTACAGGGCTTAGACTCTAACCCGAGAGCTTTAACTGTCCATCTCCTCTAATCCACTGTTATCCCGGCTGCCACGTTCACATCCCAAGGGATGTGCCTACATAGAGTTCTGTGCCCAAAAATTCTAAATGAAAGAATGTACTTTATTGTAAGTTCATATTGCTCCCCAGCCCCAGCTTTCTCTTCTCCCTGGAATTCTGCAGGCATTTCCAAGGATATGCAACAACGGAATGTGCCTTGGGATGGGAGCTGTCTCCAGTGCCGTCCAGGAGCGACTTTTACAGGCACTGGAGAGCCGTGTGGGGTGACGCTCGGAGCCAATGAACTTACTGCCAGGACACATTTTGATGCCGAGGCCCATCTTCAGGAAGGGACAATTCTCTCCTCCCAAAGAGGATTGAGAAGAGTAAACTGAAACGTGACATCCTCATTCAGAACACACACGGCGCAGAGAATTCTTTGCACAAACCTGGTTTTCAGAATACAGAGCACATCGAGCCTCTGAAGTCACACCTGGCAGCCAGCTCTGGGGGCAGAGAAGCACTTGCTCCTGATCTGCTCCAGCAGCCCCTGTAAGTTAACGTGCCACTCGGGAGCCTTTCCTCCATTCGCCGTGTGGAAGGCACATGGCTGCGAGATCACCACATTCCTCAGAAACCAGGGTCCCGGAGCCGCAGGCCGACAGGGGTAAGTGCTCTGCCTGTAGGAACATGCTTATTTCTGAGGAAACTGAGGCACAGAGAGATGACACAATCGCCCCCGGTCCTACAGCTGCAGGCCAGGCTGTCCAAGATAACTCAAGATCTTCTGGTAGAAGACTGAACTTCTGCAATATGTAATCCCAAGTCAGGAACTTGCTAGATTTCAGGAACTCAGTGACCCCAAAAATGATCAGAGCCAGTGTCCACATGGACGCCAACACTCCTATACACAGCCTGGTCACTCCCCATGGTCGCTCCCCTCCCCCGCCCCCCCTCCCCCCCCTCCCGCCCCCCGCTGATTCTGACTTGCACTTGGTCCTGTTGAGCATGTGGAGACAAATTTTCTCTTTCTCACCTGAAGTCTAAGACCTGTAATCCACCTATCTGCCCTTCCTACCACATACTGTGGCATTCGTTTGCCCTCATTTCCTGCCCTTGCTAAGCAAACAGAGAAGAAAGACAGACCTGGAGTATGCTCTGGCCTCCCAGGGCACCAGCCGTCTTCCCGTTCAGAATCAGACACAGACACTTTGCATGATGAGGCCATAGCTTCCAGGTTGCACAACCATGCGTGTGCTTGAAATACCTCACCCCGTCAACACAGATGCCTCTGTCTTTGCCTCCTGGCTCCGCATTCTGCTCAGAACTGCTGAGCCGCAGAGGCCCCCGGAGAACTGGCTGCCAGCATGCTCTCCAGCACCTGGCCCAGCACCAGTGGAGAGTGCTGTGCCCTCGCCACGCCAACTCCAGCCTTCACTGGCACAGGTGACACTGGCCCGGAGAAACCCTGGCACAGCCGAGTAGCTGGGGGTCCAAACTGAGTGCAGACCAAGCCAGCCAGCTCCACTCAGGGGTGCTGCAATGTCACCGCCTTTAAGAAACCAGAACCCTTTCTTTAAACGATATTCTTTACGCAAGCATCCAAGGGTTTCTGTGGCCTGGGGTTGGCATCCAAACCATCGTCAGAATAATATCATCATCCAATTTTATGACTGCAAGGGACCAGCTTGTCATAGTCAGGGGTGCTTCTCGACAGAGGTCTGTGAGTAGCCCCATTCTGGTCACTCAGCGAGCCCCTTCAGTGGAATTAGGTGACTTTTCCTTGCCATTGAGTTGTGCGTGGAAGGAACATGTGACACTCCCAAGTGCTGGTGTAGGGGCCTCCACAGCTGGCTTTGCTCTGTGGTGTGCAGCCAGCTGTTTGCCAAGGCAGCTGCATGGTGCTGAGCCTGGTTCCTAGAGGCCACAACAAGGAGACACCCAACCAGCACTGAAGGGGTGTGCTCTGACTGAGTGGTCACCCTTTGTTGTTTTAAGCCATTGACCTTTTTGAAGGTCGTGCGCTACCATAGCATAATCCACACGAACCTGCTGGGTATAGAAATCAGTATCCATAATTAATTAGGAAACAAAGTTAGGGTGGCCCACCAAACTAAAATATATAGCAATGTTTGAGGAACAAAGCAATGCCTGCTGAGCCAACTCTCACTGGAAGCCCAGAGAGTGGTGGTCTGTGTTTTTCAGTACATCCTTACCTGAAATAAAGGGGAAGCTTTGCCGTACTTAGTAAATGCAAGGTCTTTGTGGGGAAGCATGGGACTTGGTTGGAAAGCTTGTAAGAAGGAAAATTCCAGAAAAAGGAGTGGGCTGAAGATGGCCCACCCTGTTTCTTGGAATTTCAACTTTGGGAAGTTTGGCCAAAGGCAGCAACCCCTAATTGTTCCTAGACCTTTCCAAACAAAGCTGTGCACATGCAGACCCCCAGGTGTTTACTGGAATCCTTATGCCTAATCTTTGGGTGTACTTGCTTAAAGGACACTGCAGACACATGTGTCCCCCCAAGATTACCTATCCTACTGATTGTGTCTAAAAGATAAACTTTATCTCAAACTGCTGTTACAATAAAAGCCTGAAGAGGCAGGTGAATGCGGCTGTCTGGTTCCTTTAGCCAGGCTGTCCCTCAGCCTTCTCTTTCATAGCAAATGTGTCAGAGTAATTCATCCGTCACTCAGGGTTTGCTGGTCAGCCCTGACAGGTCTTGGGAAGAGGTTTGAAAGCTGAATACTAGCCATGTGTGTTGGTTGTTTGGAGGCAGCATGTGATGAGGTTCTGAGTCTGAGTCTCTCCCTAGACCCAACCTCTCCTGCCAATCAGTGCTGGACCTGTGAGCATCTCTGCTCTGTTATGCAACTGAAAGTTAGGGCGTGCTTGTTACTACTGCAAAACCGAGCCTGTACTAACTGAAATGTAGCCCCATTGGCCTCATTTTTAAAAAGAAAAAGCTGAAAGAGCCTTGGTGAATGCCTGAATGTTTCAGAGCAATTAAAACCAGTCTGTTTGATCACGTAAATCAGTGTGTGTCCTTTCTGGCACCAAAGAGGGTACTCCCCAGAGAGGGAGGTCTTTGTCCTTTAACCCCCATCAGAGCTTGTGCTCAAGGAGACCAGAATGGGAGATCATGTCCATATTCCAGCATAAGGAGCAAGAAGATGAAGCAGAAAACCCTATGTCGCCACAGGAAACACAGCCTCAGTAATTCTTCCGAAACAAGCATTTGGAAATGGCAAGGAGAAGTCTGAACTGTTTATGTGACTTCCCAACCAGCACCACACGGTGGAGGCTCTATAGACAGAAGCAAGTAAACCGTCAAGGATTAGACATAAACTTCGTCCATGGCAGGCAGCACCTCCGATCCTGCGGTGTTTGCGAGGGACTTGGGCCTCAGCATGCTTTCCTGTCGTACCTCCCACTGGGCGAAGCCACAGCAAAGGCTGGAGGTCAGAGGAGCAGGACTCTGGGCTCGGCCGCCCTGGTCTGTGGCTGGGAGTGACTGAGGGCAGACTTTCCATGAGATCAAAGGACCATTTGGAGGATGTCTGCTGGTCTCTCACACAGAACCCATGTTTCCCAGGAGAATGTTTACAAGGCCTTTGCTGGAATGTGGTCCTGTGCCTCCACATGCAGGGAGTGCTGAGCAGCTTCCCCATCAGCCCTGGAGTTAAGCGAATGAGGATTGCACAGCCCGTGTCTGCTGTAGGCAGCGTGCACCAGGGGCGATTCATGTGTTCACTAGAAACGCCTCCTCTCCTGTCCTTCCCTTCAGAGCAGCCAGTCTTGCAAAGCTTTCAATCCATGATGGCTCTTGGCCTTTTTGGGGTCATGGTTCCGTTTGAGAAGCTGATGGAGAATATGAACTCTCTCCCACCAAAAAGGCATATGTATGTGCTTAGATTAAAAAATGCTCATGGCAGGGATGCACGAAATTCCTTCTGCCTGGGGGAATTGTGTGCCTCAATTGTTTTAGGAAGGCGCACACATGCTTCTACATGCATACTGTATATACATACATATTCTTTGTATTCTTTCTCGTGACTCAACCATGTCAGCAGAACAGCAGGACGGAGTGTGCTGATAACATGCAGGCAGGGGACTGCCGTTTCTGGAGCATCCCACGACCTGGGGACCATGGAGAACCCACTAATTGGCTCCTTGCTAGTTTTTATAGGAATGGAACCTTGGGCTGGGCAGTGCTCTCTCAGGACATAAAATGATATTGTTCGATTGCTTTACTCTCCCACGCTGACAACTCAGGTTTGATTTTCCAGAGCAAAGCTGGTCATGTCTCCCTCTATGTGGATGGCTCCCGCTGAGGCTGGAGCAACATAAAATTCCAAGACTGACAGGCACTGCAGAGTGATGAGGCCATGCGAAACAGCTGAAGGCTCCGCCCACTCTTTCTGCAATCGATCTATCGATCAATCGATCTATCGTGTTCCCTGCCAGGTCCACCTCATGATACTTTCGACCCAGGTCCACCCCTCTGACACGGCTGGATAATGTCTTGCTTCATCCTAGAAAGTGTCCTCCTGTGATAAACAACAAGAGAGGGCCCTGGCTGTACAGAGAAAACATCCCTGTCTAATTCATTATTAGAGTTAATATTGGGGTTCACATTTGGTGGGAGAGGTATTCAGGGAAGTTAAGATTCTTGGCATTTTTAAGATCCCACATGTAAGGGGAGCAGCTCCGCAAGTGAGGTGAGCACTCACAGGTGAGGGGAGCACCCACAGGTCAGATGAGCACCCACAGGTGAGGGGAGCAGCCCACAAGTCAGATGAGCACCCACAGGTGAGGGGAGCACCCACAGGTGAGAGGAGCACCCACAGGTGAGGGAGCAGCCCACAGGTGAGGGGAGTACCCACAGGTGAGGGGAGCATCCACAGGTGAGGGAACAGCCCACAGGTGAGGGAGCAGCCCACAGGTGAGGGGAGCACCCACAGGTGAGGGGAGCACCCACAGGTGAGGGAGCAGCCCACATGTGAGGGGAGTACCCACAGGTGAGGGAGCAGCCCACAGGTGAGGGGAGCACCCACAGGTGAGGGGAGCACCCACAGGTGAGGGAGCAGCCCACAGGTGAGGGAGCACCCACAGGTGAGGGGAGCACCCACAGGTGAGGGGAGCACCCACAGGTGAGGGAGCAGCCCACAGGTGAGGGGAGTACCCACAGGTGAGGGAGCACCCACAGGTGAGGGAGCAGCCCACAGGTGAGGGGAGTACCCACAGGTGAGGGAGCACCCACAGGTGAGGGAGCAGCCCACAGGTGAGGGAGCACCCACAGGTGAGGGAGCAGCCCACAGGTGAGGGAGCACCCACAGGTGAGGGAGCACCCACAGGTGAGGGAGCTCTCTTGCCAAGTGTAGCTGGAGAACTTGCCAAAGGGGGCGGGGCTCCCACAGTCAGTCAGATTATTGCATTGCTCATGCCAAAGCCAAGAATAAATCTAAGACACATGGAAGGGTTGGGGAGCTTCTTCTTTTCCTACCATTTGAGGAAATGGATCAACGTTGCCTCTGAAATACAAAAGAAGCCTCAACTCCTCCATCTTACTAAGTACTTCAGGTTCTCTTCATCTGTCTCATTGTACAGTAACACCAGGAAGTACTGCCAGTCGGTCCCCTCCGGGGACTCCCCACCTCTGCCTGTATCTTCTCATCAAACATCCCATTGCTCTCGCCACAACAATCACTTTTCTAGTTCCATCACTGCCTGTGTCCTTTTCAAAAGGCGAGGCCATAAAACCTTGACTCGCTTCCCTCTGGCTCAGAAAAACATGTCCCAAGTCACGCAAGCCCCAGAGGTCTCATCAGCTGCCAGAAGTCCTGGCCATTGTCAAGCTGAACTCTGTGTCCATGCCACATCAAGTGGCGAGAACAATGCCCCTGCAGCTGCCGACTCAGACACACCCCAGCGTTTGTGTTGTCCAAAAATAGTAAAGGAAAAAGGCTGGGTGCAGTGTAAGTCATCAAGGGGGAAGGGAAGTTCGGGAAGGAACCGGCGCTATGATTGAGCAGGGGCCTCATACAGTTTGTAAATTACTCAACTGTGTTAGATGCTTAAATGAGCTTCAAAAATGATAATCAGTCAATAATTTGCACCTCCAGGCTCCCACTTCCTGCCGAGTCTGTCTTTTCTAACCTCATCCACTCCTTTCTCCTTCGTCTTTAACCTCATCGTCTAAGCCAGCCATGAAACCTGTGAGCTCTGTGAATTATTTCATTTCTCCAGCAGAGCATAGGGCCACTCAGGAAATGTTTCCTAAGTGCCTCCTATTTTGTATTCCCCCCAAATTTCAAGAAAACGAAATGAAAAGAAAATTAAATACACTGTAAAACAGGAATCTTTGTTTGAGATATTCCACACACAGGCAGGTGGTAATAAGTATGACATCAATTTTGTTAATTTCAGATAAATTGGTAAATCACTTTTTATTTACTAGAGTATAAGTTAACAAATCGGTTTTTATTTCATTATTTCAAGAGCTTCTACAATTAGCTTTAAGAAAGCAAGGCACTGACTTTCAGTTCCAAGACGTGTTCCCGGAATTTGGGCAGCCTGGTTCTTACTGTCCATGAGAGCACGTCCAAACCGATAGAAAACGTTTTTGAGTTTATTTGAGCCAAGCTTTTAAAGACATGCCCTGAAGCAAGATCTGATGAATGGAGCAAATGCTCCAGAGAAGGGCATTTTTTTGCAGCTCATTCCATATGTTGGAGTCAAAGGGGAAAAAGAAAGGTGCATGGAATCCACTGATGGTAGTTGCGGAGGCAGGGGAAGCCAAGGGGGGGATCTCCAGGATCAGGTGAAAAACAACATGGAGACACACACTCCCTTCGCTTTGGCGAGTGCAGGGAGGTGACAGTGAGCCCGCCCAGCACCTGGAGGTGGGTGGTGTGTGGGAACAAGAGCAGAGCAGCTGCCCTGGCGCCTGAGGCTGCGCCCCAGAGTCTAGAGAGAAACGACTGACGACTGACGTTTCAAAGGCTTGTTATCTCAGGTGCGGAAGCACCGGACAGGCTCCCTAAAGGTAGAGCTGACCTTCGGTGAGGAAGCTGCAGGCCTGGGACCAGACCTGCCGGGGAGGAATCTGTGATCAGAGCAGACCATCCTGTGTGGTCACTTTCGGTCACTGTGCTTCAGGTTCATTCCATGCCTTCCATCGCATTCGTTGCTGGTTTGTTCAGGCTCCTCTGGGTTGATTGTGGGATGTGTTAATGGAATGGATTTATTTTTCTGTCTGAGTTTCATTTCCCCCATCACATCAGTTTATAATAATTTTTGATGGAATTTCTAGCAGCACAATTTTAAAGACATGTATTGGGGGTTTTCTGAGTGCATTTCCTCCAGCAGCATTATGTGACTTCCGCAGAAAATTCATTGATGGTCGCTCAAGTGCTTTGGACATAGCTTACATGTGAGCAGTTCGACATAACACCACCTACTCACGTTTCAGCACCGAGTGAAGGCGGTGCTGTCTTTTCTCAGAGTAGATTCTTATCACTTGACCAATTTGAACTTCCCTTAGTCTTTTCCTCAGAGAGTGGGTGTCCACGTAACAAGGACAATTGTAAGTGTGCTAAGATGAATGTGGGGGTTCAAAAACGGAGCAGCCAGTCCACCTACATCCTCAACTGGAAAAGGAACATCCTTGGTGCTCAAGGACCCTCTCTGCCAGCATTCGAGGTAACTCTCTTCCCGCTGTAGAAGCTGCTTCAACAATTTGCCTCTTTTTTCCCGTCCCTCCCCCAGCTGCAACCCCCATGCGAGAACTCTTGCCAGGGGGGTGGGGTTTTCTCAGAATCAGAATTTGGGCCCCGTTCCATTCCCTGTTGTTTACTCTGCCCATTGGATCCCCAAGAGTTCCCAGAAAACCAAGAAGCTAAGACTAAGGGAATTCAGGGGGAAAAAGAGAGAGAGAGAGAGAGAGAGAGAGAGAGAGAGAGAGAGAGAGAGAGAGCTCTGAGGAGCTGGCCATGAGCAGACACGAGTCTGTCCCCAGCTTCTGAGTGAAACTGTCTGGGGCTGACTCACCAGGATGGTCCCGGGATCACTGGACCGCTCTAGTCCCTGCGTTTAGTCCAATACAATTGGGCTATTCCCACGGAAGTGGGTGGAGGTGAGTGAAGTAGGACACAGCCTTGAGAGAACGATGGGGATGAGAGAAGGAGAGAGAAGCACTTGCTACGTCCCTCCTCCTCAGGGCACCGGGCTGGAGAACCCTGAAGAAGTTGATGTGTGCATTTCTTCATTTGTAGCATCGAGGCACACGGATTATTTGCATAAAACTAATCCAGTCCCAGATTTAATGTCTGTGGAGAGAAACAACTGAGGAGGTCTTTTAATCAAGTATTTCCCATAGAAATATCCGATTGCAACCCCAAGGAGATGGGCACAGCTGACTTGCTTACCACAAGGAGTAAACCATGCTGAGGGCCATGAGAAAATGGCTACATTTAGGGGCATCGAGGAAGTAACTTCAGGTGAAGAAAAAACCAAACAAGATTCTTCAGTGCTTGGTTTGTGGAAATACGAAAAGCAATTAATTTTAGGATAGAATTTGGAGAAATTCTAGGGAAAAGTTGAAGGTGGCTCTCTCTAAAGCAGTCAACCAAAAATGTAACCACTGAAAATGATTTCTGAACATGGGATTTAGAAGTTGTGGTTTGTTTGTGTTTTTTTTGTTAACCCTCACTCAAAGATATATTTTTCCATTGATTTTTAGAGAGAGTGGAAGGGGGGTTAAAGAGAGGAGAGAGAGAGAGAGAGAGAGAGAGAGAGAGAGAGAGAGAGAGAACATCGATGTGAGAGACACATAGATTGGTTACCTGCCAAATATGCCCTGACCCAGCCAGGGATCCAACCTGCAACCCAGGTAGGTGCCCTTGACTAGGAATGGAGACCATGACCCTTTGGTGCGTGGGCCAACACTCCAACCACTGCTTAGGGCTAGGGTTGCAGGCTAGGGCATAACTCATTTTTAAATTATGTTGGAAAAAGGAAGTGATATTGTAATAATCGGGGCACTCAGAAGGATAAGTGACAATTAGGTGATAGAATTGCCAGTGCATTGTTAGCACGGAGGGTCATTTGTCCTCTGACTGTCCAGACTGTTGTCTGTGAGCAGGGAGGGTCACGGTTCTCTCAGGGCCTGGCCCTACCACAGAGCCATCCAACTCCCTTTGCCGTGGTTGCTGGCTGACCCGTCCACTATAAACCTTGATTTGCGTTCTGAGCAACTGGATAAACTACTCTAATCTCCTTCCATGAGGATACCTTTTTTTAAAAAAATGGTTTCTAATGTTGCTAGTGGAAAATGGGTTCTTCCACCGGATTGTGAGAAAAGCATCAGAAGGGCCCAAGCACGGGAGACTGGAGAGGCAAAATTTATTCATGATGCAAAATCAAAGGCGTTCCCCTTCTGGGTCCCCAGTGTCCCATGTCTGTCCATCCACCATTGAAAAAGTCCAACCTTGTCTTCATCAAGGCCAAATCAAAGCCCAGTGTCCAGAGTTTCTTCTTCATATTAAAGCTCAGTACTTCGGAACCCACGTGATCTGCTGCAGGCCCCAGGTGGCTGCTCTGAGGCGAGAAAGTGCACGAATGAACAGGTGAGTACAGGTCAGAGACAGACAGAGAAAAAATGCTTTGTCCCCAGGGGTTATATTTTCCTGGGCTTGGGAAGAATCAGGAGCTTTTTAAAAATGACCAATAAACTTCCCAGGCTTTCCAAAGCTCTGTTGGGTTCACCCTGACCAGCCCGCTGTTTCCCAGGTTAGATCGCCTGGCCTCTAGGTCAAGCACTGCCCTCCCCCCACCCCCCAGGTCATTTTGACTTCTATTGAGCATGTGCTTTCCTCCCCTCGCCCCCTGACAATCCAGTACCAGCTGGGGGAAAGGAAGGCTGTTGGTTGTTGGTGGAGCAATGCCTGGACCCCCTGGAGTGTGTATGAAGCTGTAGTTTCCTGGTGAAGCAAGCAGGGTGTTGGATTCCCTTTGCTTCCTTTCCTTCATTAATATCTAGTTAACTACAGTAACATTAGGTAACATTTGTCATAATATATATACCTGTAGTCCTTTTCTTTTTAAAGTAGTGTTACTGAAAAAAATCACATGCACAAAAAATCATATAGACTCATAGGTATTGTTTAAATAATAAATACTTTTTAAAAAAGTACCCACCATACAGGTTAGAATCCCGTAATTACATCTGCTCTCCTCCCAACCACTCCAGAGATGGCCACCATCCTGTGTTTTCACCACCTCTTGCCTTTCTTTATAGTTTTCTCACTTCCATAGTTACCTCTAACTCATCTAGCCCACACCCTGTAGACTATGTAATCTTCGGTGACTGCTTCTTGTGCTCAGTGCATTTTTAAAAAAATATTTTTATTTATTTCAGAGAAGAAGGGAGAGGGAGAGAGAGAGAAACATCAATGATGAGAGAGAATCATTGATTGGCTGCCTCCTGCATGCTCCCTACTGGGGATCAAGCTCGCGACCCTGACATGTGCCCTGACCAGGAATCAAACTGTGACCTCCCGGTTTATAGGTCAGCGTCAACCATTGAGTCATGCCAGCTTGGCACACGATGAATTGTTTAGATTTCTTCATGTTACATGGTGCATGTAACCGAGGTTATTTCAGTTCGCTGCTGTGTATCTGCCATGATATGACTGTAACATAAGTTATCCCGCTACAGCAGTGGTTCTCAACCTTTCTAATGCCGCGACCCTTTAATACAGTTCTTCATGTTGTGGTGACCCCCAACCATAAAATTATTTTCGTTGCTACTTCATAACTGTAATTTTGCTAGTGTTAATGAATCGTAATGTAAATACCTGTGTTTTCGATGGTCTTAGGCGATACAGCAGCGGTTCTCAACCTGTGGGTCATTTATTTTGGTTTTTAGAATCAATTGTTGATAGATATGCATTTATTACCATTTTATTGTTCATATTTTTAATCTTTTATTTCTTCTTCTTAAAGAAGACTCTTCAACATTTCATGTAATACTGGTTTGGTGCTGATGAACTCCTTTACATTTTCCTTGTATGTGAAGTTCTTTATCTGACCCTCAATTCTAAATGGTAGCTTTGCTGGGTAGAGTAATCTTGATTATAGGTCTTTGCTTTTCATCACTTTGAATACTTCTTGCCACTCCTTCTGGCCTGCAAAGTTTCTGTTGAGAGATCAGCTGACAGTCGTATGGGTGCTCCCTTGTAGGCAAATAACTGCTTTGCTCTTGCTGCTTTTAAGATTTCCTCTTTGTCTTTAACCTTTGGAATTTTAATTTTGATGTGTCTTGCTTGGTGTGATCCTCTGGGTTCATCTTGTTTTGGACTCTGTTCTTCCTGGACTTGTACATCTATTTCTTTCATCAGGTAAAGGAAGTTTTCTCTCATTATTTTTTCAAATAGGTTTTCAATCTCGTGTTCCCTCTCTTCTACTTCTGGTAACCCAATGATACTAATATTGGTGGGCTTGAAGTTGTCCCAGAGATTCCTTACACTATCTTCATATTTTTGAATTCTTTTTTTCTTTCTGCTGTTCTGATTGGATGTTGTTGTTTTTTTTCTTCCTTATATTCCAAATTCTTGATTTGATTTTCGGCATCTTCTACTCTACTGTTGATCCACAGTAAATTATTCTTTATTTCAGTTAGTGTGTGCTTCATTTCTGGTTGGTCCTTTTTTATGTTGATGTTCTCACTAATTTCTTTGAAATTCTCACTAAGTTCCTTGAGCACCCTTATAACCATTGTTTTGAACTCTGTATCTGGTAATTTTCTTGCTTCCATTTCATTTTTCTGGAGATTTCTCCTGTTCTTACATTTGTGACACATTTCTTTGTGTCCACATTTTGGCTGCTTCCCTGTGTTTGTTTCTATATATTAGGTGTATCTGCTATATCTCCCAGACTTGGTAGAGTCTCCTTGTGTAGTTGGTCCTTTAGGGCCCAGTGGCTCAGCCTCTCTGGTCACCTGAGCTGGGCATTCCAGGTGTATGCCGCCTGTGGGAGCTGTGTGCACTGTCCTCTTGTAGTTGAGCTTTGATTAATGTTGGCTTCACTGGAAAGGATTGACCCTCCAGGCCAATTCGTTGCAAGGACCAGCTGCTACTACAGTGGAGGAGCTTCTGTGCAAGCGACACTGGAGCAGGACTTGCTTCAGTGGGGCTTTGGTGCTCACTGAGACCACCCCCTTCAGTGTGTTACTTGTGGAGGTGGTAGGATTGTAATCTGGTGTGGTCAAAGTTGACCACCAGGTACACTGGCTCTGGGTCCTCTAAGGAAGTGCGAAGTCAGCCTCTGCATGAGCTACAAAGCAATGAGCTACAAAGCAATCTGCAGATAGATGCTACTTTTGTTGAGCTTAGAGGTGCCCAGGAGAGGCCAAGCTGTGAACCAGGACAGATTGCCACTAGTGTGAGGCCTGGGGCCACTTATTGAGAGGTACAGGGCATGCTGATGCCAGCTGATGCTTGTTTGAGAGATTTTAGGAAAGTCTAAAGCATGAGGCAAGAGAGACCAGTTTTATGGAAAAAGCCATTGGAGAAGATTCAAAAATGGCAGCAGAGTAAGTGGAAGGTACACTGACACTCTCCCAGGATCAAAATAGAAATAAAACTAAAATATAGAAAACTACCCTGAAAAATCAACTGAAGACTAGCTGGAGAGAACCCTAATAACCAAGGATGGAAAGTGCAGAGCACATAGAGAGAGGTAGGAAGTGTGGAGATGCGAAAAAGCTGGTTAGGCTCCCACAGACAGCAACTGAAGTTTTGAAGGGATATCTCCGCTCTTGGGGTGTTCCCACTATGAACTCTGAGGTCTAAACCCCCAGCTGGGCTCCCCAGCCCAGAGCATCAGAATGGAGGAAGGTGTCTATATAACATCTGGCTGTGAAAAGCAGCAGGGTCGCTGTCTGCCAGCAAGAGACAGCTGGAAATGTAGGCACCCTCTTAAAGAGACAACATACACAATTTGTGTGTAGCCACTCACCTTGGACTCCGACAGAGGGAGGGTAGAGTACACTGGATCTGTGTGAACAGAAACCAAAACTGGGGGCTCTAGGGTTGGAGCTCAGAGGACAGCTACCCTGGCTTCCTGTGCTGAGTCATTGCCTCACACTGCAGAGGACATCTTTCTCTGTGAACCTTTGCTATCCAGACAGTTGTTGCCTAGGGGAAGGCAGTTGCCCCATGTGGTTGGAAGACCTCTCACCTCACCCTGTGGTCAATAGCCTGAGGCTAATCAAGACTGAGTGTCGATGGGACTGCAGGCAGAGGCAGGTCTCTGGAAGCTTTGAGTCTTTGCCTGATCTAATCCCTGGCCTAGGGCTAGGAAAAGCAGACCCTGGTGCACATCTTGGTCCTTTTCAAAGGCACCAAGCCACAGCAGAGGGAGCCACAATCTGTGAATTGCTGATAGCTCCAAACAGGGTACTCAGGGCCAGTCAGAAACAGCATCTGATACTGTCCTGCACTAAAGATTGAGAGTTGTAGCAGATCTACCTAATACACAGACACAAACTCAAACAAGCATCCAATATAGGGATACAGAAAAACACACACACACAAAATAAAAACCAAGCCCCAAGTGAAAGAACAAGGAAATTCTCCAGAAGAAGAGCTAAATGAAATGGAGATAAGAAATTTATCAGACATAGAGTCCAGAATAATGATTGCAAAGATGCTCAATAGCATGAGACAAGCTATAGTAACTATGAAGAATGGTATAGCACTAATACAGAACTCAGTGGAAGAAATACAGAGCAGATTAGGGGAAGCCAAGGATCGGATCAGTGAATTAGAAGACAGGGTAGAAAAAAATCAGAGAACCAAAAAGAAAAAAACAATTGAAAAACAGGAGGACAGCTTAATGGAGCTGTGGGATACCATGAAACTTAACAATATTTGCATAATAGTAGTGCCAGAAGGGGAAGAAAGTGAGCAAGGGTTAGAGAATGTGTTTGAAGAAATAATGGCAGAAAACTTCCCTAACCTGGTAAAGGAAAAAGTGACACAAGTTCAGGAGGCACAGAGAGTTCCTAGTAAGGAGAACCCAAACAGGCCCATGCTCAGACACATCATAGTTAAAATGCCAAAAATTAAAAACAAAGAGAGAATCTTAAAGGCAGTAAGAGAAAAGCAATTTATTACCTACAAAGTAGCTCCCATAAGGCTATCTGCTAATTTTTCATCAGAAACTCTACAGGCCAGAAGGGAATGGCATGAAGTATTCAAGGTAATGTAAAGCAAGGATCTGAAAACAAGATTACTGTATCCAGCAAGGCTATCATTCAAATAGATGGTGAAATAAAGAGCTTCCCAGACAATAAAATAAAATGGCTAAAAGAGTTTATCACCATCAAACCAGCAATGCAAGAAATGCTGAAGGAACTGCTGTATGAAATGAGAAGAATTAGAGAGAGAAACATAGGTATAAAGAATTAAAGTGGCAATAAATAAGTACCTATCTATATATATAAAAGGCTAATATGTAAAGTGTCCCCCCGAAAGTTTGACTGGGAGACCAGAAGTTCTATTGCTCTCTATAATGTGCGCTGACCACCAGGGAGTGGCATGGAACAAAGGAAGGCCCCGGCTGACAGCCGGCAGCCGGCAGCCAGGGAAGGAAGGCCCTGGTTGGCAGCTGGAAGGAAGGCCCCAGCCAGCAGCCAGAAGCTGGAAGGCCCCAATAAGCCCTGATCACCGGCCAGGCCTCGGGACCCTACCCGTGCATGAATTTCATGCACTGGGCCTCTAGTCTATGTATATAAAAGCTTAAGCAACCGTTAAGACCGAACAATCAGAACGACCGGTCTCTATGACATGCACTGACCACCAGGGGGCAGACACTTAATGCAGGAGCTGCCCCCTGGTGGTCAGTGTGCTCCCACAGCCACAGCGGGAGTGTCACTCAGCTGACTGACCCATCCCAGCAGGCTATCAGCCCAGTGGTAGCCACTCCTGCTGGTCTAATCTCTGGAGAATGAGCCAGGCACTGACGGACCAGTGCTGCCAGAATGATCCTGACAGCACCGCTGGCCTCTTGGAAGTTGGCTTCAGGCACCCAAGCCGCTTCTCCTCCCTAGACGCTCTGCAAGGAAGAAAGGATATAAAAGCGGCCAGGTGACTCCTGACAACTGGCGCAAACATCAGTGGGATGGATCCAGATCCCTGGCCAGCAAGGGCATCCCACCACCTGCCCAGAGGGCCAATCGCATCCCAGCTCCCCACCCCCCAAAACCTCCTTCAGAAGCCCTAGCCGGTTTGGCTCAGTGGATAGAGCGTCAGCCTGGGGACTGAAGGGTCCCGGGTTCGATTCCGGTCAAGGGCATGTACCTTGGTTGCGGGCACATCCCCAGTAGGGGGCGTGCAGGAGGCAGCTGATCGATGCTTCTCTCTCATCGATGTTTCCATCTCTCTATCCCTCTCCCTTCCTCTCTGTAAAAAATCAATAAAATATATTTTAAAAAAAAAACAAAACCTCCTTCAGAACCCCACCCAGGCACAAATTTGTGCACCAGGCCTCTAGTCAATAATAACCTTAAATGTAAATGAACTAAATGCTCTAATCAAAAGACATGGGGTAGCTGAATGGATAAAAAAAAACATGACCCAATTATATGCTGTCTAGAAGAGACCCAACTCAGAACAAAATACTCACAAAGAATGAGAGTGAAGGGATGGAAAAAATTTTCCATGCAAATGGAAACAAGAAAAAAGCTGACAAAATAAACTTCAAAATGAAGGCCATAACAAGAGACAACAAAGGTCACTACATAATACTAAAAGGATTGATCCAACAAGAGGACATAACTCTGGTAAACATATATGCACCCAATATAGAAGCACCTAAATATATATATATATATATAAATTAAAAAAAATAACTTCTAGAGGACTTTAAGGGAGAGATCAATAGCAATACAGTCATAGTAGGGCACTTTAACACCCCGCTGACTTCACTGGATAGATCTTCCAGACAAAAAATAAACAAGGAAACAGAGACTCTAAATGACACACTGGATTAGATGGATTTACTAGTAATAGACTTTTACAGAACATTTCACCCCATAGCTGCAGAATATACATTCTTCTCCAGTGCACATGGGTCATTCTGAAAGATAGACCACATGTTAGGACACAAAACAAGTCTCTACAAGTTCAAGAAGACTGGAATCATATCCAGGATCTTCTCAGATCACAATGGGATGAAATTAGAAATCACTTACAGTAAAGAGACTCAAAAACATTCAAACACATGGAGTCTAAACAGCATATTTTAAAACAATGAATGGGTTATCAATGAGATCAAGAAAGACATAAAAAAAAATTCCTGGAAACAAGTGGAAATGAACACACAACAACCAAAATCTATGGAACACAGCAAAAGCAGTCTGAAGAGGTAAGCTCATAGCACTACAGGCATACCTCAGAAAAACAAGAAAAAAAAAAATAAACTATTTAACCCTACAACTTAAAGAACTAGAAAGAGAACAAGAAAAGCCCAAAGTAACTAGAAGGAAGGAAATAATAAAGATTAGAGCAGAAATAAATGTCATAGAGGCTAAAAAAAAATCAATGAAACAAAGAGCTGGTTCTTTGAAAAGATAAACAAGATTGAGGAAACATTAGCCAGACTCATCAAGAAACAAAGAGAGAGAACCCAAATAAATAAAATCAGAAGTGAAAGCAGTGAAGTAACAACTGACACCACAGAAATACAAAGGATTGTAAACAAATACTGTGAACAACTATACTTCAACAAGCTGGACAATGTGGATGAAATGGACAAATTCCTAAAAAATACAATCTTCTAAAACTCAATAAGGAAGAATCAGAAAACCTGAATAGGCCAATAACAACTGATGAAATAGAAGCAGTAATCAAAAAACTCCCAACAAACAAAAGCCATGGTCCAGACAGCTTCACAGGAGAGTTTTACCAAACCTTCAAAACACAATTAACACCTATCCTCCTACTAGTAAAACTATTCCAAAGACTCTAAGAGGAAGGAACACTTCCAAACTCTTTTTATGAGGCCAGCATTTTCCTAATTCTAAAACCAGATAAAGACACCACAAAGAAAGAGAACTACAGGTTAATATTCCTAATGAACATAGATGCTAAAGTCCTCAATAAAATATTAGAAAATCAGATCCAGCAATATATTATAAAGATCATTCACCATGACCAAGTGGGATTTATTCCAAGGATTCAAGGCTGGTACAATATTCATGAATCAATAAATGTGATACATCACATAAACACAATGAAAGACAAAAATCACATGATCATATCAATAGACACAGAAAAAGCATTAGGCAGAATCCACCACCCTTTTTTGATAAAAACTCTCAGCAAAGTGGGAATAGAGGGATCATATCTCAACATAATAAAGATCATATATGACAAACCTACAGCCAACGTCATATTCAGTGGGCAAAAACTAAAACCATTTCTCTTAAGAACAGGAACAAGACAGGGAAGTGACTTTTCATCACTTTTATTCAGCATAGTACTGGAAGGACTAGCAATAGCAATCAGACAAGAAGAAGAAATAAAGGCACCCAAATTGGAAAGAAGGAAGCAGAACTCTCATTATTCACAGATGACATGATATCCTATATATTAAAAGGCTAATATGCAAATAGACCGAACAGCGGAACAACCGGAACAACTGAACAACCGAACAACCGGTCACTATGAAGTGCACTGACCACCAAGGGGGTGTGTGCAGAACATGGCAGGCGCTGGCCACAGTGGGATGGTGGAGCAGGTGAGCGGGGGCACCAGACAAAGGCAGGGCACAGGTTGCTGTCATTGGGCCAAGCCTCTGGTGGTTACTGAAAATTCTTTGCTCCCACGCACTGTGGCCTGCCTGGTGTTTGCACCCACTGCCAGCACCAGCCCCGCTTGCACCCACTGCTGGTGCTCGGCGCTGGTCCCGATCACTTGGTGCCAACCGCAGGTATGAATGGTGGCTGCCAGCCCTGATCACCCCTGAGGGCTTCTCTACCTCCCCCTGCTCCTGAGGGTTGATCAGGGCAGCATCTGCCACTTGCACCTGCTGCTGGCATCGGCCCCATTCGCTCCACACTGTCAGTGGGTGCAAGTGGGGCCAGTGCTGTCAGCGCATGGGAGTGGTGGCGGGAGCAGGGTTGCCAGCAGACAGGGGACCAGGGGTCATGGCAGGAGGGGCTGGGTGGGGCTCAGAGGATGGGCCGAGACCTGCCCCTGTGCCTACTACAGCCTCGTGGCCCACAGTTCTTTTCAAGGTACATGAATTCATGCACTGGGCCCCAGTTATACATAAAAAGCCCTAAAGACTCCACGAAAAAGCTACTAGGTTTAATAAATGAATTTGGCAATGTAGCTGGATACAAAATTAACACACAGAAATTGGTGGCATTTTTATACACCAATAATGAATTCTCAAACAATCCCATTTACCATTGCAACAAAAAAATTTAAAATACTTAGGAATAAACTTAACCAAGGAGGTAAAAGACTTGTACTCAGAAAACTGCAGGACATTGAAAAAAGAGATAAAGGAAGATATAAACAAGTGGAAGGATATACCGTGTTCTTGCATTGGTAGAATTAACATCATTAAAATATCCATACTACCCAAAGCAATCTACAAATTCAATTCAATCCCTATAAAAATACCAATGGCATATTTCACATATCTAGAACAAATACTCCAAAATTTTATATGGAACCAAAAAAGACCCCTAATACTGCAGCAGTTTTGAGAAAAAAGAACTAAGTTGGAGGAATCACAATACCAGATGTCAAGTTATACTACAAAGCCACTGTACTCAAAACAGCCTAATACTGGCACAAGAACAGGCATAAAGATCAATGAAACAGAATAGAGACCCCAGTAATCAACCCACACCATTATGCTGAATTAATATTTGACAAAGGAGGCAGGAACATGCAATGGAGTCAAGACAGTCTCGTCAATAAATGGTGCTGGAAAAATTGGACAGATACATGCAAAAAAATGAAACTAGACCACCAACTTACACCATACACAAGAATAAACTCAACATGGATAAAAGACTTAACTGTAAGTCATGAAACCATAAAAATCCTAGAAGTCATAGGCAGCACAATCTCAGACATCTCTCATAGCAATATGGTATGTTTCCAGATATATCTCCTAGGGCAAAGGAAACTAAGGAGAAAATAAACAAATGAGACTACATCAAAATAAAAGCTTATGCACAGCAAAAGAAACCATCAACAAAATGAAAAGGGAGTCCACTGTATGGGAGAATGGATTTGGCAATGATACATCTGAAAAAGGTTTAATACCCAGAATATATAAGGAACTCATACAAGTTAACAGAAGGAAGACAAACTATCCAATTAAACAATCCACAGCAGACATACAGATGGCCAAGAGTCATTTGAAAAAATGCTCAAAGTCACTGATCATCAGTGAGATGCAAATTAAAACAACAATGAGTTATCACTTTACACCTCTCAGAATGGCTACCATCAACAAATGAACAAATGACAAGTGCTGGCAAGGATGTGGAGAAAAGGGAACCCTAGTGCACTGCTGGTGGGAATGCAGACTGGCGCAACCATTATGGAAAACAGTATGGAGTTTCCTCAAAAAATTAAATATGGAACTACCATTTGATCTAGTGATCCCACTTCTAGGAATATATCCTAAGAGACCTGAAACACCAATCAGAAAGAATGTATGCACCCCTATGTTCATAGCAACACAATTTACAACAGCTATGATATGGAAACAGCCCAAGTGCCCATCAATAGATGAGTGAACTGAAAAGCTGTGGTACATTTACACCATGGAATACTATGCAGCAGTAAAAAAGAAGGATCTCTTACCCTTTGGACAGCATAGAGGGACGTGTGAAATAAGTCAGTCAGAAAAAGACAAGTATCACAAGATCCCACTCATATGGAATCTAATGAACAAAATAAACTAATGAACAAAATAGATCCAGAAACACAGAAGCATAGAACAGACAGTGGAATTTCAGAGGGAAGGAAGAGGTGGGTGGGTGGGTGGGAAGAGATCAACCAAAGAACTTGTGTGCATGTATGCATAACCCATGGACACAGACAACAGAGTGGTGAAGGCCTGGGGTGGGGGCAGGGGCGGGCTAGAATGGGTCAATGGGGAAAAAGGGGATATAGGTAATACTTTCAACAATAAAGATTTAATTAAAAAAAGAAAGAAAGAAAAGCCACTGGAAATGGCTTGGATGAGCCTGCAAGCAGGGAGCGGTGGGATCTCAGGGAATCACCAGGGCAGGGCAAAAGAGTGAGCCAGGTTGATGGAGATTCAGATATGGCGCAGCCTGTCAGCTCTGTGGCAGGGAGGGCTCAGCAAAGGAACAATGGCCTCTGCCAGGCCTCGGTCTTGGAGAAAGCTGCCCCTCCAGCTCTTGCCCTGATTCCAGACATGTTAGTTCCTCCCCAGATGTCCCAGGTTCCTTTCAAGCTGCTGCCAGTGCTGGAGCTCAGAGGAAGTGAGTCCAAGTACGTCCATGCTCGGGCCCTTTAAGGGGAACTGCCTGGGACTCCAGTAGTCCCAGCCTACCTTGGCCACCATTTCTGCTGTGTTGTTTTTTTTTTGTTTGTTTGTTTGTTTTTTTTACAGCTAGAAATTACAGGGACTTCTCTTTCCAACAATGGAACCCTGAGCTTGGGGCCCCTGGTGTGGGGCGGGGACCCATCAGAGAATCCTCCACAGCCAAGCTATCCCTCCTTTATTTTAAACCCCAACAACATGGGTGAGGGACCAGCAGGTTCTGTAAATCTGTCCTGAGTCTCCCCCACTCCTACCAGTCTCAATGTGCTTCTTCTTTAATTCCCAGTTGTAGAACTTCCGTTCAGCTAGATTTCAGGAGGTTCTGAATGATGGTAGTTCTGTATTTTAGTTGCAAATTTTGATGTGGTTGCCTACACTGCCAGCGCGACCGGAAGCCATTAGAAAAATCTTGATAAATTCGACTACATTAAAATGATGTACATCCTTGACTCACCAAACTTCTGTGCTCTCTCTACCTTGGGAATTACTCATCATTTTCTCTGCAGCAAAATGAGTGGTCAATTTTTGTCATTGTGTCATGGATTTAGGTTTTTCGTATTCTTATTTACTTGTTGATAAGTTGCTTAGTCATGTGCTGCAAGAGCTTCTGACTACTAGGCTTCCCTCTGTTTCTCCTTGTAGTTCTGGTATTTTAAATGCATGACTTATGCCATGCTGTGTTAATTGGTTCATGCATATACATACATATATTCTTTGTTGGGGATCATAATGTTTATCACGATAAAATTCCATTCACTGCCTCATTTAATTCATCTTTCCCTGGACTCGGACTTGACTGAAATACACACGACAGCTGTTGGATTCTCTCCCTTTTTTGACATTTGTTGGGTTGCCTTAGTTCTTCCTCGTTTGGTCAGCCTCTCTGAGTGACTTTATCGCTCTCTTCTTAAAGCAACAGACTTGTCTAATATATGTAACAGATATTTGAGAAGAAATAAACAAGTATGTTTTAGCCACTAACATGGCAGCCAGAATGCTTGAGAAAATGTCCTAGTTCAGACTCCTTCCTTGTAAGGAATAAAGCAAAATGGCTCAGAGCCATCAAAAACATGTTCACTGTGCCCAAGAGGGACCGAGAAGCAAAAGGTTACATGGTTTTCCCACGATAAGTAGGAAGCTCTTCATAATTGTGTATTTGTTACTTTCTGAGCAAAATTAATTATTCCATTTCCATTTAATTACTGCAAAGCAGAAAGTGCATGCAGACCAGTGTTGGTTAGTGGGGATGTACCAGTACGCTGAGCCGAGTTAGGCTTCTCACGGGCTCTCCTTGCTTAAAAACACTCGTGAAGACAACAAGCCAAATTCTTGTGAATTTGTTGAAATTGTGACTTTATTGCTACTCTACCTGTTTTTGTCCTTCAGCCAATATTTTTCTCTTTAATAAAAGCATCACAGCCATCATCTTATTCACATTCTATGAAAGGCCATTTATTTATTTATTTAAAAATGTTCGGCCGAAACCGGTTTGGCTCAGTGGATAGAGCGTCGGCCTGTGGACTGAAGGGTCCCAGGTTCGATTCCGGTCAAGGGCATGTACCTGGGTTGCAGGCACATCCCCAGTACGGGGTGTGCAGGAGGCAGCTGTTCGATGTTTCTCTCTCATCGATGTTTCTAGCTCTCTATCCCTCTCCCTTCCTCTCTGTAAAATATCAATAAAATATATTTAAAAAAAAAAAAGTTCGTAGGGCTGGGCACTAGCAGATGCTGTATATAAACTCCTCACACTTGGTATGTGCACTCTTCCGTGTGTAAATTCCATTTCAATGAAAAGTGTGTGTGTGCACCCTGGCCAGTATGACTCAGTGGTTGAGCATCATCCAATGCACCAAGAGGTCACTGATTTGATTCCTGGTCAGGGCACATGCCTGGGTTTCAGGCTCAATCCACAGTAGGAGGTGTGCAGGAGGCAGCCGCTCATGTTTCTCTCGCTCATCCATATTTCTCTCTCTCTCCCTTCCTCTCTCTGTCTCTAAAGTCAATAAAAACGTATTTTTTAAAGTGTGTGGGAGTGTGTGTGTGTGTGTGTGTGTGTGTGTGTGTGTTGGTTATTACAGCATACGAACAAAAAGTGTGGTTTCCACAGCTGATTGGTGTAACTCATCTCCAGGGAGGGGAACCGCCTCTTGCTTCTGAGTGACCAGCATTTTGTCTCCTGGTCACTTAAGTCTTCCTGATTGTCAACCTGATCAGGGGCTTGTCACTTGCCTCCTGAACCACTCCCACTGCTCTCCTCTTTCCTCAGCACCTGCCCTGCCATATGGAGATGGCACCCAGGGGGGATGGGCACCAGTCAGCCCCGTGCAGAATGACCCACCAGGGCTCTGCCCCTCCATCCTCTGCCTTCCGCTCTGAATCTGCACTCAGCGTAACAGCTGCCCACACAGCCGCTCAGCAGCTGCTTGAATCCAGCCCCCAGGGGTCTGGTGTGCACCCCAGGGACAGCCGCCTCTGCCTGCCTCCTGCCACCCCAGGCCCCTGCAGATGAGGTCAGCGTCGTTACCCCTTGCAAGCAAAATCCTGACCTGATGCCCCCAGCTCAGCATTCAGCATTTATAAATGTGCTGATCTGTTATCAGATACTAATCTGGTTCGATGAGCTCTCGGGAGAACTGCCCAAATCAAAAAGCTTTTTGTTTCTATTTAGATGCCACAATGCCCTGCTTGATAAGCCAGCTGTGCTAAGCAGGGCTGAACACTGAGCCTAGACGCAGGGAAGCCGGGATTGGCTTATGATGAAAATGAAATAAAATGCAAGTTAATGCCCAGAGAGTCTGAGTCCCCCATTCAAGGGGTAATGTTCCGGGGTGGGGGTGGGGTGGGAGAGAGAAACCAATATGCAGCATCTATAGTACTCCGTTGCTGTTTCCCGTGTATGAGAAGAAACAGGGACGTGTCCCAGCTCAAGAGGAGACAGACAGTGCTCAGGATTTAAAACTAATTAAAGATAGACAAGCCCGGGACTTGCTGCAAATAGAAGTTGGTGTATGAATGTCTCCCTTGGGTTCCCAGTTCTGTCAGTTCCCTCTCCCTCTTCCTGCAGTTACGCGGGCTCAGCTCTGCTGCCAGCTGGGTTAGGAAGCAGATCCTGGGGAGAGTGGACGGCCCAGAACTGGAATGTCGGAGGTCGTCTTTGTTTCTCCAATGCAGGTTTGATTGTGTTTTCATTACCTTTATGTAAAGGCTGAGTTACACTACGAATTGTACTTCAACAAACACAGTGAACCCTCCATGTGTGTATACTGGACCACATCCGCCTACGTACGTGCAGAAAGAGTGACTCTCAAAGGGGACCGCAAAGGGACGGGCAGCTGCCAGCAGTGAACCAGCTGAAGGTGCCCAGGTCCGTGCCCAAACCTGCCAATGCCAGTGTTTCTCGTTCTGCCGTCAGGGCCCTTCCGATGCCGAGGACTTTTAAATGCCTCTTGCTTGCCAGTGATCCAGCGAGGCTAACACTTTAGTTTTCTACAGAAACAGGACATAAAACATTTTCCTTTGCAGACCGATGAATGAGCTTGAGCCTTCTTGCCTCTTGCTTTGGCAAACTTCCTCAGTGTCTGCCCTGGTCCTGTTCTCTTAGGATGTGGGTCTGACCTGAGCCCCTGCCAAGGGTTGTCCTCCACTACCTCCTAACCGGCATTTTGTTGTTGTTGTTGTTGTTGTTGTTTATACTGCCAACAGCCCGACTTTCTGAGCACGTGCGTTCCTGGAGATCCCCATCATCGTAGTTCACTGGTTGGTAGGTCACTGGTGACCTGGGCTTCCTTTAGGCAGCACATGGCTTCCCAGTGACTTCTGTCTGGACTGGAATATGAGAGCAATGTAATAGGTAAAGAGAACAGGACCCTCAGATGCCTGGGTGTTCGTATTGCCTTAAACCGTTTTGTCTTTTTGCTGAGATCTTTAGTTCTTCTGAGCAGCTCGGTTCATCTTAAAGATGAAGATCTTTTTTCCGGTGCAAATGACCTGAGTGTGCCCCATCCCAACATAGCCAGCAAGCCGTGCCCCGAGGAGCCTGCAACTGGGGGCCAGCCCTGTGTACCATATGTATCCCGGAACACAGGAACACCCAGAACCCCAAATGTTGATTTTCTACTTATTGATTCTTTCCTTGGCTTATTTTCATAAATATTGACAACTTCCTTAAAAAATACAAATTTTAAAATATTTTCCTCAGCAAACCACTCTTTCCCTCCTCTGGTCCTTTAAGACATTCTTCACTTGGCAACGTGGGCAGCACTAAGCTTGTTCCAACAGCCGGGGGTTAGCTCTCATACATCCAAAACCCTCCCTCTGGCTTAGAAATGGAAAAACCTGTACCTTCTTAGCCTCCTCCGTTTTGTTTGTACACGTTACTGCCTTGATGGTTTTGATAATTGTCAGGCATTTTAATTACTGAAAAGTCATTACTTTCTACAAAGAGCTCCTCTTAGGGAAGTTTGATGAGATCTACTGGACTTCGTGAGATTTCAACAGTTGCTCTGAAGAGCAGAACCTAATCCAATGGAAGGTCAGGTAATAGCCCGTCAGATACCTGCCCACCCCATTTCTTTTCTGGTTATTGCACAAGCCCTCTACCACCTAACACGTTAATCGAATGCAAATGTCACGGACTTGTCTTTGCTTGTTTTTCTTGGGAAGTACGCTGGGAGGGAAAGTGCCCTGGGCTCCCACATGGCCAGCGAGCTGTGCGAGTGCGTGGAGTGGTCCATTGCCCAATTTTCAGTCTCAGTGTTCCCTCATGCTCCGGTATTACCTGCCGAGTCTGGCCCACGGCCCCAGAAGAAATGTTTTCAGGATGTTTAACCTCTCAGCCCACCATCTGCCCACTACACATGAGGAAAGTATTTTTACAACCACATTACAACCAGGAATTCGCTTCTTCTGCTAAACTTTGATCCAAGTTGAAGAAACTATATTATAAATCATTACTTTCCTTCCTTTAAGACAGAGGTGGGGAACGTCCCGCCTGCAGGCCATAGAAGGCCCTCGAAATCATTTGGTCTGGCTCTGCCAAGGCATTAGGGGAGAGTTAACCAGTGTTTGACAAAAGAGAGCAGGGTAATTTTTAAGTTGATAATTTTGTGTGGCCTATGGATGATGTTACAAATATCCAAATGGTCCTCGGCAGCAAAAAGGTTCCCCACCGCTGCTCTGAGCAATGGCATGTCCATGGCGAAGGCCAAGGAAGGGCAGGCCAAGTGGAGGTGCTCCCCACCCGGCAGCATCCTGGCTGCTGGTCTCCCAGTGAGGCCAGACCTAGTCGAAGCCCACAGCCTGAGGCGTCAGCCCTCAAAATATCCTCAAAACAGCATGGTGCTGTTATAACTGTAACCGGTAAGCATTCCCTGGGACAGAGCTATGGTCCCGCTACCTGAAAACAGCGACGGGATGGATTTAGTCATCCGGAGGACCAAGCAACAGACCCCTCTTCCTTCTTTCATTCCCTGGGATTGTACCATGAGTCGTGCTTTCTCTCTGGAATGTTCAGTTCTCCCTTTTTCTGGACAATTTTCTCTGTTGCTTAGTAGGAACATTTCAGTCATTGCTGCCCATCAGGCTCTCAATGGATCTTCCTTCCTCTCATTGCTGAGTCTTCATAGATGCATCAGAATGCTCACAGCCTTTGTCCTCACTTCACAGCGGCTTCTGCACGCCCTTTCATTTGAATTCCATAGTCACCAATTAACTATAGTCTCCAAAGTCACCAATGAAGTTTTAAGCACCAAAGGTGTTCTACTAAGTCATCAGGCTTTTACAGCATTTGATTGTGTGAATTTCCCCTCCTCCCCGAAATTCCCCCCTCTTGGTGTCTCCATTCTTCGTTAAATGGAGACATTTACGGAGAGTTAGTCTTGAATCTTATCCTTTTACCATTCTGTGGCAACACCCTTAGGTGGCTCCCTCTACTGGAGGGAGTTCAGACTCCTTGGCCACCCTCCAAGCCTTCTTTGCTTCATACCTCTACACACAGCCTACGTTCTGGCCACACTTCACCTACTGTTCCTTTTGCAATCCTATCCTCTTTGTCTAGAACAGTGGTCGGCAAACTCATTAGTCAACAGAGCCAAATATCAACAGTACAACGATTGAAATTTCGTTTGAGAGCCAAATTTTCAAACTTAAACTATATAGGTAGGTACATTGTTATTAACTTAATTAGGGTACTCCTTCAATCTCACTATACGTTTGCACTCACACGTGGTATTTTGTGGAAGAGCCACACTCAAGGGGCCAAAGAGCCACATGTGGCTCACGAGTGGTGGTTTGCCGACCACTGGTCTAGAATATTCGCTCCACTTTTCCATTTTATCGGTGAAATGAATGCCTACTCACTAGTGAGGTCCAGTTTTAAATTCAAATCCTCTTCATAATATACCCTGTGTCTTCCACCATCACCTCCTGAGCAGAGACCTCTGCTCCTCATGCTCTTCCCACAGCTCTTCACGGCCTATGATCACCTTCAATGTTGAGGCTTCATTCTAGCCAGGACCTAACTAAGTGCTTGACCCACAGCAGGTGCTGCGTGAGGTCACTTATCCCACCAACATTGATGGAGCGCTCCCCCTGCAGCAGGCGCTGTTTTAAATGTTGACAACACAGAGGTGGGAAAAGTAGACACAATCCCCACCTTCACATACTTAGTAGCTTCAGGAGAATAACAGACAACCACTCTAAAGAAACAACAGTGTTTCTTTAGCTTCATTGCATTTCCTGTGCCTTGTATAATCTTTACTAACCTGAGAGTTACTTCTTATACATGAAGTTGCTAGTTTCCTGAAGTATTAATTAAAACATAATTATCTATATATATAAAAGCCTAAGTGACTGTCCACCTGTGAGGCCATTCGCCTGGTAGCTATGATGTGCAATGGCCACCAGGGGGCAGACGCTCTGACCAGTACAGGAGGGAGCCCGATTCCTCATGGAATCGGCCTTGGGTTAAGCTGCTGTTGGGGCACTGTCGGCCTTGAATCTGCTTCACCAGCACCCTGGACCCAGAGAAGAGGGAGCCTGATGGCAGGGTGTGTCATCTGAGAACCACCCTCTCAAAATCCGGGTCCCCTCAGGGGATGTCGGAGAGCCGGTTTCGGCACGTTCCCCGCAGGCCAGGCCGAGGGACCCCATTGGTGCACACTGGGCCTCTAGTCAAGCAATAAGGTTAGATCTCAATAGAACAGATTAACATTATAATGATCTGATGCCTACAGCTTACCATTCTTTGTTTTTGTTGTTTTGTTTTGTTTTTAGTAAAGGAGGAGGGCTGAAGAAGCGATAGAGAAATATGGCAAATGTGTAACTATTAAGGTGTATGTGTGTTTTTCTGAGGCAGTTGGAAGGATGTTACTGAAGGGGAAAAAGCAATGTATTATGAGAGGCTGAAGAGACATGATGCTGAGAAAAACTGAGTGCTGAGTAATAGTTTAGGCCACAATCTGCTATTATATCTTTTGGTAACTTCTCGATGGTCCCAGAAATCCCTGGTTTTGTGTCCAATAGTTTTCTGGCAGTTGGCTGGACTCCTCGGGGCACTGGTTAGGCCTGCAATTGCTTTGTTGGGAGAGCTGGACAAAAGCAGCCACTCCATTCTGTTGAAAATGAGAACTGCATTAATTAAAGTAGAAAAAGGGAGGAATGAAGCAACTCGAAGGGGTAGTTCAGATTTATTGTGATTGATGTATTATTAAAATTTCCATAGACTTTCCCTTAGGGGCAATATACATTATAAACTACTTGGTACCACTAATCTTCATAGCATATGTTATGTCATGAAGAGGTAATTTACTCACCATTTATCTAAGCTAAGAACATCCCAGCCTTTGTGCTAAATCCCTACTGTCATAAAGACCGAGCCAAATCACGAGGGCAGATGGTGGTTTATACCTGCCAACTTATAATCAGGCTTAGAGTCATCTGCACCGGCCTGCCGGCGTGCCCAGGCGTGCCAGGAAGGCCCGGGAACACTCTCCGGATCCTTTCTCTGGCACAGTGTGGAGGCTTCTCAGAACGCAGCCCCTGAGGACTGCGGTGACACTCTTCACTTAGAACCAGCCGGGACCTCTCTGCTCCCCTGTCCTGGGGCCCCTGGTCCCTGGCATTTTGTCAGGTCCTCTCCCAGCATGATGAACAGTGTTGATAACATGTCCTGACCGACATCCCAGTTAAGGCTCTTCCAAGAAATCCCAACATCAGGCCCCCTGCCTCCTTCTGGCTCCACCGTACCCACAGCTGAGCTTTCCTTGCTGTGGACACAGTGCCTGTGAGCACAGAGAGCAGACAGAGGATGTGTGATACGGAGGCAGAGCGAAGGGTAACCATAGATGTAAAACACTGATATTTCCCAATGAGATCAAATAGGAGACCAGAGAAGTGATTTCAAAAGAGAAAAAGAAGAAGTTGAGTGTTAATTCTGTTTTGCGTCCTTTGGATGGGCCAGGTACTACTAGTGTACTAAACAATTCACCCGCTGTCTCATTGAGGCCTCAGGTCAGCTCCCTACGAAGTAGGTGCTACTCTTATTCCCATTTGACTGTGACCAGCGGAGTCAGGGAACTTGGGGCTCTCTGGCTGGTTAGCGGAGGAGTGGAGGCTGGAACCCAACTCTAAATGAAGCCAAAGATCTGGGGTTTTTTTTTTTTTGTTTTTTTTTAAGTTTTGAGTATTGCTCTCATTAATTCTAAAATTAGCTATATTTCAGTAATTACTAATTATCTGTGGTGTTCCAAGTATGAAACATGTTTAAGGTAATCTAAACTCCTCTGGTAATATCCGAACCTCTCTCTCTCTTTTTTTCCTTTTCTTAAATGCATCGGTTGATATTTTAGCCCAAGGTTAAACTGTAATGTGACAGCGGGCATGTTTCATTTTTCCTGACGTCAACAGAATGCTTCTTGAGTTTTCCCCTAAAATGTGACGCTGGCTCCACGAGCTTTTCAGCATTGATGATGGTCACGTGCTTTCTTACGGGGTCTATAAAATGATGGCTCACAGGTCACCATACTGACTTACCCCCACGTCTAGAATAAATCCACTTGGTAAGGATTTACTATTCGTTTAAGGAACTGCTGAGTTTTCCTGACGATTATTTTATTTTGGCATTTGTACTGTGTTGGTGAATGAGATCGGTCGATGGGTTTTCTTGCTTGTGATCGGCATTCCTTGGTGTCAATGTTGTATTTTCTTCATAAAACACACTGAGGGACTTTCCTGTCCCTCTGATAGGAAACAATTCAAATAACAATGGAATTATACATTTTCTAAAGATTACAGAATCCCCCTTTGAAGGGAAAAAAGCTGCTTTCAGACTACTTTTTTTCAGACTACTGCCTCGATTTTTTAATCTTCTGGTTGGGTTTTGGTAAGATATATTCTTCAAAACAACATTCTTTATTTTATCCAGGTTTGCAAAGTTGACTGCATAGAGTTAAACCAAACAAAAACAAAAGAAAATAAAAACTTTTATGATCCTTTTTATCTCCTATTTTTCTGTGAATGCACCTTATTGTGGTCAGAGAGTTTTATAAGCTCATTTCCATCACCTGAAAGGTTAAATTACTTCTATTTTTATTTCCAGGTTTTGAAAGAAAAATTCCCATTAAAATATTAAGCTCCTGGGCTTATTCAATCCTTGCCACACACTCTGCCTGTCAGATTTATTCAGATACCAGCTCTATCCTCTTCTGAATGTTAAAGCGTACTCTGAGTGAACTTAGTGCAATTCTTCCCTAGACGAACATCTGGTGCCTGCTCACTGAGCATTGTAGCTGCTCGGGAAGGCCTGCCCCGAGCACTAGGCCACAAAACAACACTTTAAGAAAATGTAAAGGATTCTATTTAATTTGAGAGACCAAGTTAAAAGTTAATAAATTCAATCAACTTGCAAGTTATTTCCTAGAATGGAGTGTCTTAGTACCTTAATTAAACAGTCCATGGAATTTCAGGTTTTGTATTAATCACTCAGATTTCCTTCCCAGCTCATGTACTTCGATAGACACATTCTTCATGTTTCCACTAGGCTTACGTTTCTTGGGAAGCAACACTAAATTAATTGCTATGCTTGGGGTAGTCATTTTCATTTATGTAGGGGAGAATATGTTTCTAGCTTTCAGAACATAGAGGCGACCAGAGTTATGCTTTCTTCTTCAGTCGCATAGCACTTGGCTGTTGGTTTTGAAAAATGTTGTAGCAGATGAGAAAGGGGCCCTGGGAAGGTGACTGTCTTTTTCTGGGCCCCCAGTTACTAATGGCTGAGCTGAGCCCACAGCCCAGGTTTCTCGACGTCATACCTCCTAGACTTCACAGCTCAGCCGTGGAGACGAGTATGTGAGCGAATGCAAGGAAGTGATGGTGGTAAGGACAGTGATGAAAGTCCTGAGAACATGGAGATGGAGAACAGGATCCTTTCAGGCTGGGGAAACTGAAGACCTTTGTCAGCAGGTCAGACCTGAGCAGGGCCTGGCGGGGCAGCGGGGCGCTCCCCGCAGAGCAAGGCGCTCACCCAGGCGCCAGAGAGCACACACTATGCTAACTCCACTGAGCGCAGCCCTGTCTAGTCCCATTGCTCAGCCGAGCGCTCCGATCCTTAACAGACACCCAGCCAGTGACGTCAGAATTGGAGGCAATGCTGGAGCTCAAAGGAGGCAAATGTAGGGAAACGGAAGAAAGAACGACACTTCGCAACCCAGACTGACATGTTACTTCCCAGATGTGGCCGATGCGGGAGTCTGTCCGCCAATATTTGCTCTCCCTTCATTTCATGGCACTTGAAATAGATGACGTCCCTGGCTTGTGCTGAACAAATGGTTTTAGGAACCAAAACTGCATTTCTCAGCCTCCCTTGCTGTGACTATAATTATGTTTTGGCCAATGAGCTGCCAGTGGGAGTTTTCTGGGGCAGCTTCTCTCTGCTCCTGGTGAACGTCTCGCCCTCCTTCTGCCTGGCACACGGATGTGATGCTGGGCCTGGGAGGAGGGTGCACCGGAGGGAAGAGGCCCCGTGAGCTGGGGACAGGCTGGGTCTCCGAGCCCCCCCACAGAGCAGGACTGCACGCAAACCCTGCACTGTGTGTGCTGGACTCTAGTGAAACCCCACCTCCACAAACATGGGGCAAGCCAAAATATGACGGCATTTTGTAAAAGAGTTACGGAGAAAAGACTCTCCCACAAGGCTCTGACAGTAACCAGGAAGAGTTCTAGCATGTTCCTAAGCTGTGGGGTTGAGACCAGAAGCTCAGCTGTTGTCCTGAAACCCATCCCTATGGTCTCAATGCACCAGGCTCTCATCTTAAGACCCTAACATTTCTCAGGGCCTACACTATGCCAGAGCCATGCTTGCCTATGGGAACCGAAAAAGGTCCCCCTCCCAAAATGAAGAGGGCCGAGTGCCAAGACCAAGATGGGCCCAGGGCACTGTGCACAAAGAGAACCCTGAGCAAAAGGCAGGGCAGCACAGAAGGACCAAGTGCCTGCAGGAAGCGGATCCCATGGCCACACCTGTGGAGGCAGAGGCGCCACCCCGGGGCGGTGCGGGGAGGTTCCTAAGAGCATGAGCTCACCCTTCTCCATTCCTTGATCCAAGAATAAAGTTTCCTCTCTGCTTTACCCAACCCAGTCTCGTTCTACTGGCACCAACAGCACTGGGCAGGCAGACTTCAGTTTGGGTCCCAACCCAAAAGGTCTGTAGTATTCATTTGGGGCATAATCTGTTCTGGGTGATCACAGGTCTAACTTCTTGTATTAATTCCCATAAACTTCTTGGACTAAGCAGAATATTCTAATAGCTCAGGCAAATGCCCTGGAGCTACCCAAATGTCTCTGAGTGATTCTAATCAGGCCTTCTCCATACCACACTCAAAAACACCTGTGCCAGGTGAGCCTCTACCTGCATGCAACCCCTGTGAGAGAAGCTGCTCCCCGAGGGGGAGGGGGCCTGATTAGAGCAGCGATTTTCAACCTTCTCCATCTCGTGGAGCACGCCTGATTACTACAGTTCTCTGGCACACCGAAAAATCCATTTTTTGCCAATCTGACAAGAAAAAAATAAGTATAATTTTGATTCATTCACACCAAATGGCTATTGTCGTGTTTGCTTTGTCATTTTTTTTATTTAGCAATCTAGAAAGAGGCCAGTGCCCCTGACTAAAGAGTCAGGTATTGCATGTTTTAGAAATTCTTACGGCTCATCATTGAAAATCGCTGCACTAGTATATTGATTGATTCAATTATTCCAATCCACGTCCACTGAGCGTGAGTCGGGAGGTTCTGCTGTGGGTAGTCTCAGAGGGTGTCAATGCTCAGAGGGCATAGAATTTTCCACTGCTTCTCTATCAGTTTGGATCTGTCCAACTCCTACTGTCACACATTGTTTTCCATTTCCGAGATTCCATTGATTTCCTTTGTTCACCTAAAAATTTTTGACAAAAACAAAAATAGTCCACAAACATTTAAAAGCTCTCTTCCTTGCAAGCCCCTATTGTCATCTCTTGGGTTGACAGAAAGGAAGCTCTGGACTATTCCAGGACATCCGCTCTTCTCCTAGCATCTTGTTCTTGCATGTGGAGGCAGTCTCCGCGCTTGGTGTTATCGGTATAAATCACTTCGTTCACGGACAGTCAATGAATGGAGACATTTTCTTATTTCTCTTTTAAGCAACACCATCTCATTTCTTGCCTTGTAGTCACCACCTGCAGTATTTTTCCGTTTTTATCTCACACACCAATGACATTGTCTGTTTTTCGTTTCAGGAACTTACTTGCCTTAATTGGTGCTAAGTTCTGTGTCTTGCTTCACTCTGTCCCATTGCTGGAGGGATGGAAAGGGACATGGCCACCGAGTTGGTGGCTTTTCAGGAAATTAAATAGAGTTACCATCTGACCCGACAATTCTACTCCTGGGTGTTACCCAAGAGAAATGAATACACATGTCCACGCAAACCTGTACATGGATGTTCATAACAGCACTACTCATACTAACCAAAGAGTGGAGACAAGTAGTTTCTTTTTTTTTTAATATATTTTATTGATATTTTACAGAGAGGAAGGGAGAGGGATAGAGAGTTAGAAACATCGATGAGAGAGAAACATCAATCAGCTGCCTCCTGCACACCTCCTACTGGGGATGTGCCCGCAACCAAGGTACGTGCCCTTGACCGGAATCGAACCTGGGACCTTTCAGTCCGCAGGCTGACGCTCTATCCACTGAGCCAAACCGGTTTCGGCACAAGTAGAGTTTCTAGCAATGATGAATGAATAAACAAACATGGCATGTTCGGGCTACAACACAGATGGACACAGAAAACACTATGCCGAGTGAAGAAGCCAGACACAAAAAGGCCACATTCTGTGATTCTATTTTTGTGAAATGTCCAGAATAGGTAAATCTACAGAGACAGACAGGAAGTAGATGAATGGCGGCCAGGGGCTTGGGGAGACAGAAGAACAAGAGCTAATGAGGAAGAGTTCCTTTTGGGTTGGGATAATGTTCTCCTAGTAGATAGTTGATGGTTGTACAACTTTGTGGATGCACTGAAAACCACTGATTTGTAAATTTAAAAATAAACTCTAGATATTCATACAAACTTGCCATATCACTAACTAGAGACATTCGATCTGAGAAAGCAGGAGATGGGGGGTTGGAACAGAAAATAACCTGACAGATATGGCATCATGTCCCCCAAGCAGGAAGAAAGGAAACCCCAGGTCCCTTTCCCTTTCCTCCCAGTTCTCTTCTTCCTGGAGCCGCAATCAGGCACATACCAACACTGATTACACTCCAATCTGTCAATGGAGTAGAAAATTTTAGGGTAATCACTCCCAGCTGGTCAGTGACAGTTATAGAACGTGACCAGAAAGGGCGCAGGAGGGGCGTTTGCCTGTTGGGTAATAAAGAGCTAAGGCTCGTGCAAGATGTCAGCCCGTGAACTTCCCATATCCAAGCATCTACCCAAATGAGAGCTTGTAGGACAGCAGGCAACCGGGCATCCCCCTTGGTCCCTTACAGCCGGGCCCTTGAACAGACTTGAGCACATGCCCTTCAGGTCTGTGGTTTGAGATAATAAGACGACAGACCTTCCCCCTTTCCTCCCTTCTTGCAGGGTAAGTGACATTAGTCCAGAAAGCACCAGGCTGCCCTTGGGAGCCACAGTGCATTGCTTTGCATCTACCAAGCCTGCTGGCCTCCCAGGGAGAAGGGCAGACTTGTGCTGAGGACCGGGTGTCCGTGGCAGCGGGTGTGCGGCATGTGTAGCTGCCACTGCTGCCAGGAGAGGGCGATGTTCCACCCCTGCTGGCGGGATGCCTGGACCGACCCATCACCTGTGCCACCTCCCCTGCCACACCCCTTCCTGAGCCACTGCCTGGAAACCTTCCCAGCCCTCCTGCTGTTTGCCCCACATGCCGCAATCTATGGCGATGCTGAGCCCTTGCTGTGTAGGCAGTGAGGTAAGAGCCACCTCTTTCCTCATCCACCCGCATAGATCTGGGGCAGAGATAGGGAGTTTCCACTTGCAGCCCTCAGCTTGGGAACTACACCTGCCCTCCTGGTCTTTGAGCCAAGCTGTCTTCATGCTCCCTCCAACACAATTTGATTAACCTCAAATCCCCTCTCTGTAAAATGATAATAATAATACCCAACTCAGAAAGTTACTGTTTGGATCCAATGCAGACAGGTACTGCAGCAGGGCTAGCCCAGGGCTGTCTATCTACAATAAATGCCATCATTATTCTTGATGTACTTCTTTGTTTTTAACTACAGAGTCCTGGATAGAAAGGCAAACCAATGCACTCAAAATTAATCCTTGAAATAATCAATTTGCAGAATGACCATAATTCACAAATTGCAGGGGTGTTTTTTTTAGCAGATTTAATAAAAATATTTGATTTTTGATTACACATAATCAATTTATTCTTTGGTCCATGGGCATGGGCTCTGGGATCAGCATGACCCAGGACTCTGAAGTCACGTACCATCTGGGAGACCTTGGAAAATTCACTGACTTCCCCAATGGTGAGCCTCTGAAGCACAGAGGTAATGGCACCAACTTCAAGAGCTGCTGGAGGCGTGGTGAGATCAAATATGCCAGGTGCCAGGAACAGTGCTGGGTAAATAGCAGCTGCTTAATAGTAATGGTAGCAAGCAAGCCCCTGGCCCACAAAAGTCCATCTGGGCAGGCTTTCCTGTTTACCTGGACATCTGGTCTACCACACCACCTTCAAGAAACCTGATGACCTCACATGGAGAAGGGAAACACTGGGGTTAGTTGCACACGGTTGTATGTGTCCGAAGGCTTGTGGTTTCCCACTTATCTAAGTCATTAGAATTTACATATTTTACCGCTGACTTTTTAACTGACACACAGATAAGATTAAACCTGTTTCATTCATTAGAAAAAAATTTCCTTACTTATTTTGACAACTTCATAAAACTTGGCTCATGTTTCATAATTGCTCCCATTTTACTGACATTTCATCATTTATAATTACTTGCAAAGGGCAAACTGTCATGGTTGGCTGCACGAAGAAAACAGCTGCCAGATGCCCAGTCAACTGACTCTCTAAAGTAGCCGCATTTCTGAAACATACAGTGCTCCGGTTAGATCTTTCCACGAAGCCACTATGAATGAAGAGCTAGTCTTATGGAAGTTTCTAAAGAAGTGTTCTTCAAAAATTCCCTGAATTTTACTTCCCTTGCAGCTTTTTAACCTTTTAGGCAGGCACTTAGTGATGCTCTCTAGCCTGGAAACTGGGGCCTCCTGGAGAAAGCTCATTGGTCTGTGTTGCATCTGGGCCAGATTTCCCAACACAACATCCCATCCCATCCCTCACACGCCCACGGCACGTCGTGTTGAGCAATGTGTACCAAAGGCTGTGGTCACAAGAAATTTATCTTTAAGTGTTTACATACTTATTACAAGAGATTTCCCAGTATTTAGCACACCTCCATGGAGTGAGTCTAGAAACTAATCAAATTGTTGGGAGGTTTTATTGGAGAATGAAGGGATCAGAGCACAGTCTTTCAGAATGCAGAGGCCTTAGAAATGGTTGTCTTGAGCTGCTGGTATACACTGTTTAGAGAGAAGCCCTTTCTTAGGGCAGAGGGAAAGAGAGAGAGAGAGCGCCCTCCCACTGTGAGCAGCGTCTTCACACTCACACGTCACTGCCCTGTGTTTCTCTGTGCCCACACCCCTCTGTGCTCCTTCCTGCTGTTTTCTGCATTATCATCGTGGAGTACTGTGCTTCCTCAACCTGAGCGGAATCCGTGAAGAGGGAAATGAGCCGTACAAGCACTCTCATTTTCTCATTAATGTTTTGAGATTACCCTATATAATAAAAGCCTAATATGCAAATTGTCCCCTCGGGCAGTCGTTTGACCAGGAGGCCCACCAGGAGACCCGGAGTTCGACTGCTCGCTATGACATGCGCTGACCACCAGAGGGCAGTGCGGAACATGGCGGGTGTTGGCAACACAGCGCTGGCAGTGGGCGGGCATTGCCGGCCCCAATGGGCCCAGACAAGAGCAGGACCGCAGCGGGATGGTGGAGCAGGTGAGCAGGTGGCGCCGGGCCAAGGCAGGTGCGAGAGGGGGCCCAATAGCCCCACTAATCACCCTGCAGACTGCCACCAGCGGGGGTGGGCGCGGGGCCACCACCTGGCTCCCAGGAGCTGAGGGAGCCAGGCGGGGGTGGGGGGGGCCCGGCCCCGATCGATTGCCCCACAGGCGGGATGGTGGAGCAGGTGAGGGTGCGGCACCAGGCCAAGGCAGAGTGCCAGGCAGGGCTGTGGGGCTGCAGGGCTGTGAGACTGGGGGCACGAGCTGGGGCCCAAGCTCCGCAAGCCACCTCGAGGGACCCCACCTGTGCACGAGTTCATGCACCGAGCCTCTAGTGTCCATATAACTGGCTTCCAGAATGGACCTGAACTCGCTGGTTAGCATATGATGGCCTAAATACTGTTTTCCTAAAGGAAATGAAGGTGCATTGAGGCTAACTGCTGACCTCATAACACTTGCGGCAATCACTCCCATAGCTGGAGTTCAGAGGCATGAGGCAATGGTGACCTAAGCCTTTAGAGTCTTATCTTTATCCATTTTTTGGAACAAAGTCATAACATGAAAATAATAAAATAATCTATTGGAAACTTCGACAGCACTTACTGAATATTGATGCTATTCTTGCGTTAGTTAGCACTTCCTATCTGATAACCCCGAATGGCTTGCTTTTAGCTACGATAGCATAAATGCGTAACACGGCTTTGTTAGCCTCATGGATTATGGGAGCATTTCTGACTTAAAGGTGACAATTGGTAAGAGACACTCTTGGGCCACACTGTCTGTCTTTGGTTGTTATGATGAAATTTCCTGATTCAGACTTGCTTAAGATCACCAGGAGTAGAGGGAGAACCCAGAGTGTCAGTGTGTAAACGCTTAGCCTCAGGGCCCTCCCCCCTCAGCATAGCCATGGGATCCCCCTGCCCATATGTTATGAGACATAGTTCCTGATAGTTGAATTGATACCATATAAGCTGGATCCTCTCAATCTCAGGGAAGCAAGAGGATTTTAGCATATACTACAGATCCAAAAGTATAGCATGCTGTCATATTTGCATACCTTAAAGGGGAATAAAAGAGGGTCAGGATAGAGATAAATGGGATTTAAAAATATGTATGGCCTCCTGTGTTCCTTGCTGAGCTCCTGCTGGATGGGATTTCCTGCTGCTGTGAGTGTGGGAGGTCTGTGCCCAGAGCCAGCAGAGGCCTCGTGCAGCGTCAGCACTGAGGCGGGTCGCCCCGGGGCCTGGCTGGGCAGGCAGCGCGGGTGCAGTCGGAACTGGCTCAGGTTGGGATCAGGCCATTTCTCAGCCTTGCTCATTGGCCCACAGAGCAACTTTCGGCTGCCACGGGACAAACGCGTGTCCTGTTGGCTGGCCTGTTCCTGGTGGCCGGAATCCTCCATTCACCATCGCCTGTCAGTATCACACCAGGTTTACCACCCGACAGTAGGCGCTAGGAGCCTCAGCACATTCCCGAAGGAGAAAACAAGATCATAAAGGATTTGTGTGTAGCTCTCAAGCCCATCAACAACTGTGCAGTCTCTGCACACAACCAGAGAGAGAGAGTTTTTTCCTGTTGAATAGGAGGGAAAGAGCCTGCAGGGTTGCAAAGATATTGAGAAAGCAGCCAACCTCTTAGAAACTGATGTTTTTTGAAATAGAGAATTTCCAAATGCAAACTGTTACTGATGAACTTCTCCTGGCGCCCCTGGCCTTCCGGCTGTGGTCAGGCCTGGGTGTCTCAGAAGCATCAGCTGGCCAGAGAATACTGTGGGTACCCTGGCGGACCTCTCCTCACTCTCTCCAGACTTCAGGAAAAAAGGATGCAGTTTTTTTTTTTCATCCATTACCAGCTACAGAAGAGAAAGGTTCGTTTGAGGCAGTCACGTCTTCCCCTCATTGTATTGATGGAATTGTAACCCAATGCAGACGCATCTCTCAGGGCGGAATGTCTTACAGGAGGTGACCCAGAGGAGCACTAACCTGGTCCAAAGAAGAACAACCCTTTCATAACAAAGGGATTATGCCTAAAGAGTGTCCCTCCAACACAATTCAGACTCTCCCCCAAGTCCTATTGCTGACTCTCTCTAGCCAGCTGCCACCTGCTCAGCTCTGGGCATGGGCCTGGCCCTCCGGTCCCTTCTCTGAGAGGACCTTTCCTTCCATCCCAGCTGAGTCTCTGGGAAGAGGGGCCGGAGAGCAGTCCTGTGTGAGCTGTGGAACGTCACAGGTGACCACCCTTCCCCTCCCTCCCACCCTCTGCCTCCTCCTCCTCCTCCAACTCTTCCTCACATCGGCAGCTTCCCCAGGAGACACGCAGACACTTGATCGTAGGGTTGCTGTTCTACGCAACGTTTCAGGAAATTGCTAGTTATAAATAAAAAAGATACCGATTTGTAAGCGAGGAGCTGACAGGCACATTTTGACATAATCTTAACTTACTAAAACTTTTCATTAATTAATTTATTTTTATTGGCTTTTTTAGAGAGAGAAGAAGGCAGAGGGAGAGAGAGAAATATCCATGCGAAAGCAAACATCCATCAGCTGACAACCTTTCAATGCTCAGGACAACGGCCAACCCACTGAGCCCCATGGGCCAGAGATACTGACACTTCAATTAGCAGAATTGTACGTGGTGAGTCCTGGATGTTAGCATCGGCCAAGACCAAATTCTGTCCTCACTATTCCACAGTCTCTGCTTCTTCATGTGTGAATAATTAAAAAATAAAATGAGATCATCTATGTAAAGATCTTATGTTTCTGGCACACAATAATTGTTTAATGAATGTTAGCTATTATTTTTAAACTAGAGGCCCGGTGCACAAAATTTGTGCGGGGGCAGGGGTCCCCTCAGCTCAGCCTACACCCTCTCCAATCTGGGACCCCTCGGGGGATGTCTGGGATCAGGCCTAAACTGGCAGTCGGACATCCCTCTCACAATCCTGGACCACTGGCTCCTAATTGCTCACCTGCATGCCTGCCTGGTCGTCCCTAACTGCCCCTCCCTGCAGGCCTGGCTGCCCCTAACTGCCCACCCTGCTGGCCTGGTCACCCCCAACTGACCTCCCCACTGGTCTAGTTGCCCCTCACTGTCCCCCTGCCAGCCTAATCGCCCCCAACTGCCCCTCCTGCTGGCCTGGTTGCCCCCAACTGCACCCCCCCACCAGCCTGGTCACCCCTCACAGCTCTCGCCCCCCCCCCCCCCGCCGGCCTGGTCACCCCAAGCAGCCTGCTTGTTGAGTCGTTTGGTCATCCCTCACTAACCCCCCTGCTGGCCTGGTCATAGGCAGCCATCTTGTGAGGGCATGAGGGTTAATTTGCATATTACCTCTTTATTATATAGGATTCCAAACTTATAACACCTCCCTACCAGCGATATATTTCAGGGCCAAAAAATTATTAACAATGGCAAATCCTCAATAAGGTTTGGAGGCCGAAATTGGAATGGAAGAAATGAAACCTATAGCTAAATGTGTAAACAGCATGTGAGAGAGCCAGCTCCGGCCATGGAGGACTGCAGGCCTGAAGGAGAACGTCTGCCAGGAGGTTCTGCTCGAGACTCCCAGGTGTGTGGAGGGCCTTCCCGCCAACAGACTGTCCTTGGCACCAGCTACGCCCACTATGTGCAGGGGAAATTTGGACACAGACAACAGGCATACCTATAGAACATTAGTGAGTATTTTATACAATTACAAGGTCAGATGAACTTTCCAAATGTTATTTATTGCCTTACAATATCTAGCACTTTATTTCTCTCAATAATTACCACTCGATTGAGGGGGAGAGTGGGCGCCTCCCTGCAGTTGGCACCAGCTCCAGTCCCAGGCGTCACTCCTGGCAATCTGCTATCATCAATGTGTTTTCCTTTGGATAAAGGCCATGTGCAAACAGGTGGCTGCCCAATGACCAGGTGAATTGTGATACACGGTGCCATTCATGCCTCTGCCTCAAGGACTAGTTACTGTTTATCTTGGGAATACGTATGGATGGGTGTGTCTGCTCGGCTCTACCCAGGGGTGAGATTGCTGGCTGGCTTTCACAATCTCTGACCCAGCTGCCTGCATGTAATTCACATCACATTCTGCTTTATGCTTTTTCCATGGTAAAACTCTCCTCTTTATTTTCTGCCTCTGTGGGGAGCTTTTCTGGGCTGGCAGAGATGTTGTTTTTATGTTTCCCAACACGTACACACCACTGCCTCTGTGTCTCTGTCCCTACTGTGCCCTTCATTAATTCAAGTTTGCATTTGTGCATTGGACAGGCAAAACCTCAATCACATCCAGACCCTAATTTGGGGGTGAGCCTGGGAAATGTAGTTTTTTGCTTTCTAGCCCCTACAATATATGTTTCATGCAAAAGAATGCAGTTGAAATGAGCTCTCCTTTGGAGGAACACCAGAATTTAGTAATTTTCCTAAGCACACGCTGCAGCTCACACCTTCTGGGTGCATGCCAGGCATCAGGGATGATAAACGGCCGGGTTTGAGCCTCTGCCACGGCCTCTGAGCACATTCTCCACTTCATTTTTAGTTCTCACATCAATCCTGGAAGCTGGGTGTCACCATTTGGATTTTACTCAGGCAGGTGCAAACGGAGGTGCAGACAGGTCCCTGTCCTGCCTCGAGCCATCTAGCTGGAGGCAGACTCCGGATGCCCATTTGTGATCTGTTCCCCACTTTCTTCACCTACAGGTTCCCAGACAGACCCAGTGGGCTCCCCTACCACTCCACACAGTCGTGCGGCCATTACTAGAGTGAGGAGAATGCTTCGAAGATAAGGAAACAGACTCTTCCTGATGTGGTTAACTTGGAGCCTGGCTGCGGTCTACCAGCTGATGCCAGAGACCACCTCTTTGGACTCTTTCCCATCCTGCTGCTCACATCGCAGAGAACGCATCTCTTTGCCAGCTCTGGGAACAGAGGAGGTAGGGGCTGTACCCAAGCTCTGGGTCCCACGACAGCCCTACCCCAGTGGTTTCCAGATTCCAAGTGGGCATCCCACACAGTCTTGGCGCAGGGGCAGGCACCACTTGGGGCGCCACGCATCACTGCAACGGCACTGCCCATGATAAGATAATCTGTTATGCAAGCAACATTTGGGGAAATGTCTAACTTATCTCAAGCTCATTTGGATTTCAAAATTAAGAACTTTTCTTCCATTTGGGCCAGTGCATGCACAAAATTGTTAAAAGTTTGTATTTCCTTACCACCACCTCCTTATCATGCTACGTTGAAGATGATGGATGTAAAAAAAAAAGTTTACTAGATTTCTCAAAACAAATAACCAATAGCTCATCTGTAAGAGTGTGTGGTAGGTAATAAAAGGCCACCCAGTCTTGGCAGCGCCTCACGAGGTGAGACGTGTTCCCACTCTCCCTGAATCTGGGCTGGCATTGTGACCAGTAGAAGGCAATGGAAGTGACATTGTGTGAGTTCTGAGTCTGGGTTTCGGGAAGCCGTGCAGTTTCCATTCTTGCCCTCTGGGGGCGTTGTGCCCATGAGAACCAGCCAAGGCTGCTCTGCAGGAGGAGAGACCATGTGGAGCAGATACAAGCCTTCCTGGACCAACTGGTGCCCAGCATACCTGCCCACAAACTGCAGTCACCCGAGTGACCCCAAGCAGAAGAAGTGGCCAGTTGGGCTCTGACCAAATTGCTGACCTACCGAATTGGGATTAGATATAATGACTGCTTTACAACAGATAACCGATTCAGTATGTAGTAGGAGGAGGAGCCTCACACGTAGCTACAGGAATGGCACACCTAGCCCAGGGCCTGCCACATACTAGGTTCTCAATAAATGTTAGGTGTATTATTATTTTTAAAGAAATTGTGTATTTCAGAAGAGGAGAGTTGAAAGTTAAATGCATGTTATAAGACCAAGATATAAATGTTGTCCTTAATAATCTAGAGTTCAAAATGAAAATAAAGAAACAGAGACTCTTCCAGATGTGGCTTAACTCAGAATCTGGTTTATGGTCCACCAGCTGACCATACATTGGTATACCTTCATTACTAAAGAACAGTGGATTCAATATTACACAAAGTCATTTGCAATCACTTATTCCAGTCTCTGACTGCAAATAATTCACAGAAGCCAAGCAGTGTTTGACATTGTTTTCCGAGTTTCTAAGGGGGAAAATATTCCAAGATTACCATTTGTGACATTTTCCTCCATCAGGTATGAATTCTCCAGACCAAGTCTCCACTAAAGAAACATGACCTGTCTTCTTGCCCAGCTGAAAGGCAGAGCTCACTGATACATGTGCATAACTGCAGTGCAAACACCTGCGGCTCTCTCTGTTCATCACAGCAAGACGGCTTTTGTGAAGGAACAGCTGGTAGGCAGCACTGTGGGGTATCTCTCTTCGAAAAGTCAACTTACAACAATCCTGCAGTGGATATTTTCCATCTGCTTCTTCATTTCCTTATTATTTTAACTTACCTTATTTTATACATGAGAATATTGATATTGAACTGAATAATTTTTCTAAAATAAGAGAGAGCCCTAGCCGGTTTGGCTCAGTGGATAGAGCATTGGCCCATGGACTGAACCCCAGGTTCTATTTCAGTCAAGGGCTGTACCTTGCTTGCAGGTTCCCTGGCCCTCGTCAGGGAGCATGCAAGAGGCAACCAATTGATGTATCTCTCTCACATCGATGTTTCTCTTTGTCTCTCCCTCTCCCTTCCACTCTCTCAATGGAAAAAAAAATAGAATTAACAAAAAGAAAAGATTAACAAAAAAATTTGGATTAAAAAAATTAATTAATTAATTTAATCAAATAAGAGAGAGAGATAGTACATGGTGGGGTTAATATTCTAATCATTCTTAGAACTACCCCCCTGAATGTCTTTATTAGAACCACTTTGTTGTTTAAGCTTTCCTCCATTGGAGTTTCTGTCATTTGCAAACATAAGAATATTAATTGTGGCAGAGATAGTTAACTGTCATCCCCAAAACGTATGCCTTTCCTCCCACAGTAGGCATTGTCACCAGAAAACTGTAGCTCAGAAACCACACTGCCAATCAATACACATAGGTTGAACCATGTGTTCTGTTCTTACTAATGGAGAAAAGTAGAAGTGATGTGCATGTATCACTTCCAGATCAAGATTGTTATGCATTGGTTGCATCTTCTTTACCCTCCCTTTTTATCCCACCACCTTTGCAGATGAACACTGCTGGGAACCAATTCCAGCATGTCATAATTACAAGAGTTTCACCAAAAGGTTGGTGAAGCTTGGGTGGCTCAACAAAGGCTGAGCCACATATGTAATTATCTGTTGGAATGGCTGGAAAGGCACTTCCCCCAAACCTGAATAGGATAAGCGTTTGCTGCCAGACAGCTCAGGGCATCTACATGTTATTGCCTCTCACATTGATGTTTCTCTTTGTCTCTCCCTCTCCCTTCCACTCTCTCAACGGAAAAAAATAGAATTAACAAAAAAAATGATTAACAAAAAAATTGGGATTAACAAAAATTAATTAATTTAATCAAATAAGAGAGAGAGATAGTACAGATAGTAAACACCTGAACAGCTGTAGGCTACTCCCCAAACTGACAATGCTTCTGTAAACCTTACCCTTTGAAGTGTATGTCTCCACCTTGCCTTAGGACACATTGTGTTAATAAATAACACAAGGACGAAAGATAATTTTGAAAGGCATTGGGGGTCCTTAGACAAGGGGTAGTCTTCAGTTCCTTAACTGAAGCTCCTCTGACCCCCAATGCCTTTCAAAATTATCTTTCGTCCTTGGACTCCTTCTTAATCTAAGCATCAGCTCCTTTCTCCAGATTGCACCAACCCTTTGTAACGCTGGGACAAGAACCCTGGCAGAGCACGGCATTGTGGATAGTGAACCTAGAAGATGAAATAAGCCTAACATCCAGAATCACTAGTTGGAGGGGAGTGGCCTGCTGATCTCTCTGGGAGTTTATGTAAATGAGAAATAAACTTCTACCAAACATATTGGAGCAATTACATAATTATATATCATGGAAGCTACTCCTATCCCTAGTAATATGTTAACTATTATAACCTCTAATCTTCATTATTTTATGGTAATTAAAATTTTCTCTGAGCCTAGGAATGAACATGAAATATATACTAGAAAAGGTAATGATTGAACCAAACCTAGAAACATGAGAAGAATTTAATTGTGTGATAGAGGAAGGGAACAGCCTTTCAGTGGAAGAGAAGCTCACAGGGGAAACATGGCAGCAAGCAAAAGCATGGAGTATTTGGAGAATAGCAAGTTGTTTATTTTAATGAGGCAAGGAGAAGATTCAGTGGAAACCAGCTGGAGTAGCAGGTGGGAACCAGATCACAATAGGTCTTAGAGACTTAGACCAAAGCAAATTCTTTTTTTTTTTTTAATATATTTTATTGATTTTTTACAGAGAGGAAGGAAGAGGGATAGATAGTCAGAAACATCGATGAGAGAGAAACATCGATCAGCTGCCTCTTGCACACCTCCTACTGGGGATGTGCCCGCAACCAAGTTACATGCCCTTGACCGGAATCGAACCTGGGACCTTTCAGTCCGCAGGCTGACGCTCTATCCACTGAGCCAAACCGGTTTTGGCTAGACCAAAGCAAATTCTATGAAACTCTGGGTTCTCATGACCATAACCATTATCTCATCTTTGAGGACAGAAAGAGTAATTAATTCTTTATGGAAATTTTTGCAAGGATCCATGACATGTATCTCAGGAGAAGAAAAAGCTGATACTCTGCACATAATTAAGGGAGTTAGCGATTGGGCTGTCCTGGAGGCAACTAAGTTCCAAATTGAATTTGAATTCGAGGCTAGTCAATGGCCTTTGCAGTAGCTTGGAATAAAACAGACTAGTAGGAGTTCTTGGTATGGGATGGTGACAACTAATTTAATTGAATCCTCTCCCCTGGGATGTGGAAATAGAAACACCCACAGGGAAAGCAGATCACTTAAGGTACAACTATATCCAAAATAGTGCAAAAATGTTGTTACAATTCTCCATAAAGCTTCCGGAGCAACCCAGTTATGGAATTATCAGGACCTAAGGCCAACTGATAACAAGAAAGTGAAACAGTAGCCAGGTGACCTTGCTTTATATTTCTTGTGCTAAACTCCCATTACCTGTGGTGCTCTGGGCCCACTAGTCCATGACATATTAGAAACAACCTTTTATGCCACACCAGGTCCGGATTTTATCTTGAATGTGCAAGCTTCTCCAGGACCAGAAAGTATGATGACTGTGGTTTTAGTCCAGGTTTATTTAACTTCTCACCAATAAATCTGGACTCTGAAACAGAACAATCTTACATTAAGTTAAAGAAAACAAATGGGTTAGGGAAAATCAACTGAAATAACTGTTTTGTAACATACATGAAAGTAATATTTTAAAATAGTCCATCTGTCGGCAAGACATTGGTACTTGGGAAATTCTGTGGATGAACTTGGCATGACTTGGGTGTTGAATGTTGCAACTTTGAATCTTGCTTTTGACCAGCAAGTGGCTGTAGAGGCAAAGGGGATACTGTTAAGACACTGTCAATAAGTGAGATAAAAATCTAATAGAAGGCTTGCATATTGTAAAACAGAGCAGTTGATTTATCAAACAAGTATTTCATATCATTTTGACAATCAAGACTTCTCAACCGCTTTTCACAAGATGTTATAGGCTACTTCACAACAAAAGTTTTTGATCAACTATCCTTGGAAAATATTAGTCCAAACACAGTTGATCAGGTTTCTTACTTGTAGGATTTTTCAGAGTTGGCAATATTCTAAGCAGAATTATGAATGTCTAAGACCTTGCAGTAATTTTTGGTAGAACATCTCAAACACCATTGAGAATAACCGGTTTGACTAGTTTCCATGCACTAGTTTGATAACAGTTTCCATTGTGACCAAAGAATGAATCTCTAATTCAGTGTTTCAGAATTTTTATAAAAAATATTTAGAAATAGCAATTGTTTAGCACAGTTAGATGAAAGCTCTTACTCATGGAATTTCTGCACCTGAATTTCCCATGGAAATCTCAGTCCGAATGAGGAAAAGAGGCATGTTTACCAGAGGGACCTACGGGAATGTCTCCTTGGGAACTGAGTCTTAACAGCCAGGGTGTGGGCTCTCCAGGCCTGTTGGGTCATACAGGGACAGTCCTGCTCATCCCAAGAAATAAACTACATTACAACAAAATGAACTATTTGATGGTACAGCTACTTTAAAAATACAATGTTTTCACTGCTTTTATATCCAAATGACAGTTAATTTCCTTTTCATCTTGGTGAGAACAACAATATTCTGGGGTTTTTTTTTTTACTTATAATACCAATAGATTGACCACATCTTTTCATTAAATATGATCATCTTTTTTTAAAAAAATCATTCAAAGATGTATATGGGTCTGGTTGACTTGCAATATTAAGAAAAGCTAAATGGAAGTTATGCCATCTATGTGAATTAAGATGAAATCTGCAAATTTTATATAACAAGAGCATTAAATTTTGTTTCTTGTCATCATACCAATAACTAATCTCCACTTAGGAGGCTTACTGAGCTAAGATTTTTGCAATACTGCTGAACACCATCTAAGGCAGCCTTGGGCAAACTACGGCCCGCGGGCCGGATCCAGCTGTTCTATCGGTTCTCTTGCTTTCTCCTCCACTCCTTTACTTTGAATTTATATTAGTTCACACAAACACTCCATCCATGCTTTTGTTCCGGCCCTCCGGTCCACTTTAAGAACCCATTGTGGCCCTCGAGTCAAAAAGTTTGCCCACCCCTGGGGAATACTTTAGTTTCTATTTTCTTCAAACTCCAAGGTGGACACAAGAATCCATCCTGAGAACAGTAGTAACTGCGGAGAAGACGCAGGATGCCATGATGTTGAGAGGTGTGTGTCTGAGGCCCAGTGTTGAACCATCTTTGGACAATGAGTGAACCACTCCAGGCACCATCTCCCCAATATAAAATGAAGAGGTTAGAATTGATCGTTCAAAGAATCCTTCTAGCTTTAAAAAGCCATGATTTGAAAATATTTGTTTAATGCATCAGCTCGTTCAGCTGAAATACAAAATAAGTAGCACCAGGGTGGGCCCTGGTGTCTGCCGTATGCCTATTACAAAGTCATTCAAAGATTTCTAAAGCATGTTCAGTGTGCGCTTGCCCTGTCCGGCCCATCCCTAAAAGGAGGTGTCTGGGAGTCATGTGCAGTGGGGTCAGAGTCACTCTGGAGGCCGCGGGAAGGGGGTCTGGAAGGAGCAAGTGCCACAGAGTTCAAAGTTACACAGATTTGCCCCATTGAATAACCATCCAGACACCACAGAGATTTCCATTATGTTTTTCCTCAATTTTGTGAGTTTTTCTGAATTTTCTGAGTTTGAGTAACTCATAAATGGGGCCTAATATTTTGGCCCAAGTGAGGTAGGTTGCTGATGGAAAGAGGGAAAGCTTATTTTTATGCTTTTGAGGCATTTGTGTGAATTTATGACACCTAGTGGTCAAACCCTGGGAAATGGGGTATTTAAGGAAGAGGCAGGGGGAACAGCCTGGAGGAGAAAAGGCCGTGGTTTGGAGGACTGAACTGCTTTCTAGGAAACTGCTCATCCACAAAGTTGTCTCGTGCTGGGCTGCCTTACTGAGGAAGAATCAACGAGAAGAAAAGAGAAAACAGAAGGGTAAAACGACCCTTCAAAAGACAGTCTAAAGGATCTGGAAATATGCCATCGACGGAGAATGAAAGAACTTCATCCTTTTGTGCTCTTCCCACAGGGAGGGTGAAAAGCAGCCACGGGGAACGGCCGGGCCTGCTGCGCTGTGCCCTGGTCCACGCTGGTCTGGAGGACAGGCACAGCATGTCACCATCGTTTTATTCCCCATATATTGACCCAGCCTTAGAAACATGCTTCCAATAAAAGTACGTCCTCAATTATTCACGGTAGGTCTAGTTTGCAAAATCTCCAAAGAGAAATGATGTACAACTGTAGCTCCTTTCCAAAAAAAGCAATAGATGACCTCCTCTCTGAAAATAAAACAAAATAGTGAGAACCAGAAAGATAATAATAATAGAGTTTGGATTTGAAAAAGCAATTTCCTGTGTGGGAGAGGCGGAATGAACACCACTGTTCACAAGGCGGCCCTGTTCATGATGTTCTAGAACTGGTGACGAGTGACCATTCCTTCTGGTTCCTCTCTCAACTTCTTGACATTTCCCAGTGAGATCACGTAAGGCACTTTATCATAGAAGGTTTATCAACTCTATGTCCACTACCCTGCATTGAATGAATACATTCCATAACCGATTGCTCAGACTCCTATCTTATTGCAATGTCTCTTACAAGCGACAAGGGTGGTGTTGGATGGAGTTAAGTAGAGTCCCTCCTTTTGAAAGGCAAGTCCTACACATTCTGGCATATAGGCCTTGACTGGGAAGACAGCTCCCATTATTAACTTAGTTATACGTTTCCATATTTAAATTAGTTTGAATTTTCTCAAGAATTCTTTTTTTTTTTTTAAATATATTTTTATTGATATTTTACAGAGAGGAAGGGAGAGGGATAGAGAGCTAGAAACATCGATGAGAGAGAAACATCGATCAGTTGCCTCCTGCACACCCCCCCTGGGGATGTGCCCGCAACCACAGTACATGCCCTTGACCGGAATCGAACCCCGGACCCTTGAGTCCGCAGGCCGACGCTCTATCCACTGAGCCAAACCGGTTTCGGCTCAAGAATTCTTTATGCGTTTGGATTACCTAGATCACTGCTCCCTTTCCTTATTGTAACTAGCCACGAGCCCTTGGCTGAAAAATAAATCGAGTCAGTGGATTCATACTCCATGTTACTATGAAAGAGTTTAAATCAGAGTAGAAAAAGAAATCAAGTTCTTAGAATTCAAATGTCTAGTAAACAAGTTTTCAGGAACCAAGAGAAGTCAGAATGCCCTGTATGCACAGAAGCTTCCCCAGAGATCTGCCCACAGCCTGCCTGGGAGTCAGAGAGGCCCCAGCAGGGGCTCCGCACCAGCCACCTGCCTGCCCGGGACAAGTCCCCCAGGCCTCTGGGTCGGCCTTTCTTCACCTTAAAAATGAATTATTTTACTGGGTGATTTCTATCTTAGGTCTCCTTGGCTTCAGTATTTGATTTTAAGTAGTTTATTGATTCTACTTTTTCTTGTCTTGTTTTCTCTGCTAATCATGCTCCTCAGGTTCCTGGTTCCATGCCCTTTGAGATTTGAACCAAGAAAAGAAGAGGAAAACAGAGGTAATATCTGTTTCCTCACTGCTGTGAGGAAAGAGAAAATAGAAACATGTACTTCTTTGCCACTTTTTGCCTCTTGCCCCTTTGTCTTGTCAAGTCTTCACAAATTTATTGTTTGGTTGTCTCAAAGATCATAAAGCCTCCTGCTGGGGGCATTTCTTCCCGTCTTCATTCTCTTGTGAAGGCTCCCAGGGATTTGTCAACAGTCAATGGAATTTGTAGCTCTTGTCTGTCCCTCCATTCTTTGTCAGTTTAATTTTCAGACCCAGCCAGGGACCCTAAGAGAAATGAGTAAAACCTTTTCCTCCCCTACAAGACTGGCCCATGAAACCGGGAAAGTCACAGTGAGCCCATGGAGAAGGCAAGGGAGGTGACACAGATCTTTAGGAATAAAGGTCGTCTTCGCTGTTTTTATCACTGGGACCTGAGGAGAGAACGGAGATGTGGCCAGGAAAGAGTAAGATGCAAGAAACAGGAGCTAAGCAGGCCAGTGTCCCTAGGCAACGCCTGGAAAACCTCAGTGTTTCATTTGTTTTTAGAAGAAACTGTTTCTTTGCACTCCAGCCCCTCCCTGCTCATTCAAGAGGCTCATTCATGGTGTTCAAGTACGACTCGCAAGTGGCGTGTGGCTGTGTGTTTACACTAGCCCTTCTCAGGAAGTGCTCACTGACTCCTGTGGCTGAAAGGGGGCTTGAACTGGAGCAGAGATTGTCTCACTTCCTGTGATGTTTACTTACCGTGCAAACTAGAGTGTGAGGGCACACACCACGCACAGTTCAGAGGTACTGCTGCCCTGGACCCGCTAGTGGACATTGCGACCTGGGAGAGATACAAGTAAAAAGGCAGACTGTGGGCCAATCGGCTCGCATTCCTTTCCCAAAACATAACTCAGCATAGAACTAGATTGAAAAATCTACATGCTTTTCTAATGTTTGAAAGCTCTTTCTTCCCTAAGTGATAAAGCGTGTTGAAAAGCAGTGAAAAGATTCATTGTAGAAGGGGGAAACAGGATACTCAGCCATTAAAGAACCTAGGTCTGCCCTTTTTTTTTCTTTTTAAAATTAACTTAATTTTAATTTATTTTATTGATTTCAGAGAGATGAAGGGAAGGGGAGAGAGAGATAGAAACATCAATGATAAGAGAGAATCATTGATTGGCTGCCTCCTCAACACTCCACACTAGGGATGGAGCCTGAAACCCAGGCATGTGCCCTGACCAGAATCGAACCATGACTTCCTGGTTCATAGTCAATGCCCAACCATTGAGCCACACCTGGCTGGGCCTGGATCTGCCCTTTTCAACTCTTAGCCTGCCTTTGTGGAAGCTCATCTCAGGGTCTAGCTCAATACAGGTGACTAGCTGAGAATGATGGAGTTAAAAGAAGCCTAACCATGTATATTACTTAGGATTACACCATAGTATGTGAATTCTGTTTAAAGTGCTATTTGTGTTTCAAGAGCATCTTTCCACATCAGTTCATTGTGCTGTTAAACCCGCCGAGGGCAGAGAGCACCTACCATGAACGAGATGTGATGAGTTTCGGTCTGTAACAGTGACTTCATGCCCCACACACCAAGCATTTCCCCCACCCACTCCGCAGCCAATGGGGCCTCCCAGTTCGGCAGCATACCAGACATGCTCTCATCAATAAAGCTCCTGAAACCCCCAAATCATCTCCTATCTGAGCAAATTAGGCCTCGAGTCTGCTTCCCCTGTGAGGACTCTTCCCTTCTGTTACCTGTTAGCAAAACAGGGCCACTCCTGTTCTTTCCCCGATCCTGCACCCGATCCTTCCTGGGTACCAGCAGGCTGTCAGCGCTGCCCTCTGTGGACACACACTTCTGGAAGGACTGTGACCCCTCTGACCTCTGCCTCCAAGAGACTGTCCGGGGCTCTCGGGCTAGAATCTTCTGAGTGAGGTGCGTCGTGGTGGGGCCAGTGGACCCCGTGGTCAGGTGCACTTCATCTCACCTCACTCACCATAATGCATAGCCCCAGGCCACACTGACTGCGCAGAGGGACATGTGGCCCTTAGTGGTGTCAGAGACCCTAAGCAAGAAGGGAAACCCCATGTCTGGAGCATGTTCGTCTGATGAGGGTGAAGTGAGAGAGCTGCCTGGGGGCGGCCTGGAAGCCCCTGTGCACAGCACAGCATTGCAGGGAGCCCTGACCACAGTGCCAGCCTGCGCTTTCACACCCACACCTGCCAGTCAGCACCCTGGACAGCAGCAGGGTAGGCGTGGTGGAAGTGGTGGGGGGGGCGGGGGGCGGGGCGGGGATGGGACTCCCAGGCACCTGGCTCTCTACTGCCAATTGCTTTTAAACGTCTGTTTCTTGATTTGTGGAAAGGAAACAATATTTGCATCTACCTCACTTTTTAGGACTGAGTGAAGCTGTGATCCCAAATTCTTATCTTAATATCTGTCATTACCTTCAAGAATGGTATTGACGGTTATTATTTGGAGCAGGAATTATCCAAAATACACAGTGGTTTGATGTGCAATATTACCTCTGAATTGTACACCACTAAGTCCTCATGGGCAGATCAAGTCCCTCAGTAGTAAAAGCAAAGGTGCAAAGGTGAGGATCAGGAACTTCGGAAGGGGCGCGGGCAGCGTTGCAGTAAGGGACTTACAGCCAATGGTTACATCCAGCGCCTCACTACCTCCTCGCCCAAACCTGGTGCCAGACCTTTGACCTCAGCCTGCAGATCAAGCCTCGCCCACTGGTTTGCTTTATTGAGTTTGCTGTTGTTTCTCTTGTGGTTGAGTCATTGTTACTCACATTTTACTATATTGGTAGAAAATGAATGTTTCAAGCTCACACAGCTATATTTCTAAAAGCAGATTTCCTATTTTAAAACACATGAGTATTTTCATATTTAATTCATTTCTACACATTCAGAACACTACCTGACACATAAAGAAGTCTTAAAAAAATAAGTTGAATTGATGAATATTAACCATAATAATTCAGGAAAGGGGGATAATCTCAGATCTATAATCGAACTTTTATCCATGAATCCAAAATCTGAAAAGCTCTGAAGACTGATATTGTTCTCATCATTTACTTGCTGGCAAACCCTAATTGGACTTGAACTCATTTAGCAGCAAATCCTGAGATGAACAGACGCAGGGCTGTGCATAGTCTTTATTCATCCCGAGCCGTGTGGATCCTCACCTGTTACCCAGCAGGCATTTTCATGCGTTTGGTTGCAGGGTGCTGCCTGCCGGTGCCTCTGGGAGAGCGGTGCGCTGCATGAGTTAACACGTGGGTATCAGATACACCAGATTAACTTCCTAAAATGCAAGGCAAGTCCAGAATGCAAAAATATATGTGGCCCAAGGGGTTGGAATTTGAGTGTCTGCCTTTTACTATGACTCTGATTTGTTTTAAATGCTACCCCCCCTCCCCATACATACACACACCTGTGGCTTCCCCACAGACTTGGATGAAATCCCCACTTTTTCCTAGGACTCCAAGGCCACGCCCCATGCCCTCCCCCTCCGCCTGGCTCCACACCAAGTTCCTTGCCCACTGCACCATTTTCACTTCTTACTCCTGCTGGGAAAGCACCTCTGTCCCCATCCTGCCTGCTCCCTTCCTGCCTTTAGGTTTCCACTTAAATGTCTCCTCCTCAGAGAGGCCTCCCCTGACTGCCCACCTTTGGTTCCTGCTGTTATTATTCCCACCAGTGCCAGCTCCATCCTCTGGCAAGTACATCAACCTGGAACAATTACATTGGATCTTGCTTATTGTCCATCTCTCCCTGCAGATTCTAAGTTCCATGAAGTCAAGGACTTTTTACCTTTATGAGCTTTTGTATGCCCAGACCTTAGGATGGCGTCTGACACATTGTAGGGGCTCAAATACATTTGCTGAATTGACTGGATGAACAAATCAATCAATTAATCCATCTCAGTCATGCTGACATCGGGGTGGGACGCAAAGATCTCCTCAGCTAACTAGTCAAGGCTGTCCTCTGAGGAAGACCTGGCTTGCGGAGGAGATGGGTATGTTGTATATAATTGTGGTCTTGGTATAAGAAAGCATTTCTCTCAGGCCCAGGAAGAATGGCTGCCGCTCAGAATCTGGGGGGTGAAATAAAACCCATGAGAGAGAGAATGTGGTTCTCTCCTGGGCAGACACTCAGATGACATTTTTATTGAATCGTCTCTTGGGCTTATTGCCTTCATTAGCATTGTGTTGCCTCATTCTGGTCTGGTGCCTTATTTCTTATTTAAATATGTGTCCTTGTGCCCCTGACACTGGAATGGAAACAGCACCATTTGCCCAGCTGCCCAAAAACACTGTCTAAAATTTAAATGTGTTCAATGATTTCAATTTTCTGGGACCCTAGAATTTACTGCCTATTCGCAGAGTGAAGGAGTTAAGCTGTCATCAGAGCCTCCTCCTGACAGCATGAAATGGGAAGGTCCGAGATGATCTCACCCGTCACGATCCCTCCAAGGTTTCTGGGTGCGGTAACACATCTCATAAAATGACACGTTATGCAGGTCAGCCTCCAGAACTGGCCATTTTCCAAAAGTCTGCCGTTTCCAGAAAGGGTGGCTTTTTTTTTTTTTTTTTTTTTTTTTTTTTTTTTTTTTTTACTTCCTGTATTTCTGCCCCGTGTGGCTGAGGGAGGAAGCTGAGTTTAGTGGTTAGGGCAATCGACTGAGTCAGCAAGCCCAGTTTCTATATTTGGTTGTTTGATTTGCTGAAAACCTTTGTCAAACCAACTCAGAATCATGAAAGAAGTCTTTGTTCTCTCATACATAACTTTCCCAAACTTCAAGTGAAAAATATCTCTGTTGCTGAAACTGTACTGAAACTCTGTGACATAACGCTGGGCTTTCCCTTGTATTTCTCAGTAATGGTCTTGTTGGGGGTCAATAATACAACAAAACCAACGAAGCAAGAAACGAACTAAACCTGACTCCAGGGCCCGCTGGTATACCCACCCAGGGTTCCAGGGCCATCCACAAAGACGAGAATGAGAATGGAGACCGTCAGAGCTATGACCAGGTAAATAAACATCCTGGTCTTGCATGAAACCAGCAGATGAGAAAGAGAACACTTTCCCATCATAATAAAACATTGGCATTGTAACTGAGGTAATAGGGTTGACTCTAGAACCAACATTTCCTCCCTTTTAGATGTTTAGTTGCAAAAAGGAGAAGGTATGTTCCTTGGAAGAAATTAAGAGTTCAGGGTGACAACACGGCTTCTCATTGGCTGAGCTGTGGCATTTTCCATTGGCTGGGCTTGTTGCTGGGCAAGAAGAAAATCTTCCTGCCTTCGGCTGGGATAGTAAAGTAAATTACTTTCCTGTTGAAGATGCAAGGTTCTATTTTCCTGTTTGGGATAATGGATGGTAGGATGTACCAGTAAGAGCTCCTTCTACAGCCCTTCCAGACTCCGATTTTGATGTGAAAAGTTGAGGTTTCCTTTGTTGATTTTCATGGTCATGATGTGGGATAAGACTCAGTCTGGAGGTTTGGGTAGGAAACAGATCATGTGGACTTGGCAGCTGCTGGTGAGGGATCTGGGTTTATACAAGGACCAAGGGAAACCATGGAGGGTCTCAAGCAGGAAATGACAGATGACCTTTTAAAAAATATCTTCATTTCAGTACAGCCCAAGGAATATAGTCAACATTGTAATAACAATGTAGGGTGCCAGGTGGGTATTAGACTTATTCGGGGGGATCACTGGGTTATATGTGTCACTATGTGTCACTGGGTTATATATAATCACTATGTTGTACACCTGAAATTAATATATTATTAAATGTCAACTGTAATAAAAAACAATTTTTTAAATATATTTTATTGATTTTTTACAGAGAGGAAGGGAGAGGGATAGAGAGTTAGAAACATCGATCAGCTGCCTCCTGCACACCCCCCCACTGGGGATGTGCCCACAACCAAGGTACATGCCCTTGACTGGAATCGAACCTGGGACCCCTCAGTCCATAGGTGGACGCTCTATCCACTGAGCCAAACCGGTCAGGTCTCGAAAACTATTTAAATGAAAATTTAAAAATATCCTAGTTTCAGTTTCAGTAATAGAACACTTGATATTTGGAATAAATCTCTTACAAAAAGCAACTGAAAATACTGGACAAAATATGTGTTAGTATTTCCTTAAAGTGACAAAGTGCTAATAAAATAATGACGTATCCCTGGCGTGGGTCTAGGATGCAGGGACTTAGACCAGCTGAAGGCGGGTTTGGCCCTGGGGCGTTTGCTTGTGGATCCAGAAGTGGCTGAGCTGTCCTTTTGGCAACAAAGCAAACAATCGGCCTTTGTCGGATGGCAGGTGGGCTGGCTTCACCTTCTATTGTCTCAGAAAGTGGTGACGGCTGGAAAAGCAGTTATGAGGATGTCCTCGGACTGCTGTTCAGTGGCAAAGATTAAAGCACACGCCACCCCCTAGAAGTGGGGGCTGCTTACGTCATCAGAGTATGTCCACACGGCATTTAAAAAGATAAAAAAATTGCTAAGAGCTTGGAATACACCTCATAATGTTCTGTAAAGTGAAAAAAAATCCTGACTCTAAAATATTATGTACAGGTCCCATTTGAATCACAAGATGTGCATATATAGAGAACATTTAGAAAAATGATGATAGCAGTTATCTGTTGGGATTGGGTGATGTTTAATTTTTTATTAACTTGCTTATTTCCTGTAATAACAAAAATTCAAAAACATTTTAATGTAAGTGGTTTTAATTGTATTTTTAATGGTAAGTAGTATATTCAAAAATACCACAGGAAGGTACAGAGAAGAAAATGAATAGCCCTGGAAATCTCACTGGTGTATTAGGGTGACTCTAGAACCAACATTTCCTTCCTTTCAGATGTTTACTGTGGAAGGAGCTCTTATATCCTACCATCCACGATCCCAAACAGGAAGACAGCACCTTGCACCTCCAACAGGAAGGTGATTTACTTTACTACCCCAGCAGAAGGAAGATTTTCTTCTTGCCCAGCAACAAGCCCAGCCAATGGAAAACACCACAGTTTAGCCAATGAGAAGGCATTGTTGTCACCTGAACTATTAATTTCCTCCAATGAACTTTCATTTTTATTTTGCTAATGACTTCCTTTCCTAACCTTCCTTTCTAGAAAAGCTTTCCATTTTGTATAACTCCTCTTCTTGCTGGATTAAATGCTGCCTTAATCATGAATCATTTAATAAAGCTTCTGTCACTCCGTCATGCTGTCTCCACTCAGGTCTTGTGTAGTTGCTAGTCCCTCTTCCTAGCACACAGTGCCTGCCCCCAGATGTCCTTCTCTCACATTCTGCTCATTTTCAGGTCTCAGTTCAAACATTACCTCTCTGAGCAGCTTCCTGACCATCCCACACAAAGTAGCTTCAACTCTACTCACTCATATCACCCTACTTGGTTTGATTTTTTTGTCTTGCTGCTTTTATCACTCTAGGTCACTTGTTTGAATCATGTATGCTCCATCATCTCATTCTAGGATGTTAGTTCCAGGAAAAAAGACCCTGAGCCTGCTCTACATTGTTTATCATATCATGTGTCAGCAAAACTTTAAAAAAAGGCTCTTCAAAAATATTAAAATTCTCTTTTCAGACATTTTCAAAGTGTAGTGTGTAGGAGGAGGAGGAGGTGGGGGAGGAGCAGATGGGCTTGATCTTGGGTATTGCTCACAGCTGGTGACAGCTGACTGACAGACCAGAGATCAGCAGACCGTGATTTTCCAGTTGCTGCAGGTCAGTGACGCATCACACCACCCGCCTTTCACAATATTTTAAAACATGTGTCTCTCAGCTTTTTACGCCAGCTCACCTACTTTATTAGTTCTTCCTACTAACCCACATCACACACGAGCACCAGTGGCAGGGGCTTTCTGAGAGGGGACACTGGAAGAAGGGAGCTGGGAGGACGCGGCACCCAGAGAAGAGCTGTGATGATGCTCAGAAACTTAAAGCTGAATTTCAAAGACAACAGACATTCAGAAGCCTTGACTACTGAGCAGCAGGCCTGAGCAGCAGCCTTGCTGAGCTGGCACTGTTAAAACCGAGGTGCTGAAAAGATGGCTCTCAAGCTTGGTAGGGTCATGGCACCAATTCAAATACCAGAAATCTGAGAAAGCAGTTGAAGAGATGAAGACTAAAGGAAGCACTGCGTTAGTTAGCAGTAAGTGCAACCCATTTACACAGCAGGTGACAAACGCTCGTTTTGCTGCGAAGATCTCCCGGGTGGGTCACCATCTCCAGCCTCCTTGGCCACTCCTGCTGTGCTCCAGGGCAGAACCCCACTGTTTGCCGGCACATTTTCCTTTTGTGAGAGTTTGATTTATGTTAAACCACCTCCCTCCCTTGTAGTAAATTGTTTCTAATCTGCGCCATGTTCCTCTGACAATTCAGGTCAAGTTCTGACAGACCTTGCCCGTGGGCAGACTACTCAGAGGTAGGAAAATGAGGTGCATTTGTTGACTGGAACTGGACAAGGATTTCCTGGTGGAACAGAGTGTCCCACACACTTGCTTCGGGACAAGGCTGAACCCTTACTCCCACGTCAAACATGCATGTTCTGCAGTCACACACACACCCTCCCCCTGACCCCGTGTCTGCGCTGAGAAAAGGACTGACCGAACTTAAGAAATAGGGCTTAAAAAACACATTGAAGCAGAATTATAAAAGGTCTTAAGTGATATTAAAAGGTGTTAAACGGCACAAAAGAAGCCATTAATTTATTAATGAATTTATTTAACAAATATTGATTGAGCATCTCCTGTTTGCCAGGTTGATTCCTAATTGAGTGATGGGGAGAGAGAGTGCTGTAAAAGCAAAGTCCCTTCTTCATGGAGCTTCCTTCCCCATGGGAGACAAATAATAATAAAACACAAACAAGTAAATATACAGTCAGTCAGGACTGGTGACAAGGGCAAGGGTGGCATAGGGGAATAGCGAGTCGGGGGAGGGTGTAGCCCTGATTCACACTGTGGTCTGGGACTGACTCACTGCCAGGATGACATCTGAGAACAGACCTGTAGGAAGTGCGAAATCTGAGGGAGCCTGGGCTGCATTTCCCCAAGGAAGTTCCTCACAGGCCCAGGTGGTAGGAGGCACAAAGGCCCTGCGCAGGAGCACATTTGCATCATCAGTGGCCAGTGGTTGGAGGAAAAGGTTTGTGTGAGGGGAAGAATCAGGAGGGGATGCTGAGATGTTGAAGACATGGGCAAGATCAGATCAGACCTCGGTAAAGATTTTGCCTTCTACTCTGAGAAGCTAATGGAGATTCTCCTGAGAAGTGCCATACTTTACGATGATGGCTCTGGGAGAATGAACATGCAAACAAGGAGGCCAGGGGAGAGATGCTAGTGGGTTTTGAAGCGGGATGGTATCCGTGGAAGAGATGAGAAGTACTCAGTAATTTCTAAATATATTCTGCAGATAAAGCGGAAATTGTTTGCTAATGGATTAGCTATCATGTGGGAAAGAAAGATAAAAGTTGAAGATGACTCAGGGTGTTTAGCCAGGGAACTGGAAAAATAACATTCCCATGGATTGACATGGAGAATACAAGAGGTAAAGGTTAGAATAAAAAATAGGAAATTTGATTTTGGAAAACAAGCTATTAGTGTCTTGTGCTGTCCATCACTAACCATCAGTGGGATTTAGATTTACATTTTAATTAATGAAAGTTACATCAAAGTAAAAAATTCAATTCCTCAGTTGCACTCACAATATTTCAAGTGCTCAGTACCCACGTGCGTGTGGCTACTGCGCCAGATTGGACAGTGTGGTGTCACCGAGCTTCTCGGTCACTGAGAAAGGCCCACTGGGTGCGCTGGAGACACGCAGCCTTCACTGTGCGCTGGGCCCTGTGCCACGTGCTTCCTGTGCACATCGCACCGAATCTTCAGCAGCTCCTCAGGTCAGGCAATGTCATATATTCACAAAGGATGTGACTAGAGTTCAGAAGAGTGAAGTAACTTGCTCTAAGTCACACAGCTCTTAAAGGGCAAAAAGCCAGAATTAGATTTCAGGACTGTCTGCTTACCCAAGCACATAAATCATCACGCTCTAGTTTAGAAGGCTAAGCTAGTTTGAAATTAGATGTGACATCCATCAGGACCCGCCCACCAGGCTATGGGCGGCAAGTGTTAAAGCCCAAGAAAAAACCGGGAGAGCTGGGCGATCTGGGGCAATGGGAGTCTTCCAGAGACCTGTGTGCTGAGAACCAACAGGACATGTTCCAGCACTCACCAGTTCAGAGAATACAAAACACCCTCTGCAGGCCCTAGTTCATACCTCTGCATAAGGGGTCTATGGATGTTAAAGGGTTGCTTAGCAGAAAGAAGGGCTTCATTGACACCAGGTAATATAAAGTTTAGATCCTGTTCTACCCCGTGATTCTCAACGAGGTATGGTACCACTTAGAAGACATCTGGAATGTACGGGGTGCTTGGGGTAGACTGAGGGGGGCCATGGGCGTTTTGTGGCAATGACTTTAAGACGCTGATCCCACGATGCTGCTGCAGCCTAGCACAATGCAGAGAACTTCTCACCCACCGAGTCAGGGCTCCACATCATGGGAAACATGGCCCTCCAGCAATGCCCGCCCATGACCATGAGCTGAAGGATAGAAGTGAGAACGTGGTGGGAGGCAGTGGCCCAAGACTTGTCAGAGAAACTGCTCCCCAGTCTGCTGATGTGGGCTTGCCGTGTGGCTGGGGACCGCTGCCTAGACTCACTTTTCTCAACTGAATCATGCAGAACACAACGGTGAACACCCATCTTGGGTGGCTCTGAGCATGACAAAACTCTGAAATATTGGCCCAGGGACATAAATGTACTGTTGTCAGAAGCAGGATGGGGGGACGAAAGAGGAACTCTAGGATGGAGACAAAAATAACCAAGATGGAAAGTCAGACAGAGAAGCCGGTTGAGAGCAGCATGGTCCCATAAAAAATGTTGCAGGTTCAGTTCCCGACCACAATAAAGCAGGGTGTCTTTCCTTAAACCTCATGAGCAACCTCTGCAGCTTCACTTTCAGTCCCACTTTCCGTCTGCAGCCTCTGCAGGACTGACGTGAGGGCCTTGCTGTGGGTGAATGTTGGGGCTGGTTTGATCCGTTCAGACCACTAACACGTCTACATACCGGCAGTCTTTTGCTTTCTTATCATTCCTATCAGCACTTCAATGTCCTTCAAGGGTGTTTCCTTTGCTTTCACAACTTGACTGTTCGGTAAAAGAGGCCTCGCTTTCAGCTTATCTCAGCTTCCGACCTGCCTTCCTCCCTAAGCTTGCTCATTTCTAGCTTTTCATTTGAAGTGAGAGACATGTGACTCTTCCTTTCACTTGAACATGTAGGGGCCACTGTAGGCTTATTAACTGGCCTAATTTCAATATTTAAATTACAAAGTGTATGTGGCTATTTTTCCATGACAACTGTCTCTGCCACAAATTTAAGGTTCTTGAGTTGACACAAAGATCAAATAGCATAGGGCAAGCTTAAGTGATAGGTAGTGTATCTGTCAGAGAAGTAGCTCTCTAAATTACTAGAATGTAATTTTTATATACCCTCAAGACTACCCCAGAATTTATGGAATTCATTATTAAAACTCATCCCTAATTTCCTATAAAGATTTTTTTTTAAAAAAAAGCATACAACAGTGGTATAGCATAAACACATTTATTCACTAATGAAACGGCCGATCTTAATTAAACCAACTCAGAAACAGCTGCAGGTAAAATGGTTGTGTTAACTGAACACAGTGATGGGGAAAAGGCATGGAGAGATTTGCTCATTGAACTGAGCTCGTTTATCCTCATGGCTAATTCCCGTCTGGAAGGATGATGGGATTTTCACTCCACTTTCTCATAGACCCGAGTGCAGTTGACATTGTTCATGACGCATTCCTGGGAGAGAGAATGATATTGAAGAGTTAGAGCTTGGTCCTAGGGCAATGGTGGAAGTTAAGTGCTAGGATCAGAATCCTATGAAACCTGTCACCAGTTTCACAGATGAAGAACATACATGTTAGGATTCCTGGGTTTGAAAAGCTAGAACCTGTTATTTTGCTTAAGATATGCATGTGTTTTGCTGAACTAACGTACTGATCTATAATATCTAAATTACTCATTTGGTCTTGACAAACAGTATTCCTCATTTTAAAGTGTGGTTTTTTTTTCAATTGATTTTAGAGAGAGGAAAAGGGAGGGGGGTAGAGAGAAACATCAATGTGAGAGAAACATTGATTGGCTGCCTACCATGTACACTCCGACCAGGGATTGAACCCCCAACCTGGGTATGTGCCCTAACCGGGAATCAAATCCGCAACCGTTAGGAATACAGGACGATGCTCCAGCTAACTGAGCCCCACCTGCCAGGGCAGTATTCCTCAGTCTAAAGAAATGGAAAATGTGTGCCCCAGAGGGCAGTTCGGTGCTGGTTAGTCACAGCAGGGCCCAGACTGGACCCAGCCCGGCAACACCACTGCCCGTCACCTCTCTTCTCTGTCCCACAGAGGACTTTGTGGTTTTCAGTGTTCAGTGCTTAACTTGTCCTGGTGCACTTTTCTACCCGGCCTCGCTGCCCTGCTCATGATCAGGGACACAGTTCTGCGAACTATGAACGCAAATGCGATGCCCGAGAGGCCAGAGCCGGCACTTACCACCACTAGCTTCCCGCCCTCCAGCCGCCGCGTGATGGTGCTCTCCTTCCCGTCCCACTCCTGGTGCTGGACCAGCGCGCCGTTGACAAAGTTGCAGACGGTCTGAGAGATAAAGTGCACTTTTTAATTTTCCAGAGGACGTTACCGGGCAGTTCCCGTGACGCATAACCTCCTTGACCAACATTTTTCAGCTTTTCCATTCTGGGTCTACTTCAAGCCAGTTTTACTCATAATATAGTTGATGCTTGTCAACCTAGATATACATAAGAGACACTCAAATGCTCATGTTCCTTAAACTAGTTTTACAAAGTAGACTAAGTTGTGGTCCTTTCACACCAGTTTATTAACTCAAGTCATAAAATAACTTGAGATGTCTTTTATTCAGCAGCTCCTGCCTGTAAATGTGAGAATGTTATTCATACAATCTATCATTCTAGAAGCTTCTGTGACTGTGTAAGTGATGCCTGACCTGAGTTTTCCTGCCATCTGCTGTAGTCTCTTCAAACTTCTCTCCCAGGTTGCATGAGAACTGGGTGGTCTTCAGCGTGCTCTCGGTTTTGACGGTGAGGTGTTTGCCGTCGGAAGAGATGACACAGTCTGGCTTGGCCATGGCGCCCATTTTCCGCAGAGCCATCCCCACGCCTGTGAATGTCAACCACATTCACTGTCAGGAGGACCAGAGTTCCGGCTTACAGAATACAAGTTGCGAGCCCACTGTAATTACTGTGCTGGGTGTATTTCCACTTACTCACTTCCAGGAACTTTGGTAAACACAGACCCGGTGCTCACACGTGCTAGCACCAGACGCAAACGGATTCACAGAACCCTTGAAAGCACCGTGTGAGTGGCAATAGCACTGTCTCCATTCCACAGACGACAAAGTGAGTCACTGAAGTCATCCATGCAAGCTCGCTCAGCTAGGAAGCGCTGAGCTGGGAACCAACGATACAGGCCGTATGGCTCCAAATCTCAGCCCGTGCCACTGTGCTCTGATGGACTCCGGAATGCGCGGGAAGCACGTGTGACAGGACTCCAGCACACAGTCCGGCACAGAAAAGGCCCCTGGTAGACGTGTGGTTGATACACTACACAAATAACAACCGATGTCGAGATACTCCAACAGCGCGATGTTTTAAGAGGTAAAACAGCACAATCGTGGTGGTAACAAATGAAAAAATCTTACCCTCAAAAACAGAGAACATTTCATAGCTATGCAACTCAATTGCTACATCGGCATCATATCTAATTTATAGCCGGTGTACTTCATTTACAAAAACCTCAGACCAGGACCAAGGCCCTATTTCAGATGAGGAGACGGTAACCTACACAGAAACGCAGGCTTGATGATGGCCATTCTGCCGGGCCTGAACAGGCCCCGGGAGCCCTCTTGAGCCCTCTCGTCTGCGGGCACCCGGTGGTGCCTTGTGCTGCTGGTTGAGTTACTCTCCATTCTCATTTTGGACACACGCAGGGCTCTGCTCTCCCCACACCTTGACTGCATTCCAGTGCACTGAGTGTGGCAACCCTTATGCCTCTAGAACCTTGGAAACACATTCGCTTCCAATGGACAGAGGATGCTTGGCCCTCAGACAGGTGAGCACACAAACGATGTATTTCTTGAGTCTGAGTGCGGTACCCAGGGTCACCTTGATCTAGGTTTACGAGGAGAACAAGAAAACGCCGGCCTGCTGGGTTCCCTCCCGCTCCCCTCAGTGCGCTCATTCCCACGGACGCAGCCGCGCACACTGTCTTGCGGAAAGACTGCTGAGGGAGTTTCTGAAGGCCGCAGGGACCGTCACCCCGGGCTCTGAAGCCCTCCTCATCCCACAGTGGTCTCGGGGCTGGAAGCCCTGGCAGACAGGACCCAGGCTCCGCCACTGCATCTTGCTTCTTGCTGGCTTGTGACAAAGATCCATTTTTGTTTGCTTATCTACCCAGTGTCTCCACCAGCATGCAATCCTCGTCACTTGCTTAGGAAAGGGCAGGATTAAGCACTGTTTGAGGCAGTGAACTTGAACCTTCTCCCAGGCACCCGTTTTCCTAGGCCTTAAGAAGTCTGGGACCTTTTGCTGGGCCACGCCCATCTGCATGCTGGTAGGTAGTCGCAGCGCTTCCCCAACAAAGACCACTCGCCCTCCACAAGCAGGGGTCCAAGCAGCAATGCACCCTCAGCACGGCCACCCTCAGCACGGCACCCTCACCCGCCCACAGTGGCCTCAGACACGCAATGCCATGCGAGGTCAGCACTGCTGGCGCCACGCCTCTGGGGTCAGAGGGAAGGATGCCCCATGCCCCAGGGAGCTGCGCAGCGCAAAGAGCCGGGTCGGGTGGGGGTGGGAGCTGAGCGGAAGCTGGGGCTGTATCGGGGTTCAGACCTTCTACAGGCATCGGCCGGGGAGAAGAGGGAGGGGACCGGCGCGCCTTGGATGAACAAAAGATGCGGCAGAGTAGCGAAGGGTGGGGAAGGGGCAGTGGGTGCAGCCACTATGGGGCGAGCCAGGAGGGTGGGAGGAGGGGGAATTAGTTAGTGGTGGGGATAAAAACAATAGCGGAAAAGGGTACGTAGCCGAGCTGGGTGCACCAGGCGGCGGGACATCCCCGGACTCCTGGGACCGCCGGGGCGCGCACGCCCTCTCTCCGGCGGCTGGGCCGCGTGGTGCAGCACAGCGCGGGGACCAGGGCCGCGTGGTGGGGACTGCGGGCGGGAGGGAGGTTGGCGGTGGCGGCCCAGCAGGTCCGCCCCTGAACCCGGAACGCCGAAGGGGACCCGGGACAGACGCGCGCGCGTACACACACATACACACACACACTCGTACGCCACGTTGCGGACCCCGCCGGGCCCGGTGTCTCACCTAATTCCTTCATGTACTCGTCGAAGCCTTTGCTCTCCACTAAGCGCCATCTCCCTACCAGCTGCTGGATGGAGGCCATGGTGGGCGCGGAGTCGTGCGGGACGCAGTCGGAGTGGAGTGCGGTGATGCGAGCGTGGCGGGAGGCGGCTGGGATCGCGGCTGTTTTATATCCGAAGCGCGGGGCGGGGCGGGCCGAAGGGCCAATGAGAGGCGCGCCACGCCGCCCCTGCCGCGCCCCCGCCACGCCCTCGCGCGCTCTAGGCTCGGAAGGTGTGGACCGGCTCCACCTGCCCCAGAGCCGGGCTCCTCCCGTGGCGCCTGTAGGCGCGGCCCCGCCCGGCGCGCCCCACGCGCCCCAAACGCAGCCCTGTAGGTTCCCGCTCCCCTTCACACCGGGGAAGCCAGAGGACCGCCCGAGCGCGCCCGCCTCTCCCGGGCCCCAAGTCTCACCGCCAAGCCCTAACAATACCCACCGCGTAGATGAGCCCTCCCGGCTGGGGCGCTGGCAGGGATCCATCAGCGGTTTGACTGCCTGATGGAGTGACAGATGTATTGGCCTTGCTCATCTCGGCTCCTAGTCACTGAACAACCCACACCCTCCTGAAACACCTGTTCCCCCACCCGCAGGCCACCCGGCCCAGTGAGGACCTCAAGGTGAGTATAGACCTGAATGAGTTAGATGATTTTATCAGAAGGTGCGGCATGGGTGGAGGTGTCCCCGGAAGTTCGGTTTCCAAACGAAAACTCCGTAGGAAGTTTTAGCTTAAGTGCCTGTAGTTGCAATTAAATGTCCCCACGCGAGAATGTTTCATTAGTTCATATTCCCAGAAGAGCAAGCCCTTCAATTTATTCTCAGCCCAGAGGCGTCAGACCCACGGCCTCTCCTCTTCCCCGTTGGCCACCACAATACCCTGTATCTGTAGAGAAGTCATACTTTTCAAGGTGTACGTGTCGCAGGAGCTGGCCCTGCGTCTCGGTGGGAAGGGTGGGGTTCAGGTGAGGGAGCTGCCACGCAGAGGGACAGCTGCCTTGATGGACATCTGGTCCCCGCACTTCGCAGCCAGTAACGCTCCTCTCCGCCCAGGTTTTGCTAACAAGGGTTATCCCAGTTTTTTAAAGAGGAAATAAGGCAGGGAAGGCTTGGGGAGCGCAGGGCCGAATCCCTCTCTGGTCCTTCTCACCGCAGATCCTGTGAGGTAGGACCACACCAGGTGGCCTCTGGCTGCAGCCCCTGGGCCCTAGCTGGTGTCATCTCCCAGCATGCCTCAGGGCATTTTCTGCCCTCCCCGGGTTCCCTTGCATTTTAAGTCCCTGCCCTAATTTTAGGTCACCCCAGTTTTCCTTTTGTGCTGTTTCAAAAGTTCAGGCTTGGTTTCTATTTGTGTAGTGATTTTAGGTTCCGCCTTCGTATTGAGCGCACAGTGTGCACTTGTCTCAGGGCCTACGCTGTGCTCTGCTGCTCTGAGGGCAGCTGAGGGTCATTGCTCAGTGCGGCTAGAACTGGCTTCCAGACGCCTGGGGGATAGTGGCTGCCGCCCCCCCCCCCCCCCCCCCACACACACACACAGGCAGCCACTGTGGGCTTGCACTTGCATTCTTAATGTGCCCATCCAACATTTTACCTGTTTTTGTATAGAATCCTATATAATAAGAGGTAATATGCAAAATAACCCTCATGCCCTCACAAGATGGCTGCCCATGACCAAGCCAGCAGGGGGGTTAGTGATAGTGAGGAAAACCAAACCACTGAACAAGCAGGCTGTGTGGGGTGACCAGGAAGACTGCAGTGGGGTTAGTGAGAGATGACCAAATGACTGAACAGCAGGCTGCGTGGGGCGACCAGGCTGGCTGGGGGGCCATGAGGGGTGACCAGGCCGGCAGGGGGGGCAGTAAGGGGTGACCAGGCCAGCGGTGGGGGGGAGCAGTTAGGAGCAACCAGGCTGGGAGGGAGGGGGCAGTTGGGGGCAACCTGGCCAGCACAGGGGGCAGTTAGGGGCAATCAGGTCGGCACGCAGAGGCAGTTAGGGGCGACCAGGCAGGCAGGCAGGTGAGCGATTAGGAGCCAGTGGTCCAGGATTTTAAAAGGGATGTCCCAGATTGGAGAGGGTGCAGGCTGGGCTAGGGGCACCCTCCTCCATGCACAAATTTCATGCACCAGGCCTCTAGTAAGGTAATAATAGCCAGGACTCAGCACTGAAATACTAAATTTTAAAGACTCATAATCAATCATATTCCAGAAATATCAAAAGGGAAATGTCACTATAATACTAAATATTCAGGTGCTTAAGAAATAGTTTTTAAGCCAGAGGCATAACCTGAAACTGAACTTTTAAACACACTTTTTGATGTGATAAGTGGAAATAATCCTTTTGTGGTTAAAACATACCAACAAAGACAGAGGCCAAGATGCCTGTGAGTGTCTCCCTGGGAGAAAGGGCCTGGCGAGGGCTCTGCTACTGCAGGCCCCGCGCTCAGTCCTGCTCTCCGAAGCCTCTCATCCGTAACACGTGCACCGACGGGCTGGGGCTGATCATTTCCCACGTCCTGCAAACTCAGGTTTCCTTTCCTCCTTAAGAGCAATGGCAATGGATTTCAAGCTCCGAAATACAGCAAGCACTTCCTGAACCTGCTAACGAGAGTCCTGGTCTAGGCCACTTACCGCGAGCCCTGTGTAAGGCATAAGAACGCAAAACGTGAAGACAAATCAGGGGACGATCCTGTATGACTTGATGGGATGCTTGAGTGTTTCTTCTTTGGAGAAACGGGGAGCATTTTCACCTGATTGAGATGAATTGCATTACAACCCAGGGCACAGGAGCCACCTGGTGTCCTGCCTGTCCTTACACACAGCACGGGGGCATCTGGGTGTCAGGCCCCACCTTCCTTCCCGCTGCAGGACAGTAACGCATTCTCTTCTGGATGAGAGTGGTTGAAAACCAGGAATTACCAGCAACTCTTCCCCTGGTCTCTCTAGAAAGCTTCCATTTATAAGACAGATGCAGTTTTACTTAATATCACTGAGCCTGCGTTTTCTTGCCTGTGAAATGAAGTTGGTAAGAATTACACTAAATGATTTCTTAGGTCCATGTCCCAGGGCCCTAAAAATATGCTCAGAATTGCTCTATTTCCACCTAGTGGCAAAACGGAACATTTCCTGTAGGTTTTCTTTGATAAATGTTAGGAGCTTGTCAGCTTCACACCGCACAGTCACACACATAGGTATGGTGTGTATTGTGTGGTTTTATTTAAAGAGAACTTCCCAGGAACAGTTTGTGTGGGTAAATGTGGGTAAACGCAGTTGGTTATGGGATATAATCAGTCCCTAAGGACAGCAGGCATGCAGCTGGTAGAGCTACAAACAGCAGCCCATTCAGCAAATCACTGCAGCTCATTCAGCAAATCTTCTCTCAGTACATGGCTGGATTAGTCCAACAAGTGAGAAAAATGAAAAAAATCACTATAAAGCCATATTCTCCAATTTCCGTGTGCAAAACAATCACCAGGGATCTTGTTAAAATGTGGGTTCTGATTCAGTACATCCAGAGTAAGGTGCAAGATCAGCATTTCTAACACACTCCCAGGGATGCCAGTGGTCCCACTTGGGTCCGTGCGCTGAGAGCAAGGCTGTAAAATGCGCACAGGGCCCTGCTCCATCAGCTCCTCCACTTCAGTGATAGTACTTCCTGGTTCTACTCCAATGTAATGTATATAGAAAAGACAGGAAATTGGACAAATGCACTCCAAACACTATCTGACCCAACGTGTGGACTTTTAAAACATCAGCCTTAGGTAGATATTTTTCTGTCTGCTCACCCTTCCGGAAGCCTGGTAGGAGGCTTCGAATGGGATGGGGAGGGAGGATAATATGTTATTGAAACCTAGTCCCTCCCTTAAATTTTATAACCAGGTTTTGGATCCTGACTCGTTCTGGCTTGCCTTGCTCTAGACATGCTTAGTATCCAGCTTGAAAATGGATCTTCTTTAAGAAATTCCCACTTGGAATCAGTTCCAAAAGAAAACCCTAGTAAGTAGCTAGAGCCCAGATCTGTGTCTGGAGGGTTGCCTGCAGCAGCAGAAGCCCCAGGGGAGACAAGGGCAGGGGCCCAAGCTGAAGGCACACCCTGAATGTTCACTTCCAAATCCGTCAAGGTCCGCAGCCACAACAAGGACTTGGCAATAGCCACCAGCCATCGATGGAAGCTTGCTTTGAGTCGTTTGGGGTAATAAAATGATTTCTCATGAAAGGACTTGTAGAAATGGGGTTATTTTATGAACTTTGTTCTTTTCTTTAAAGCAGTTCGATTCTTACACAACAGGACAGTTGCCTAAATAATCCCTCCTAAATACACACTTGCTAAATGACCTGGACTAGAGGCTAGCTACAGGGGAAATGAGACATTGCAAAAGTTACAGTAAGATGTGATTGGTTTCGCAATAAGGCAGAAGGCAGAAGGCTCATCTGAGTGTAAGATCAATCCATTGCCCTCACATGGATCTTCCCACTGTCCGATTTCTGTGTTATTATTAAATTTGTCGTTGGCTCATGGAAACACATTGCAGAAGCATGTAGTGTGGGCTGACCTGTTCATGCCTCATGTGGACAAGTTCAAAGTGTCTCAGGTCTAAAAACACAGCAACATGACACCTAAGGAGCAGGACGAATTCTTAAAGGGCACCTTTGCCCTGAAACACTGTGAAAGCAAAAAGCCTCCACACTCGATGTTTCCATTGGAAGAAACCAAACTCTTTTCGTCCAGATGGTACTTTCCCATTTTCAGCCTCCCTCCCATGCAAGAGTCCATGACTTAGCATTCTTTCCCCCAGATTTCTAGCACCATTTGATCATTTTTCTTTATTGATGTTTAGCCACAAGAATGAATGAATTTTCCGATCAGATCTGTAAAGCCACAGGCTTGCTTGCTTCTGAGCTTTCTATCCTGATGGTCGGGCCCACAGTTTCCTTTTGCCTGCATGAGCTTGTAAGAAGCATCCTCAGAATTTAACAACCTGCCTAAATCCCACTTAAGACGTGGCTGCTCCGATCTCTGGTCCTCTGGAGTAGGTGATGGGCCCTACGATCCTCAGAGGCGGGCACGGAGCTTCAAAGGCGGTGTGGGGTGTTCTCTGTGCTCCCCTTACCGAGCCGAGAGGTGGATCCTACCTTCTGTCCACCCACTGCAGGCACCACAGCTCACGTCTCACTCACCTGCTCATGTCTGCGCTGAGCAAACGCAAAGGGAGAAATTCCACAGCGTGGAGTAAGGCTTTGTTTCCCCCCATGCATTTCCCCACACGCTCCTGCCTCTTGTATTCCTGAATCCTCCTCTGACAGCAATAATTTCTCAATTATGTGACTCCCTATTAATAACGAGAAACCGGTGTGAGGTTCCGATAAAGCACGTCTGTCTTCTAGGTTGGCTAAACCCTGAGTGTTACTAGAGAGCGACCGTGGCCTTGGTGCGGGTCTATCTCCGAAGTGGGATGGAAGTATTTGTGCCACAAGTCCCACGTCTTGTCACCTACCCTCAGCCTCAGAATTCCCGGTCCAGTGCCTTGCTCAGGGAGGTTGCAGAACCGAGCCTCTGATGCTTGCGTAGCAGGGGGGTAGGTGGTCACCGCGGCCAGTTCGCAGGGACAGGGCAGGGCAGTGCTTTCTCCCACTCCGAGCATCTTAAACTGAATGGTGTTGGATGAAGAGTGGTGAATTCAATTCTCACCCAGCCGGCAGCTCCAAAGCCTAGACTTCAAGTGAGGCGTTAGGAGGGCACTCTCCTGGCATCCAGCATAAAGGCTGGAGGCTGCCTCTCCCTCCCCACATGGCCGGCATCTGTCACATGTGGCCCGCCTTTCCCTCCCCACACGGCATCTGTCACATGTGGCCCGCTCGCTCGCCCGGCAGACAGACAGATTCCTTCCAGTCAAGGCGACCTGCGGTGGGACCTCCCAGTGATGATGTGGAGTTGGATCCAGCCCTCATCTCCAAGGGTGTGTGACCTGAGCTGCTACCAGCACGGCATGCATTTCTTTTGATTTTTCTTCATTTCACAAACATTAACATTTTTTCTGTTCTAGTTCAGCACATTCTGAAAATTCCCAGTATTAAATGTCTGAAAATATCAGATACATTTTATCTCTATAATGTTAAGTGAATTTTCCAAGACAGTACCACAGATAATTTGGCGGCGGGCTCGGGGGGGGGAGGTTGAGTGGGAAGGAGTGACTAGTCCTACTGCATTCAACTGGATCTGGAAACTCGAGATTTTGGTTGGTGTGATTGGACAGGCCATCTCTCTAGCAGGAGGCAGGTGGTGTACTAAACGGATACAAAGTGATCTTCAAATCTGTGCCAGGTGCACAGAGCCACCTGGGGTGAGCTCTGCTCAGACGGGAGAGCTGCTGGGTGAGAGACCGTGGAGCCACAGCTACTTCACACCAGCTGCCCCCGTGCTTTGGAACTGGTTCATCACCAGAACCTGGCCATAAACTGGCGCCTGGCTGTCCCAGGTTTCTGGGATACAACTTGTGTTAGAATCCCCTCCGCCAGTGCACAGGTCAGAACAGGGCTTCTCCAGCTCCCCAGCCAGCCTGGGTGGGCCAGGACGCCCGCTGTGGCCCTTCACTCGCGTCATCAACATCCCCTTGGAGAGACGAAACGCAGGGGTGAAGCCCCATCTAAAGCCCTCCTCTGCCCGCAGAAACCCTGCCTGGTTCCAGGGGAGGAAGGCGATCTGTCATGACAAGCTCTCCGGAATTGGTCGCAAGGAGGAAGCTGCTATCCTGTCTGCAGTTAGACTATCAGTGCATCACACTAAGTAGTAAAAATGCCTGTCAGTCCAGAAAGATGGAGGCGTGAGAGGCCCCTGAGAGGCCCAGGCCCAAACCAGTCTTACAACAAACCCCTAAAACCGACATGGATCCCAGCTGTCTTACCTGCTGTCCTAAAATAGGACAGTTCTAGAAACAGGCAAGAATGTCCCTTCCAAGGTCCCTTTGAATGTCACTTACTATGTGAAAGTTACTTGGTCACTTTCTATATAAATAAGGTGCTTTTCAAAAATGTTTCTTCAAATTGAATATCTTCCTTAGTTTTATTTTTTAAATGGAGTATCTTTCCATTGTATTGTACTTCAGTATTTTGGTTGACCTAATCGTTTCTGAGATGACTTATAGAAAGAACTTGGGGTCTATTCTGGGATGGAAAACCGTAACTGCCTAGAATCTAACTTAAAAGCAAGTGGGAAGCAAGCTCGCTTGGCTCAGTGGATAGAGCATCAGACGGTGAATTAAAGGGTCCGGGTTCGATTCCAGTCAAGGGCACATGCCGGGGTTGGGAGCTCTCTCCCCAGTAGGGAGCATGCAGGAGGCAGCTGATCAATGATTCTCTCTCATCATGGATGTTTCTCTCTCTCTCCCTCTCCCTTCCTCTCTGAAATCAATAAAAACATATTTTTTTTTAAAAAGCAAGTGGGAATATAAATCTGAATTGGAAGAAAATACAATAATTCACTTCAGAATTCAGCAAACCCTTGATTTATTACTTTCCAATAAACCTGAGCAGTGGCCCCCAGTCTGGTGAAAACTCTCAGGTTCCCCTTCGCTGTGAGCTCCGTGGGGCTGGGCAGGGCCGCACTGTGCAGGCCAGGCCCTGGTCGTGCAGGGCCCTCTCTCAGCACCAGGCCCTGGTCGTGCAGGGCCCTCTCTCTCAGCACCAGGCCCTGGTCGTGCAGGGCCCTCTCTCTCAGCACCAGGCCCTGGTCATGCGGGGCCCTCTCTCAGCACCAGGCCCTGGTTGTGCAGGGTCCTCTCTCAGTGCCAGGCCCTGGTTGTGCAGGGCCCTCTCTCAGTGCCAGGCCCTGGTTGTGCAGGGCCCTCTCTCAGCACCAGGCCCTGGTCGTGCGGGGCCCTCTCTCCGCCAGGCCCTGGTCATGCAGGGCCCTCTCTCTGCCAGGCCTTCAGGGCTGGGAGGGAGCCCAACCAGCTCAGTTCACCAATGCTTATGCAGAAGTGAAACGCGATCCCTGGTGCCCACACCCATCACACTGTTTGTAATTGCATATTTTGGCAGTAACTCCTGCCCAGACCTGACCTCGGCCTAATTAGCTGTCACTTGAGCAGGCCAAGTATTCGTGCATCTTTAAAAGTTATGTAGTTTCACTGCTGAACATAGATTTGTGACTTGGATTCAGAACTGAAGGGGAATCTTAAAGCCCTGGTGTTTGGAGGGATTACAGATGTCTGCTACTTCAGCCAAAACCACGAAGGTCCCTCCATACAAATAAATTCGGTCTTGCTATCTGGGGTTAGAGGCCTCCCTTCCTTGTTTAGCAGCTCTTGGGGTGGCGGGCGGGGGAGCCCAAGCCTATTGTGGAAGGCTGCTGCCAATCATTTCTAGCTACTGGGAATAGTCTGACCCTCTAGCATAGCATAGAATGTTTCTGCTCACTAATTCTCCCATGGTGGGCCTATAAGTATTGAATGATGATGGCTTATCTAAATAAAAAATTGCTTAGAGACCCAAAATATATGTAAAATACTGAGAGAACTGTAAATAAAATTCTATAAAATATCTGTATACACACTTTGAATAATTACTAATTCCAATGGGTTAATTCTGAAAAGAAACATCAATTGAGCTATCAGCTGTTAAGTGTGTATACATTTAAAAATATATTTTTAGTGATTTCAGAGAGAGGAAGGGAGAGGGAGATACAAACTTCAATGATGAGAGAGAATCATTAATAGGCTGCCTCCTGCACACCCTCTACTGGGGATCGAATCCAAAACCCTGGCATGTGCCCTGACCAGGAATCAGACAGCGACCTCCTGGTTTATGGGTCAACACAACCACAGAGCCACACCAGCTGGGTGAGTATATATACATATTTTGGGACACCTGTGTGTGTGTGTGTGTGTGTGTGTGTGTGTATAAATATATATATATATATATAGAGAGAGAGAGAGAGAGGGAGAGAGAGAGAGAGAGGTGGTGTATCTATTATAGCAAAAATAATAGTGAAAAAGATCAATAATTCCAATCACATTTTGAATTTAGAACAAACTGGATGCTTGGAAAAACCCAATCATAATGACCGAACCTTGGTTAACAAGGTTATTACAAAACATTCTGAACAAAAATCATTTCCACTCTACTTAGCATAATTAGAATATTTGCATAATCCAACTGTAGGTGTCACCTAAATGAAATCTTTTCAGAGTAAACAAAGACATTATCCCAAATTATAGGTTCACCAAGAATACCACAGATATTCAGTAATTATTTAAGTATTTTTAAAAATACTTTATAGGGAGAAATATTAAAATGAAAAATAAGGGAAGGGGAGTAACCTGAAAATGAAATGATTTCTATCCATTTGTATTTGGCTTATGAAGATAATAGTTAATAAGTGATGATTATAGCAATACTAGTGTTTGGATTTTAAGTAGTTAGGGAGAAATTTAATACGGATTATGCAATTGTTTGGCCTCAACCCTCCCTCGTTCCTCAGGAAAACCATGCATGGCAGCCTCCCACTTTCTCCACAGTTTCATTTGCCCACAGTCAACATGGTTGGAAAATATTAAATGGAAAATTCCAGAAATAAACAGTTCATAAGTTTTAAATTGGCCATTCTGAGTAGTGTGATGAAATCTCGCTCTGTCCTGCTCAGTGCCGCCCGTTCCGCCTGGTGTGACTCATCCCTTTTCCACCATCTCCAAGCAGTAGGCGCTCCCCAGCGGTCCCTCTCAGCCGGATGGACCATCATGGCGCGTCGTGGTACCGCAGTGCTTGCGTTCAAGTCACCCTGATTTCATTTAACGACCCTGAAGCGCGTGAGCAGTGATACTGGGAATTCAGATGCCACCAAGAAGCCGTCAAGTGCTTCATTTAGGGGAAAAGGTGAAAGTTCTCGGCTTAATTAGGCATTTTTATCCTCTCACATTATCACAAGCACAATAAGATATTTTGAGAGAGAGCACATCCATATAACTTCTACACTGTTATGCTTGTTCTACTTACTTACTAGTTGTCATAAATCCTTTACTGTGCCTATTTTATAAAGTAAGCTTATCATAGGACTGATGATGGGTATGCATGTATGAGGAAAAGCATAGTGTATATCGGATTCAGTACTATCCACAGTTTCAGGCATCCACTGGGGGTCTAATCTCACAGGTAAGGCGGGATGACTGTGTCATATAAACCCACAATTTGCTCAATATTTAAACTGTAACAGGGCCTTTTAGGTTTCTTAGAGAAACTTTTTAAAAAGATGTCATAATTTTTGTGGCCTCAATTCCCCTTTGTCTTTGCTTGAATTGAAAAGGATTATCTTAGAAAGATTATTTAAGCCTGGCCAGTGTTGCTCAGTGGTTGGATATCAACCTCTGTATCAGGAGGTCACAGTTCGATTCCCAGTCAGGGCACATGCCTGGGTTGTGGGCTTGATCCCCAGGGGGGCGGGGGGGGGGGGGGCGTGCAGAAGGCAGACGATCAATGATTCTCTCTCATCATTAATGTTTCTATCTTTCTCTCCTTCTCCCTTCCTCTCTGAAATCAATAAAAATATATTTTAAAAAAGAAACTGAAAAGACAAAAATAACAACAAAAGGAAACAAACCCTAATGGTGTCCTTTAATCATTTGTCATCTAATTTAAAATGAATAATATTGATAATGAAAATATGTGCCATGGGCTATTTTCAGACCCAAACTCCTGGGCAAATTTTGTAATATAACCTGTACTGTGGCCCTGCCCCTTCTGCCAAGCAGAGAGATGGAAGATTTCCTGGAATAAGGAAACTGTGAGAAATTCTCAGTAAATGGAGGTGGGGTTCTTCGAAAAATCCACCGTAACATCTCATGACAAAATATAGTCAGCTTTAAATATCCACGAAGTGAAAAATAAATTTCAGGTATATGTCAATTATTATTCAAATATAAATGAGTTTCCGGTTAAGCCATTCCAGACAAATAAGACTTTTTCTACCCCAAAGAGGTGGCCTCCTAGAGGCAGGGAGAAACCGAGCCACCTTCCCCTTTCCTGGTGCAGGTTTTCCCTCCTGTGCAACATCAAGGGCGGGGAGGGAACGGCTTTCTGTGTGTACAGCCAGAAGGCCCACTCTTTAAGCCTCCCGTTTACACACGTGTTGCCCTACCCCTGTGCACACGTGCAGGTGGGCTCCTGTTCTCCTTCCCAGCCTCCACTCTCGCTCTTCTTTTCCCCACCAACCAGGGATTTCTACCATTTCTTGAAAAAAAAAATTGCCAAGGTCTATGTCAAATGTCATCCTACAAGTCAATTAAGTCAACTGGTGCACGGAAAGCAAGTGGCAAGAAGACCGCTTCAGTAGACTTGACTGTGAAAACCTCCCTTACATGTCCTGGTTCTGTTTGGTTTTGGTTTTGTTTCACTGTCTTCAGACTCCTGAAGGGACAGCACCATTTGGCACGTAACTCCGTGGGCTGAAGAAAGGCTAATTAAGAATACTGATGCTCTATTAGAAATTACTGACCATTGCTGTAATTAAAAAACTAAGACGACCTAGAGGTTGAGAGTGGATATTGTGGACAAAGAAACGTTGGGCACTGGAAACAGCATGGAGGCTCAGCCTCTACTGATCCTCTCAGTGGGATTCAGTGATGACATCGCCTCCACCTCCTGGAGGTCCCTGAGGCAAGTTGGAGGCTCTCTTTGAAGGCTACAAGCTGAACTTGCTGGGTGAGTTTCTCCTTAACATAAGCAGGAAGAAAAACCATACATCACAGATAAATTCAAGGAGATCAATTCTCTTCCCTTCTCCACACCACCTCCACACTCCCACTGAGCTTTTCAAAAAAAAAGTTAAAATGATGGATATATTTCATTTTACAAACTTGTTTCCAGAGTTGTCCCTGACAGCCAGGGTTATCTTAGGTAAATGATCACCTCTCACAGGTTTTCATTTAAGTAACTATAACGTAGGTAGAGTTTACAAGATTTTCTGAAATAGGATGATTAGGATTTATAAGGCACTTTGATAAACGTTTCTGACCTACTTAAAAGAAAGGGGGTCAGAGTTCTAGGCTCCTGTGTTCAGTTCAATCAACGCTGCCTTCTGGGGTGGTGCCGGCAGAAGTGCTGGTGCGTCCAGATGCTGTGATAAGCGCGCGGCAGGTTAGGAAGATCCCAGTGTTCTTTATGCTGTGCCCACAGCATAGTGTTGTTGGTTTGAAAAGAGCAGGTCGAAGTAAGCCATTCAGCAGGTGCCACCTCTGAGTCATACGGAATCAGACTTAGAAGATCAGTAGTGGCACCTGCTGAATGGCTTACTTCGACCTGCTCTTTTCAAACCAACAACACTAAGATTTAAGGTTTTTAAATAGTTACCCATGTGACCATCATGCTGGTGTCCTGCCACATATTGTTAAATTGTCTCCGTTCACAGCAAATTCCAGCAAACGCTTCCAGCCGGAGGGATACCCTGGCAGCGAGGAAGGGCTTCACACTGACAAGAGTCCGAGAACACAGCTGAGCCGTCGTGGTGGGTCAGATATAATCTCGACGCGGGACAGGACAGAGGTACCGCTGCCTGAGCTCCCGCCCTCATGAACAGACAACCAAAGTTCGGGCTAGAATGCTGAGCAGGGCTGGGAAGATTGTGAATTAGAAGGACGACTCTGGAATTCGGCTTGGAACCATCTACTAAAGTTGAGCAGTCACACCAAGAGACCAGTACAGGATCGTGTTGTTTGGAACAGCCCCCCAGTAGCAGCACTCATCGTTCCAGCGTAGAGTGGGCTCCTGGGTGATACATCCATATCGTGGGAGAGCGTCTGGCGATGGGAATCTAACAGCACGGCTACCTGCAACCACTGGGGTGAATTTCGTAACATAATGTTGAGCCATTGGATCCAAACACAGATTAGAAACCTGAATGTTCTACTTATAAGAAATTCAAAAATAGGTAAAACTGACCTATGGTGTTAGAAGCCGAGAGAGTGGTTTCTTCTGGGCCGGAGAGAAGGAGAGAAGGAGGGCCATTGGGAAGGGAAGGAGTGCTGGCCGAGTGTGGGGTCTGGAAGATGACCCCGCGGGGTTCGTGCTGTGATATTCCGGGCTGTCCTCACACGGTTTGCCCTCTTCTCCGGCTCAGGCTAGGCTTTCATTAGGAATATTGCTTAAAAAGTACAAGCATTAGTGAAGGAACTATGAAATACCTTAACTGTCTCAGGACAGACAATAAACGGCTCAGTAAAATTCTACATCTATTACTAATCCTGGCTTATAAAGCTCCTCTTAAATGGTTTTAATTATCTAGGAGCTCACTCACTTAGAGGAGTTTTCACTTTGTCCATTTTAACCCGGCCGCTGCGTGCAGGGAGCATAGGTTTTTATTTCATTCTCAAGGTTTTCACTCTATGTTCACATGTTCCAAAAGCAAAGTCTTAGGCCCCAGCAAATAACGGTTTATCTCAAAGTGTCTGACGCTGGGATGCTCTGTGGCCCCTGATATGTTCTTCTGACGCTAAACTAACCGATATGCCCCTAAGGTACTCTTGTACTACAGTGCAATGGATGGCGTCAGACCCCTCCACTGACTGCACCTGAACTTGAGCACAGAATGCCTGAAGGAAAAGGGAGAAGAGGGAGCCCAGGCATCAGATGGACAAAAGGAGCATTACTGTGAACAAACACAGGGACAGGAAGGAAGTACAGCATTCCGCTTACTCAGATAATCCATGGAAAGGCTCACATAGAATAGGAATCAGTGTCTAGCGTGTTACAGGTGAACTTGGATGTCACCTGGATAGCCAGCAGGACGCGGCCTGAGCGTTCATATCTTAAAGCTTCAGTGTCTTAACTGTAAAATGGATATAATTAGAGTTTTTAAATTTCTCTTTGAAATAGTTTAATTCTAAAAATGATTTTCATTAGTTTCTCTCTTTGTGGTTTATCCATTGGTTGTTGTTTTATTATATATGTTTTATTAATCTCAGAGAGGAAGGGAGAGGGAGAGAGAGATGAAACATCAATGGTGAGAGAGAATCATTGATTGACTGCCTCCTGCACACCCCACACTGGGGATCAGGCCTGCAACACGGGCATGTGCCCTGGCCTGGAATCGAACCGTGAGCTCCTGGTTCATAGGTCGACACTCAACCACCAAGCTACACCAGCTGGGCTGTCCATTCGTTTTTTTACATCTTCAAAAAAAAAAAAAAAATCACTCTGCAGCTACTGGTGGGGGTGGGGATTGTGGAATTAGTACAAATTACTTTCCTGGAGTATCCTTGCAACCATGTCACTGGTCTTAGGAGCTCTGAATTCCATTCCAATCACTCCCTGTTACAACCACAGCTTTCCAGGTAAAAGAGATTTCGAAAAATAAAGAATAATCTTAGCTGTTTCTAAAACTTCCTCCAAAATTTTTTTTTTACCTAAAGGTACTGGCACTGACATAATTTAATTAATGTGTGTGAAACTACAGTGCTCCAGAATCTGAAATGGATGTAATTAAAATAAAATGCAACGCGTGCACCTCCAATACCATTTTTAAATGTCATACTCTATCGCTTTTGTTTACTGTCAAATCACAGGAGATATTTTTCATGTTAATTGCATTTTTCATGCCCCTCATCATTGGCCTTGAAGCAATTACATTTTAGAGAAAAACTACTGAAGCAAGGAGTAACGTCCAAAATAGTCAAGTTCACTCAAGTCCCTTTCCCTCAGTGACATCTCCAACAGATAAATGGCTCCTCATAGTTATTCTCCTACAGCCATTCGACTCTCAGAAATTTAGATAAAAGACTGGGATTTAGAGAAAGATTTTTATTTTCAGAATATTTATGGAAATATAGCAAAAGAAAGCTGCTTGTTTCTAATACTGTGCTATAGAAATGATCCTTTACACAGAGCATATATTGTTAGCACACAGTACTAGTAAAATGAACTAAATAATTCATCAATTTTTGTTACCCTTCATCCATGTGTCACATGAACCACACTGTTCTTGTCGGTTTGTGGCTCAGGGATTCTGCATAGACTTAGAGTTCACTGTACTGACAGAGAGGATCTGCGAATCTGACTTCTAGTAATAAACCTAACCTGTGATAGTCCTGAATATTGAGTTGAGTCACATGAAACCGCCATATGTGACATTCAAAATGGTCCGGTCCAGGCAGTTTCATACACCACAACCAAACAGCTGAGGGTTCCAGGGCGGCCTTTGGCTTCCTGAGAACATCACAGGGCTCTTCCCCCGTTAAACTGATGTGAGTAGATGTTTTGCAGCCATCATCTCGCCCAGGGCCCATCTGCTTACTATCCTCACCTTCACCTGTCCACTCACTCCTTTATCCTTCGACGGGACAGTGTCTATTACATCCACCCAACAGACACTCTCCAAAATTACCAAAGACCACTCAGGAAATCGCCAAATCCAGCAACCCTTTCCTGTCGCCTTGGAGATGTGGTCACTCTCTCCTTTAACAGTTCCTTCTTTCATGACTTGCTTATCTTTTATTTATTTATTTTTAAACACATTTTTATTGACTTCAGAGAGGAAGGGAGAGGGAGAGAGAGATAGAAACATTAATGATGAGAGGGAATCATGGATAGGCTACCTCCTGCATGCCCCCCACTGGGGATTGAGCCCACAACCCAGGTATGTGCCCTTGACTGGAATCGAACCTGGGACCCTTCAGTCCACAGTCTGATGCTCTATCCACTGAGCCAAACCAGCTAGGACCATTACTTATTGACTTATCTCTACATTTTCTTGTCCATTTGTCTCCACTTTCTTTTGCTCACCTCATCTCCTTCACCCTTAGCAAATGACCCCTTTCTGCTTTCTAGCCACTAAGACACTCACACGTGACCACTCTTCCCTGTCACCACCCCCCCCCAATCCCTTCTTTCCTTGTACTCAGTTGAGAGGGGCCCTGATCCTCCGTCATTGACCCTTCCTTGCACTATCCCCGGCTTCCACCTGTCCCAGGGGCATTGCCCCACCAGCTTGTCACTTGTCCACACCCTCAACCCCTTCCTATAGGTTTCCCCTCAGTATAGAAACTTGCTTGATTTCCTCCTATGATACAAAGAAAATAATCTCTTGACCCCATGTCACCTAGCTACTGCCCTATCTCTCTTTTCGTCATTCAGAGTTAGGCTTAGGTATTCTAACTTTTTATCTTCATCTCTTATGACTGGCACTACCTGATGTCTCAGGTTGGGCATGCCCAGAAGCAGAACTTGATGGGAGACTTTTATTTGAAGACAATCCCAGCTAGGGGCATGGGGACGCGAGCCAGGCACAGAAAGCCAATATGGATGTCAATGCACTACTACTGTGGGACACTGGGATTTGAATCTCATTGGGAGCATCTGAGAAATGATGTTTCCCCTCTTCAGGGTGGGACCACTAGGTACTTACCGTCGACTCTCATCCTGCATCACTGAGGGCTGCTTTTCGGGGTGCTGACCCTGGCGCTTCCAGCCAGCTTTGGCTTGCATCTGTCTGTCTGATGGGCATCTCCCTGCTCACAGGTGCAAACAGGACTCGTGACACCTACTCACTCCCAGGGACCCCAGCTCTGGCTTCTCTATTCCTGATAACACCAGGCTTCCAGTTGCTCAGAGCAAAAACATCGGGTCATCTTTTACTCCCCTTTCCTCTCACGCCCCACAATCAATCAATCAATCAACAAATCCGGTTGTCTCTACTTTCAAAATAGATCCAGAGTGCGGCCACTGCTCTCCACCCAGCCCTCGCCACGGTCACTGCTGGCCCGAGTGAGCCTTCTCAGTGCTGGGAGCTGGAGCGACATGGCTGGAATATGTCAGGTCAGGTCGCTCCTGCACTAAACCCCCCAGTAGGTTCTGCTCTCACTCTCCGGGAAAGTCAAAGTCACGTCGGCCACCCGCATGGCCTGCGTGAGCTGGTCCCTGTGGCCCCTGACCTCTCTCCTTCCACGCTCCCTCGCTTATCTGCCATGTTCCCGGGGCTCTGGGCGCGTCCCCACCCCAGGGCCTTTGCTTTCCCTGTCCCTGCCACTCGCTGCCCTGCCCGCAGCACTGGCCGCCTCCACACCCGCTCCTTTCTCTGCATCTGGTCTTTGCACAGATGTTATTTTCTCAGTACGGCCTTCCCTGCGCACCCTCTTTAACACTGAACGCTCCTACCTCTGACCTTCTCTATCTTGCTTTTCATCCTTACTTGTCTCCATACCACCATCTAAGTACACATTTTATTTCTTAGTTTTATGATCTATCTCTCCCCACTAGGATCTGACTTTCAGGTAAGTCGGCTGCTCCAGTCCCAGCACCAGGCAGTGCCTGTTTATAATTAATGCTCCCAACAGCTTCCTCTCCTCTCCTCAGCCTGCAACCCAGACCTCAGAACACATTAGGCCTTTGATAAATGCTACTGAATGGATCAGTAAATCTGTGATTGATCAGATAGCTAAGCTATTCTAAAATCTCTACAAAGGTAACTCCACTCTATTTCTAGTCCAACCCTTCTTCCAAACCTTAAACTTGCAATGCCAACAGCTTCTTGCTCATCTCAACCTGGTGGTGTAGCACCTCCAATTCAAACGGCCTAAAGTTCATCTCATCTCTGGCCACTCCCCCAAGCTCAGCCAGCTTTCTAACTTTTAAATTCACGCTTAAGACTTCCTCGTCCCTCGGTCCTGTTATTTTGTATCCGCTGGCTTCTTTACCGCCAGTGATCAACCCTGACAGTGTGCCCACACAAGGCTCCCTGTTTGCCTTTTTCCTGTTATTCTCAGGGTGAGGCCCTCATCAGACCTTGACCATCTCTTATTCTGTCAATTCAGTCATTCAGTTCCCCGTCCTGCTCTTCATACATCAGCAAACCTTTATCGAGTCCCCACAGCACTGTGTGCCTGCTGGGCCCGTATTGTATAGAATGTGCCATAGAAACGGTTTCCTTGACCAGGACAAATGTCACTTTGTAGGACACATTGATTTGGTCTCTATGTTTCAATGCTTTAAATGTATTATTAACAGGAGTTTGTACAACTCAGTCACCAAAGCCAAGTCCTGAATCCAGGCCAGTCAAACCCATTTCTGTCTTCTTGGGATGAAGGCAGGGTCTCACACAGTCCAATCCCACGGTGGCTGGCCCTTCAGCCTGGGAGTGCATTCCACTGTGTTTTGTTAACGCACCTCTACTGCTGACAGTCTGGACAACAATGATGAACCGTCTGTACGCCTTTTAGTGCTGTGGTGAGGGACATCGGCTCAGTGACACACGGCTCAGGTCTTCCTGTGACCACCTATGACATGTGCTCGAAGGCCAATTCTAGGAAACGCACCGAAGTATCCATCTGTGGCCCATATTCTGTATTATTAGATTTATTCACAGGCTTCTGTTAACACCCCCTCTCCCCAGAAGCTTATATTTAATGAAGCAGAATCTGTGTTGTAGTTATGTGTGCCTTCAACATTGCTTGGACATATTGAGGCGGGGGAGGTCTGTGAGTGTTGAAAGTAATAGAGTCAAGTTACAGGCTACACTCATTTCAAACATATCATATAGCTGTTTTGCATTAGAAGGAACTGCACCCAACATGGACAGCAGCGACTATACATGCAAATAATATTTTACTCAGGAATGAGCCAAGAGGCCATTCTTTCTTCGATTCAGCCAAGGAGAAAAAAAATTCCCCTGAAATTTAAGAATTAGGATTAAAACACCAGCTCCCTCTGTTGGTCACTTTAAAAAGGCCTCACCTCCCAGAGTAAACTATTGATTAAACTGGAAAAAAATCAATGAAGACACATTTGAAACAGCCTATCTGAGACTGCTCTTCTGAATATATAAGAAGAAATAAAGCACATGGCATTGACTGGCAATTTCATACAGTGTCTCCTTCCCGCTGATTACAATGGCCCGAAAACATCTGTGTTTGGGCGGACTGGTGATAACGGAGCCACAGACACGAGACTCCAGGCTCTTTGAAGATAAGGAGTTCAGGCTGCAGGAGCCTGGCGGAGGGGCGCCAGCTGGGCAAGCCCGTCACTGGAGCGCTCAGAAAGGTGGCTGCTGGCTGCAGCCCGCAGCACGTGTGGGGCAGTACGCCTGTGCTGCAGCTAAGAATTCGCCTTTATCACATCCCGGGAGCCAGGACTCTGGAGCAGGCTGCCACGTGTGATCTACCAGACAGCGGCCGGAGGTGGGAGAGACGGAATCTCACTCAGCCTCCCAGACCCACCTGATCAGAATCTTCTCCCTCAAACAATCCCTCAGTGATCCGCATGCATGTTCTAGCAAGAGAGGCATCTAGCCCTTCGACTTTTTCGGGAAAGGGCTAGAGAATAACACTTTAACCTTACAGACCCTACAGTCTCTACCACAACTGCTCACCATCTTAGCACTACGGCAGCCATGGCTGAGTGTGGCTGTGCCCATAAAACTTTATTCACAAAAACCAGCAGTGGGTCTGGTCACTGGTCGCCCTGCAGTAACTTCTGGCTTAGAATGTGTGTGGGGGTTGTTTTAAAGGTAGCTTTACCTCCCACGGCTCCTGTTTCAGCAGCTCTGGGATTGGAGCTGTATTTGCATTTTTAACAAGCACCTGAGGAAGTTTGTGTTCCGGCAGTCAGCAAACCAGACCTTGAGAAACACGTTCAGCCATCCTTTCCCCTTGCAGTATTTCATCATTTTATTGGGATTTGTGATTTTCCTTTAAGTTGCTCATAGGAAGAAAAATATAATTGTCTGATCTATTCTTCTTTTCAGCAACACCTCCCAGGTTCTTTGAGTGTGGATCTATGAACCAGGAGGTCACGGTTTGATTCCCCGTCAGGGCACATGCCTCGGTTTTGGGCTCGATCCCCAGTGTGGAGCATGCAGGAGGCAGCCAATCAATAATTCTCTCTCATCATTGATGTTTCTATCTCTCTCTCCCTCTCCCTTCCTCTCTGCATTCAATAATAATAATAATAATAAAGAATAAAATCTTGCCATTTGCAACAACACGGGTGAACCTTGAGGGCACTATGTTAAATGAAATATGTCAGACAGAGAAAGACAAATATTATTTGATTTTTCTCATATGTGTAATATTTAAGAAACAAAAAACCAAGCTCATAGAACAGGTTGGTGGTTGCCAGAGGCAGGGTGGGGTGGGCAAAATGAGTAAAGAGTGTCAAAAGGCGCAAGCTTCCGGGTACAAGGTAAATGAGGTAAATATGCCACGGGGTGTTTGCACAGACAGGGTGGTGACTACAGTTAGCAACACTGCAGTCCGTATTTGAAAGCTGCTGAGAGAGTAAACTTAGAAGTCCTCATGGCAAGAAAAAAAAATTTTGTAACTGTGTGTGGTGACGAATGTTCAATAGAGTTATTGTGATGATCATTTTACATTATATACAAATAGCAATCAGTATGTTATACACCTGAAATTAACATAATGATATATGTCAATTAAAACATATATAGAACCAAAGAGAAATAGTAGGCAAGTATTGTTATAGAGTTGTATCACAGTTAATTAATTTGAGAAATTATATTATTTTGTGAATTTTGCGATGCTTGGGGTATATGTCAGCTTTCTAAAATGTGTACTTTGTTGGGATGGTTTTCCTAATTGAAATAAATATTCATTTTTGTAGCTAATTTTGTAATTTTACTATTTCTCCCCGGTTGTATAAGTTTCAACCCAGAGAACCTGGATCTGCCCCGGAGTCTGAAGAATCCAGATATGAAGGGTCAAGAGAAGGAAGTTGAGAGGCCTCACTTTTGAGGGACATGTCAGATGCCAACTGACTCCTTCTGACAGCTGCTGGCCCCCTTCTGTGGCCCATTGGGTCAGGAGAGAGCTGTGGGCCTTTTCTTCGCATTTGTTACAACCGAAGGTGGTTACACAACTGCTGTCTGCCTGACGCGGGACAGGAGAGCCGCTGGCTGCGGGTAAGGGGTGAGCACAATGCCCAGCCAAAGAACGAGTGTTGAGTACATTGTGAGGGGACGTCGCCTCTTGAGCTTATAGAAGAGCACGTGCGAGGCAGAGCAGCAACATGCTAAGGCGTTAAAAAATAGGTGTTAGCGGTCCCCGGTGGGCCGTGGTGACACTGAGCTTCTATGTAGCTTGGTTATCTGCTTGAAAGGTGAGGCCAGGAGGCATGTGGTCGGAGTTTGCATAGCCGGGTCCAGCTGTTCTGTAAACTGTCTGTTCTTTGGGGCGGCTTTCGGCAGAGGGCTTGCTGATGAAGGTGACAGGTGAGGTCAAGCACCTCCCTGCCCAGGCCACCCCAGCAGCCTGCCCTGACCCCCTGATGCCTTGCTGAAAAATAGTAGCTACAGGCTGTATTTGTTGCTAAATTTGTTTTGTTTTGTTTTGTTAATCCCTTAACATGGGCCACCCAAGATTTAAGAACTATAAAGTGTGTATAAACACCAACGGCTGAGAACCACAACACTATGAAGACACTCTTTTCAGTTCAAATGTAAGATGTTACTTTGTTTGGAGAAAGTATCTCGAGATGCCTTCAGTCCACGGTTCTCTGTTCTGTAGTAAATGCTGAATTTTACAACATCACCCAACACAGCACCATTTATCACACACTGCCCGGTAAACCCTGAGGTTTGTTTTCTTATCTTTTTGTCATTCCAGTGCCAGACGTAAGCTTTGATTTGTGAGGCATTCACTTCAAAGAGGCACCCGCTTCAAAGCCAGCTACCTCAGTAAACGGGGGCCAGCCCAGGGCCAGAGGAGCCTCCGCCGTCCAGGCCAGGCCCCTTTGCTGCAGACGTCCTGGTTATCTCCATAACTGACCCTCTGTGCTACTTGGTTTTCGTCTCTTCCTGTGGTTTAAATTCCTGCTCTTAAATTTACCATTGAATTTTAAGTTTACCAATAAGAGTGAGCCCTCAGAGGCCTGGCCAGATGGCTCAGTTGGTTAGAGTGTCGTCCAATACACCAAGGTTGCGGGTTCAATCCCTAGTCAGGGCACATACAAGAATCAACCAATGAATGCATAAATAAGTGGAACAAGCAATCTCTCTCTCTCTCTGTCTCCCTTTCCCTTCCTCTCTCTCTCTCTCTGTAGTCAACCAACAAGCATTTAAAAGAAAAGAGGGAGCTGGCAGAAACCCTAGGCCCCCAGCCTCCACCCCAGTGAAAGCAGAACCCCAGGCCCATGCCATTGGTCCCTCTCTCTCTACCTGGGGTCTCGCTATGTGGTCGCAGTGACAGGGGCAGAAATAGAATATTGGGAACCAGCTAGAATTGTAAGAAATATTAGTCATGCTCTGCTAGCTGTGATTGTTTTGTCTGGTTAAAGAAAGCACCTGGGACCCGGGAGCGCACCTGGAAATGCGGCCCATCCTCCCCCTTTGGAGCTGCCTGTTATCATGGAAAGATGAACAACCTTGTTGCAGAAACCAGAATCGCCAGCCCTTTGAAGACCCCAGACCTTTGCATATCTGTGCACTGCCCATTTGCCCTTTTGCCTACTTCCCCACGTAATCTTTGTCCTGCTACCCAATATAAGCATCCGGCTTATGGTGGGCTGCAGAGCAGGTTTGTGTGGATGACCTGCTGCTCTCCCCTGCTGCCGGCAGGATTGGAATGGATTCTCATATAGGATTCAACCCTGTCTCTGCTGAATTGGCTCAAGTAGTGAGAGGCCGCACGGACCCTGGATTGTCAGGTGTGCTGTGACTGCCCGGCTTGTAAGTGATGAACCTGCGTCTTCTCAGTGTCCTGATGGGTGCAGCTGAAGATGACTTGCGATCATAACCAGAACCACAGGGCTCCGCTGGTCATTAACAGGCTGAGCCCAGTGCAAGACTCACACCTGGTAGGTCAGGCACGGGGCAGTGATGGAGCTTTTTATCTGAGCTGGAAAAGCAGGCCCCCGTTAGCACCCGATGGCCAGTGCTCGGGGGCAGACAAGACTGAAGGAATGCAAGTATGTTGACTCTTCTGGAAAGGACTGGTTTTTTATGGAAGTAAAATCTCTGCTTAAGAACAGGAATGGGAAAAAGAGAGAAAAGAAAAAAACAAAACGAAAAGGAGCAGAAGAGAGAATGCCCACAAGGTGAGCATGCAGGCTAGTCACCTGTCCTTCCTCTGAGATGCTGCTGAAAGCACGTGGTTCTTTCTCTCCGGGGACCTGACACTTTTAACTGATTGACACCGTCATCCCGGTGCGTTAATGTATTTTTTCTGCTGATGGAAACAAATACGCTTTGCAAGTGGTTTGGGGCCACATTGGGAACAAAACCAGAGCGTGGCTAGGACCTCAGGGCAGCTGAGAACTCACTGGTCTCACTTCATGATTTTGGTGAGAATCAGCCAAGATCTCATCCTCTCTCTTTAGTCCATTAAAATGTTTTCTGTCCCATTTAAAAAAAAAAAAAACAACAAAAAAAAAAAACATTAAATAAGCAACGCCACACTTTTATTTATTTAGACAAAATCTTCTAAAGTTATTTTTGAAAACCGATGAAGGTGTAATTGAAGCTCCTACTTCTAAGAGACAAGCTTTGCTGTTCGTAAATCTCTTCAAGGTGAGCACAGCAGGAGCCGGCCCGGTTGCTGGAAGCTAATTCTAGCATGTCATAAATGCAAGAAGTTTCATCAAAAGGTTGATGGAACCTTGAGGATTGCCTGCTGGAAATGGCTAAAGGAATTTCCCCACACCTAAAATATTTGCATAGATGATTGCTTGCTGCCAGACAGCTGAGGGCATTTTAATCTACACGTTATTGCCTCCTACTGGCCAAACACCTGAACAACTGTAGGCAGTTCCCCCAATCTGACAATGGATTCTGTATACTAAACCTTGCCTTTGATATGTATATCTACCTTGCCTTAGGACAATTTGTGTTAATAAAGAGCAAGGGGTCTAGAGAGACAAGAGGACTTGGTTTCTTTAGCTAAGTCTTCTCTGGCCCCCCAAAATGCCTTCCAAAATTATGTTTCGTCTCTGGACTCTTGATTAATTTACAGCAGCCCCTTTTCCAGATTCCTGAACCCTTCTAGATGCTGGACAAGACCCCCGGCACCCAGTCTCCGTTTACATGTCATTTTCTGGGCAGCTAATAGCCTGCACCAGTTACAAGCACCGCAGCATGACTGGCCGCTGTTGGAAGCTGATGGAAGATACTTGCAGCTTAAAGTGTCAGGAAAGAGGGAGAGAAGAATGAACAGTGTTCCCTGTGGGAGGACAAGAACCCTGGTAGGAAAGAATTCTGCAACTGTGCCCTCGGCATTGCCTACCGTGCCTCAGTGTCAGGCGGCTTGAAGTGGAGGTTTTGCTCATGACTTAACCTGACAGTTAAGATGCACCACCTGCAGGCTCTTCTCAGAAAATGAAAGTCACTGACTCTCCTTTCAAGGATGGGAGAGAAGGAAACTGTTTATTGCGCCGTTGCATTCCTCCGGCCTGGGAAGTCCAGCCAAGCAGAGAACCCACAGGAGGAAAAAGGGGGCCTTTCCCAGGAAGTGGGGGCACAGGTCCCCAGGGCTGGCTGCAACAAGGAGCAGATGGCCTGGCAGCGTGGGGACCAGCCCAGCAGGCAGCTAGAGAGTGTGCCACCCATGCCTGCCGTGGAGAAGCGGTACCGATAAGTTAGGCAAGGCAGAGTGGTGACTGTGGTTCTGTGTGCAGGTCCGGGATGAAATGAGATGGCACAAGGCAGAGATGAGGGTAAGGTGGGAAGATCTCAGAAGCCTGAGAAAACAGCTATGGTTGCTAAATGATCAAGGCTGTGGATATTTGAGATATAAGGACCCCAAATAATATATGATCCAGTGATTCTCGTTTTTTAAAAAAGTCTGAATAGCCACTTTTCCATATAGGACATAAGATGGTCAACAGACATTTGAAAAATACTCAACATCACTAATCATTAGAGAGATGCAAATCAAAACCACAGTGAGCTATCACCTCACACCTATCAGAAAACTTATCATTAATAAATCAACAAAAACCAAACAAGTGTTGGCATGGGTATGGAGAAAAAGGAACCCCCATGCATCACTGGTAGGAATGAAGACTGGTGCAGCCACTGTGGAAAACAGTATGGAGTCCCCCCCTTCCCAAATTAAAAATGGAACTGCCTTATGACCAGTGATTCCAATTATGGATATTTATCCAAAGAAAACAAAAACACTAATTTGAAAGACATATGCATCCCAATGTTCACTGAAGCATTATTTACAATAGCTAAGATCTAGAAGCAACCCAAGCACCAACCAATGGATGACTGGATAAAGAAGTGGTGGTAGCCCTAGCCGGTTTGGCTCAGTGGATAGAGCATCAGCATGTGGACCAAAGGGTCCTGGGTTTGATTCTGGTCAGGGGCACATACCTTATTTGCAGGCTCCCCCCCACCAGGGCCCTGGTCCGGGCTCATGCTGGAGGCAACCAATCAATGTGTTTCTCTCACATCCATATTTCTCTTTGTCTTTCCTCTCTCTTCCACTTTCTCTACTAGTAAAAATCAGTGGAAGCCCTAACCTGTTTGGCTCAGTGGATAGAGCGTTGGCCTGTGAACTGAAAGGTCCCAGGTTCAATTCTGGTCAAGGGCATGTACCTTGGTTGCTGGCACATCCCCTGTAGGAGGTGTGCAGGAGGCAGCTGATTGATGTTTCTCTCTCATCGATGTTTCCAACTCTCTATCCCTCTCCCTTCCTCTCTGTAAAAATTCAATAAAATATATTTTTTTAAAAAGAATCTGGAGTTTCTTTCTTTAAAAAAATCAATGGAAAAATATCCTCAGGTGAGAACTAACAACAACAAAAAAATTTTTTTTAAAGTGGTGGTGTATATATGCAATGAAATATTTCTCAGCCATGAAAAAGAAAGAAATCTTGTCATTTGCAACAACATAGGTACAGGGTATTAAGCTAAGTGAAATAAGTCAGACAGAGGAAGACAAATACTATATGATTTCATTTACATGTGGACTCTAAAATAATTATAAACAAGCTAAATGCCTAAATTATAATAATGCTAAGTATGCCATAGCATATTTATTCAGTGAAATTTAGCCTTTTAAAAATTATGTTCTTAGTGTGCATGTAGCATAATGTGAAAATATTTATAATATGTTAAATGTAAAAATCAGGGTATATAACTGCAAATAGGATCACAGCCACATAATAAAACAACATGCAGAGTACTGAAAAAAAAATATATCAAATGGTAATAATTTTGGGGTAGTGGAACCATGATTTTTTTTTTTTACTTTTTAGTCATTTCTAAATGTTCTTTAATGAAATCTATTCTTCTTCTTATAAAAATACTAGAGGCCCGGTGCATGAAATTCGTGCATGGGTACAGTCCCTAGGCCTGGCCTGCAATCAGGGCCATCTTCCCTGGCCCAGCCCCCGCCGCCACCCACCCCCAGTTCCCCATTCACCATTGGGTGATTGGAGCCTGCTGGCTGGGGGGAAGAACCGAGAGGTCGGCCGTTCCTGCTAACTAGATGGCCCCGCCCCACCGCGGGTAGCCCTCTGTGTGTAGGGTGATCGGTGGGGCAGGGGCCTTGGCATGGCGCCACCCGCATCTCCCACCACCCACCCCCAGTTCCCCATTCGCCATCAGGTGATCAGAGCCTGCTAGCCAGGGAGAGGGACTGAGAGGTGGTCAATGCGCCTCATAGTGACTGGTCAAGCAATCGTTCTGGCTGTTCTGCTGTTAGGGTCAATTTGCATATCACCCTTTTATTCTAGAATAGAGGCCTGGTGCACAGGTGGGGGCCAGCCGGCCGGCCCTGATGGGGGCCCCAGATCGGGGTGGAGGTCCCCACTGGGGGCGGGCCTGGCTGAGGCAAGCAGCCGCCATTTCGGTCGCTGGGCTTTTATTATATAAGATTACTTAAGTTTTTAAATCCAAAAGCATGAGACCAATGAGTCAATGTACAAGAGCAGCTGCTAGGGGTCACTCAGCTTTCCTTGAAGGTTGCTCTAAGATACTTGCTAAACTTCCATTTCAATTCAGCAGGCTTCGGTGGGGCACCTCCGGGTGCAGTGGGGAGACACAGAGACAGAGGCCAGTCAGTCAGTCATGTGGCTGCACACCCCATTCCCACGGCATCCACCTCGGACCCAGACTGGAGCTAAGGCCACATGGGACTGAACTTGGCCTCACACCACTGGAGGAGGGTGTGCGAAGCCACGTGAACTGGGAGTTAAAGGCTGGGAAGTGTGCAGATGTGAGGGAGAATATTCCAGAAAGAGGAAGGAAGGCATTAAAGCACACGTGGAGCAGTGACCTGTCCGCTGTGATGGGAACCGTCCATGCGCGGCGAGGACAGACTTGAAGTGGATGCGTGTGATTGCAGTACTGCACTTGTTGGCCCCTACAGGAAGCCTGACTACACCTGACCCTCTTCCAAACTTTAAACAATACACACTTAACTTACCCTCAAATGCTCAAAGGCCCATAACTCGGTTTCCCAGGCTTTGGCCCATTTTTGTTTGCCGTTCTGGACTTGCATAATTACAGTTATAAATATAACAACATCATCAAATCTTTACCCAGGGCGGAAGCCTTTGCCATATATCCTCTCCCAAGAGCCTCATGAAAACCACAGGAGTTCGGTCCTTATCCCCATTCAACCGATGAAAACACTGAGTCACAGAAATAGTGAATGATTTTACCAAGGTCACACAGATCATAGGGGAGAAGAAAGGACTTGCCCAAAACTAATCACATGATTCATTAAAATTAACTCAGAGGCTGAGCAACCAAACCAGGTAGGGCCCTTGGTGTAGTTCAGCAAAATGGTCACTAGGTGGCAGAACCAGCCTACTTTGCAAGTGTGGACTGGGGGTGATGGTCTTGGAAGCTGTTCTGGGATCCAGTAATGGTTAGAAATAGCCCTTTCCCTTCAAATTAGGCCATTTGGGACAGGAATAACACTCTTCTCTACACAGTGAAGTCTTGAAAAGAAAAATTTCATTTTCAAAATCAAGAATCACAAAGTATTTCCCACGTTACAGAAACCTATAATCTACAGAAGGAAACTGGAGAGGGTGTGTCTTCTCGTGTTTTTCTTCCACAGAAGAGGGAGCCACTGTCAGCTTGGTTGACTGAGCTGAAGTTCTCTCTGCTTTTAATGGCCATGCCTTTCCCTGCTGCCATAAGGTAGATGGAACAGCTTTCTCTCTAGGAAAGGAACACGCTGTAGGGCAGACACCATTTGTCTACCCTGGGTTGACTTTGCCATTTTCCTTCACCTGTCAAATTGGCAACTACTTAACTTAGGTTAAATAGACATAGATATATAGCAGGGATAGTTAAAGAGGAACATTGTCCAAAAGATAAATTTAACAGGCAGAACCCGACTTTGTCATTTGTCATCTGTTATTCAGCTCAGTCTGGTTGAAGTCAAAACTCAAGCAATCAGTTGCTCAAAGACCCACAGTCATTCTATCTGTTAATAGCCCTGACCCTGATGAAGGTCACAATTACAGGATTTCCTGCCCGACTTTTTGGGGCGTAGAGATCAGAGGGATGGCCCTACAACCCTGGTAATGAAACACAGGCTGCCCCCAAATCACCGGATACTGGGACCTTGTGAGAAGAAAGGGTTCATGATGGGGACGCTCTCAACGTCTAAGGGACGTGTCAGGCCAAGGCGCATCATGTTCAGATCACAGCTGACCCACCCGAACCATAGCATCCTCGACTCGCACTTCCTGTGTCAGAGAAAGACCCTAACCCTGCAGGACTCACGCCCCCGCTCTTGCCCCCAGTCCTACTTCAAAGGAAAAATCCTGGTCGGAAAACACGCCACTGAAGGACACAAAGAAGAGCTTGTAACTCCACATGTGGAATGAGCAGACGCATTCAGAGCAAGCGGGGCCTCTGTCACCCACATCCGGAGGCTGTGCTTTCAAATGGGAACAAGTCCCTGGCCTCCTCCTTCTCCCCTTCTTCCAAAGGGAGGGGCCCCTCCATCTCTGGATCAGATTCCAGGGCATTCATGGGGATGCGTATATATTTATCACAGTATATACCTGATCAGCCTTATGGATTCTGGTTCATATAAAGTTAAATTGTGTGCACTTTGATGAGCTCAGACAAATACATATGATTGCAAATCCACCACCAGTAGAGTGAAAATTTTCAAGACTCCCAAAATTACACATTCTCATTAAACGCGGCCTTTCTCCCGCCCCTTCCCCAGGGTCTCAGGCCCTGATAACAAATTGTCTGCTTTCTGTCACTCTAGGGCAGGGGTGGGCAAACTTTTTGACTCGAGGGCTACAATGGGTTCTTAAACTGGACCAGAGGGCCGGAACAAAAGCATGGATGGAGTGTTTGTGTGAACTAATATAAATTCAAAGTAAAGGAGCGGAGGGGAGAGCAAGAGAACCCTCTGCTCTTTCGGCTCCGCGGGCCAGATAGAACAGCCGAACTGGCCGGATCTGGCCCGCGGGCCGTAGTTTGCCCACAGCTGCTCTAGACTTCTCTTTACAGACAAAGTAATGAAATCACCCCCATGTAGACTTTTCGCCTGGCTTTTTCACTCAATATAATATTTTTAAGATTAATCCGTGATATAGGATATATATCTGTGGAGTTTTTTTTATTGTTGTGCATATTTCATTGTATGAACATGCTACAATTTGTTTATCCATTCACCAACACCAAACATTTCCTCCTTTTAATTACATGTATTGGGGTGACATTGGTTAATAACATCATATAGGTTTCAGGGGTACAATCCTATGATACCTCGTCTGCGTATTGCATCGTGTGCTTACCAGCCACAGTCTAGTCTCCCTCCCTCACCATACATCTGACCCCCTTTGCCCTCTTCATTCTCCCCGGCCCCCTCCCCTCTGGTAACCTTTGTGCTACTGTCTGTGTCTGCGGGTTTGTTTGTTTGCCAAACATTTTCTTATTTTTGCTTTTCAGCTGGTGTCAGTGGAGTTGCTGGAGACATTGGAACATAGGCCTGTGAGAGCGCGTTTCCGTCTTGGGTAAATTTGGGCAGCGAGATGGCCAGGCCGTCTGGTAAACGCCTGTGTAACTTTTAGGCGGGGCCGCAGCTTAGACAGGGATGTGGAAGAGCAGGTAGCTCTTCAGTCTAAACCCACGTGGCTGGAATGTCTGAGGCAGGGCCTCTCCCACACCAAGGCGCGGAGCCCGGGCCTCCCCTCAGGCCAGTTGGCTGTTTACTGTACTTGGTGTCTCCTTCCCAGACTGTGAGAAGGGCCCCAGCTTTTCATCTGAGCCTGAGAAGATAAAGCCGCCAAGCGCTGCTCCTCTCACAGTCTCAGCCCAGAAGCCCAGGCCACTGGCTCCCCTGCGCGTTCCCCACAACTCTGCCTGGGCCCCCGGAGCCGGGACCACTCAGAAGAAGGCTGCCCAGGGCTTCCCTCTGTCAGTGTTTTGCCCAAGGGAACATCAAGGTAGAAGGAATACTCACAGAACCGATCCCCTCGCCACATCTTCCCAAGGACACCCCTCCGACCTCAGCGGCCACCTGCCTGGACCAGCGTTGGTGCCTACATGTGGCGTGCACTCGGGGAATATCCTTCTGTAGTTCCAGAAAGCAGAATCTGCAGTATCTCAGGCTGAGTTCAGAATTTGGAATATCTGGGACTGAGAAGAGAAGCTAACAATTAAACAAATGCATAGGAAGCTATGGGCTTAATGACATTAAATATGAATTTCCTAGCATCCACTCAGTGATCCTGAGAACTGCTCCCGCACAGGTGTGCAGCGTGACAGTACAGACATGGCCTTGTTTTCACAGAGCTTCTTTTTTAAGAGAATAGGCGATGACCAGTTCACCCATCCTTAAGTGGGGGCACACACACACACACACACACACACCCCTCAGGAAAAATGTTAGTGTCGGGCAAAGACTGAAACCAGGCTGCTGCGCAGGCAGGGGTTGGGGAGGCCTCTCTGAAGAAGCCGCGTCGAGAAGGTGCCTTCCTAGGACAAAGAGGCAGCTGGGGCACAGGCTCAAGGTCAAAGGAGCCCAGGAACAGAAAGACAGCTGCGCAGGTCCTGGGCTGGGAGGGGCATGTGAGGCACGCGGCAAGATGGCCTCCACCAGGGCAATGCACACTCTACGCGCTGCCTCCAAGGCCGGCTTCTTGCCCTCGCAGGTGAGAAACACAGACCTTAGAAGAAAACTGAATTTAAAGGGATTGAGACTGAGAATGAATTTATGAAAGTCGAGTGAATATTTTTATGTTCGATGAACAAAACAATAAAACTGAGAACGCTGTCTGGACTTCTAGAGACATCACTGTCCTTGCCCCTTCCTCTCGCCACTCTGTGATTTTATTATCCAGCCCCATCCTCAGCTTCTCAGAGCTCTTCCGTCAGGTTTAGTTTATTTTATTCTATTCTATTCTCATTGCTGATGGAGTAGTTCATGAACTTTTGTCTGTGTTCCAATGTTATGCTAATTTATGCAAACGATAATTATGTTTTTTAGAAGTTGCATCCTGGGTGTCACACAATATCAACATGTGAAATTGGAGACTAAATCACAACATAAACAGCACAGAGATGATTGATTTTCACAGGGTAGCATGACTACAGATCTCGCTGAGTAGAGTAAGCCTAAGGGTGTGTCCAGTCTCCTGGAGACAGGGGGTGGGGCCACAAACTCAAATGGCACTGACTTTATTTTACAAGTTGGCCCTCCCAGCAATTATCACATATCTAATATAAATCATCATGGCTTACATATGCCCACAGAAGTCAATCTGCAAATACTAAACTGTGGTAGGAAATTTCCTGTTTAGAAGGGCTTACTTGATTGAAATTCCTAGTACAGAAATGTTATAATGGACAAGAGGCCAGGTCATTCGTCAGCAAACTCATTAGTCAACAGAGCCAAATATCAACAGTACAACGATTGAAATTTCTTTTGAGAGCCAAAGTTTTTAAACTTAGACTTCTTCTAACGCCACTTCTTCAAAATAGACTCGCCCAGGCCGCGGTATTTTGTGGAAGAGCCACACTCAAGGGGCCAAAGAACCGCATGTGGCTCGGGAGCCGCGGTTTGCCGACCACTGGGCCCGGTGGACAGATCCATGCACCTGTGGGGGCCCTCGGCCTGGCCTGCACCCTCTCACAATTCTGGACACCTCAGGGGATATCAGAGGCCTGGTGCACAGATTCGGCCCAATCCCTGCAGGCCAGGTGGAAGGACCCCACTGGTGCATAAATCCATGCACCGGGCCTCTAGTATGCATATAACATCTTTGGCTAATCTCTTCCCACCCTCCCCCTCCCCCTGCCCTCTGAGATTCACCAATCTGTTCCATATTTCCATGCCTGTGCATTGAGTGTCTGCCCCCTGGTGGTCAGGGCATGTCATAGCTACTAGCTGAACAGTCAAACGGTCACTTAGGCTTTTATATGTATAGATGAATCTCATTTCAAATGAATATAAAATTACAAGATAATTGAGTATGTAAAATTTTAGTTTATTCTCAATTAATCCCAACTAATTATAATTTTACTATAAAAGTGATTTACTATAAACTGACATAGTCAAACAGTAGACTAGGCATATTCTACTATACATATATTATACATATTAGTAAATATCAATTATATATTATGTAATTATGTTATATAATTCTGTTATATAATATATGATATGTATTTAATTATATGTTTTTAAATAATTATATAATAATATATAATTTAATCCTCCCAACAATCTTATGCAGAAATTGAGGCTTAGGAATATTAATTAACATGTCTAAAACCACACTTTCCAGCAAATCCATGGCCAGGGTTTTAACCAGGTTGTCAAAGTTCAGAACTTCAGTTCTTAAGCTCCACATACTAGTGTCTCACAGTGGGGACCCACCACAGGAGGTTCTCTGGGCAGATGATTGCACACAGACTTGTAAAGCTGCGCAAGAAGGAAATTCCATCTTCTGAGTGGGCTGGAGGTCCAGGTCCCTGTCTCTATTGTCTGTTATCCAACATGTGTTTGTTGAGCAGTCACTACATCTAGGCACAGAAAACTACAGCCACAGACACGACACAGCCTCTGCTCTCCAGAGTTCACAGTAGGCAGACATGTTTGTTTCCAGGGCTGTCAGAACAAAAGACTATAAACTGGATGGTTGACACCAACAGAAATTTATTGTCTCACAGTCTGGAGGCCAGACGTCCAAAATCAAGGTGTCATTAGGCTCTAGGGGAGGATCCGTGGCGGTGGCTGCCAGCTCCGGGCTCTGCCTCCTCCTTCCAGGGCCTGTCCCCATGTCTCCTCCCTTCTCTCCCTTGTGAGGACACGTCCCCGGAGTCAGGACCCACCCGGTAATCCAGATCCTCAACTCCCTGATGACAGGCTGGGTGTTGTACTGCATAATGACTGGAAGGCGGCGCTGGGAAGGTGATATTTAAGAAGAGACCTAAAGAAAGTGGCAGAGAAATCCGTGCGGTCCCTAGGGTGTGGCGAGGAGCTTAGCTGCCTACCAGAACGTTCTGCCCCCCGGCCCTCACTGCACCACGTTTCCATGCACCCTGATGGAGGTGAGGGCAGGCGCAGCTTGTCCCACTCAGAGCGCCCACAGGAGCTCTTCTCCCCTTCGGCTTGTTGTGAAGGCGCACCCTCCCCAGCCACCCTGGAAACCGCGTGCTGAGCGTGGCAGAGCCCCTTAGCCGGGCTCCAGAGTGCCAGCATAGGGCAGAGGAGGGGGACGCTGGCCACTGGGGCATCACAGAATTTGGGGTCAATTTGTCACAGCAGTTCTCATTCCTCGTGGAAGACACGTGGGAGGAGCAGTAAGGCGGCAGGTACAACACCTGATGCAAAGGCGCTCGGTGATGCTGAAGGGCAGCAGGACGGCCGGTGTGGCCGGAACGGAGTGGGCAATGAGGAAAGTGCTGGAAGATGGGCCAGGGAGGCCTAGGAGCCACACCCTGTACCACAACAGGTCACCGTGGACTGTCTCAAGTTTGGAAGGCGTTGCAGAATTTAACCGAGGGTGATGCAAGTTGCAGGAGTTGCGTTGGAAAGAAAACCAGAGTTAGAGGAGCGTGGGCTGGAGCAGGGAGACCAGGGAGGAGGCATCTGCAGGAACCGAGCCAGAGCTGAGGGTGGCGCGGCCAGGCCCGCAGGCAGGTCATGGATTCGGTTTCAAGGTGGAACCTCCTGGACTTCCTGAGAGATTGGGCATGGGGTCTGAGAGGATGAGAGAACTCCAGGGGACTCTACGGTTTGGGGCCTGATTCACGGGAAGAACTGAGTTCCACATACTCTGTCCAGGGAAGGCCGCCCTGATGCCAGCATCTCATGTGCACGGCAGTGGTAAGGACACAGGCATCAGAGCCAGGGCAGCACCTGGCTTAGGAGTCCTGGAGGACCGAGAGCCAGAGGCCGTCTGCTCCCGGTGTCCCAGGAGGGTGTGTTCGTTTTCCTTTAAGTGGCGGCGCACCTCGTCTAAGTTGACACTGCGGGTTTTACTCTGTTGTTCTAAGTGCAGTTAGTAGCTCCTGTCGGTCTAAAGAACAGGCCAGCCAGAGGCAGGGACCATTGCTACCTAAGTATCCGTGTGCTGTCTGCTTAGGTATCTATGCCATTAATTAGGAACTTAATATTTTTTGGAAATTATTTGATGTATAAAAAATGTCTTCGAAGAAAAAGGCCGGTGGTAGGTACCTACCCAGCCTAGAGATGGTCCCCAGCAAACAGAAGGAATCGCAGGTTACCATGACTTTTTTAGTATAAACAACAGATTTTAGAAATAACTATAGGAGATGATTCCCTCTTAGTTCCCAGAAAGTGAAAATTCCTTGCAGATAAACAATGGACCCGATATATGTTTTATCAGGAATTCTTTTCTCCAGATTCCTAGCCAGGAAACGGACATTATTCCCAAATAAGTGATGTTAGCCTTTTCTTACTGAGAAATTAAAATGCCCTTTAATATGTTTTTTCAATTTTTATTTCAGAGAGAAAGGAAAGGAGAGAAAGAGAGAGAAAGACCAATGTGAGAAACATGGATCGGCTGCCTCCTGCACGCCGCCCCCCCCCCCCCCCCGCCCCCCGCACTGGGGCAAGCCCACAACCTGGGCATGTGCCCCAGCTGGGAATTGAACCGCAACCTTTCAGTGCACGCGATGACGCTCAACCAACTGAGCCACACTGGCCAGGGCTAACAGTGCCCTTTAGATTTCAACACAAGATGGTTAAAAAGTACATATATTGACAGGTGAGCTCATTCAGAGCCCTCATTTGCAGCAGGTATAGGCAAAGAGTTTTAAAAATGGAATTGCACAGGGCTGAGCGGGAAGCGGGCTCTTGGGCCGTCATCCTCTGCGTCGCTGTCTCGGGAAAAGGAGCAGGACCGGGCGAGCAGCACCAAATTCCACTCTTTCCAGCAAATGTTTACGCCGCAGCTAGCAGTGCCAGGCAAACCGCCAGCCACGCAATGATGAGGACCAGTCCCCGTCCGCAGGGGAGCGAGCGGGCATCAGGCCCTGGTTAATGACCTCCTCCCCACCGTGTGGTTCGGGGTGGGCTTAGTGCATCACAGACAAGCCAACGTGCAGAACGAATGCCTCCCAGCCACGGAGGCCCCGTTTTCTCTGATTTGACAGCTCAGAGTTGAGTTTCCTTTCCAGATCACGGTCTCCGTGGTCATTGGTGGAACAAGGTTCTTTCCAACTGTGGCTTCTCCTCAGTCTCTTGTCCTCTCCAGCGGCCACGAGAGGGGACAGCTCGTGCAGACTGGCTGGAGTGTTTCGTGACAGCCTTAGAAAAGGAACACAGGACACATTTGTCCCCACGTCCGTTAGCTAGGACTCAGTCCCACGGCCACACCTCCCAGCGGGGGTGAGACAGGCAGAACTGGGTGCCTCGGATGAAAAGGAAATGGGTTATCAACAACCCATCCCAGACTGAAACGTGGGAATCTCTGGTGTGGGCGGGACCTTGGCGATTGCCCTTTGCATGTACTGCTTTATTTGTAAGGAAACGTCGCCCAGGTGCAGATAATAAAAAGAAGCAGACGAGCATCTTGAAGCACTCGTACGAGTGTTTCCAATGGAATCTTTGCGTTCTTTCGTCGGCCCCTCATCATTCATGATGTTCAGGAAATGTTAAACATCCCTTCGGTTCTGTTTTCAGATATTAACCTTCTGGGCCCTGCAGGTCTGGATTTTGTCGTTCACCATCCCCAGTCTTTCCTGGCTCCCTGCTCTTCCTGGGAAATCAGTCATCTGGAGAACAAAGCAGAGGAGACCTGAGTGTGGGCGACGAGGTGCCGGGCTCCTCAGCCATAGCATCTTAGCTAAGTCTCCAAAACCAGGGCTGCTGGGGCCCTGGCCGGGTAGTCCAGTGGTTAGAGCATCATCCCTGTACGCCAAGGTTTCGGGATCGATCCCTGGTGAGGGCGCATACAAGAATCAACCAGTGAATGCATAGATAAGTGGAACAATAAATGGATGCATCTCTCTTCCTCTTTCTCTAAAATCAACAAATTAAAAATAAAAAAGCAGCCGAAACTGGTCTGGCTCAGTGGATAGAGCGTCGGCCTGCAAACTGAAAGGTCCCAGGTTCGATTCCGGTCAAGGGCATGTACCTTGGTTGCGGGCACATCCCCAGTGGGAGGTGTGCAGGAGGCAGCTGATCGATGTTTTCTCTCATCGATGTTTCTAGCTCTCTATCCCTCTCCCTTCCTCTCTGTAAAATATCAATAAAAATATATTTTTAAAAAAAAGATAAAAATAAAAAAGCACATGGCTGCTGAGAAAACGATCGTCTTGAACCAATACTCTCTCTCACAGGTATACTGGTTTCATTTTGTTGCTTTACCCCTCCCCCCCAAAAAAATTTTTTATATAAATAATTTTAAGGTTAAACGAGGACAAATTCAATGTAAAGGTTTTGATTATGAATTTTCAGTAGGATAATAAAATTCTTTAATTTCATTGTATTACAAAGGAGATTTTTGCAGTCATTGAGACTGGAAATGAAAGCTTCAGTCCATGGTCTAGAGAAAAAATGGAAGAAGGCCCTGCAGTATGATCCCAGCCATCGCAGGTGCAAGTCCACATGAGGGCACACACGTGGGCACACACACACATAAAGAGCCTGGCGCAGCACCTGACCCCCCACCCCCGTGTGAATCGCCCTTTCTGACTGCATCTACAGCACGTTGAGGCCCACGCATTCCACTGTCACCATCACCCAACAATGCATTTCAGGGTGAAATCAGCACTAGACGCTCTCCCTGAGCTCAATCCAGGACAGTTGCAGCGTCAGAATAGCAGGGACAGAGGCAACCTGGTAGCATTTAGGCCTATCCGGTATCCCGATTTCCTTGGGTTCAACAAAAGAGGCAGCTCCACTTTTCGAGGTGTCGGGAACGATGTGCCACCCCACAGCACTGACACAAAGAGCGAGCTGTGATGGATTGATGCTATAAACTTGTGTTCAAAGCTCGGCCCGCACGCCAGCAGCATGCACGTCTCCTGAGAGCTGGTTGAAATGACCAACCTCGGGCCCCTCCCAAGAGCGACAGAATCCAGGTGTCACCGAGTTCCCTGGCTGGTTTGCACGCACCTTTGACCTGAGGATCGCTGTTCTGTGGGCTCTGTCCTCTTTGCCACCACTTCATCTATTCATTTCTTAGCATGATCATCATGGGAAAACTCGGCTGCATTATGTTACTATCCCTTTATTAGCAGCACTAAGAGGAGCATGTCGCTTGCCATGTGATCCAACTTAATTAAATAGATCTATTAATTAGGACACAAATGCTCCAGCTAGGATTAATCTGGTTGATTTCCTGGGTGGAGAGAACTGAGGTGATTTGTGAAGGATAAAAAAGTGGGGAGGAGGGCTGGTAATCCTGATTTTTTTTCAAAATCCACTTTTGCTAAATATTTTTGGATATTTTCCTAGTTAATAATTGCAGCCAGCAAAACGAAATACTATCTTGTTGCTAAAAATTCAGTTTTTGAAGTTATGAAAGCAAAATTATAAATGAATACAGCATGCATAGTTATTTATTTGATTGAAAAATCCTACGGCATACATAGTAAATACGTTTCTTAGAGAAATTAATACAAACTCTCCCAGGTACCTATGCATTTGTGTAAACCAACTTAGAATTATCAAAAATACATTTTAAATTTTTAAAATATTTTTGTTGTGATTTTCATGGAGAGCAGTATTCAAAAATTAGAGACATACTTTTGTTGGCAAAGAGTACAACCCCAACCCCAACCATTATCCCAAGAGCTCTTTCAGGGCCCTAGCTGACAGTGGTCGGCAAACTGCGGCTCGCGAGCCACAAGCAGCTCTTTGGCCCCTGAGTGTGGCTCTTCCACAAAATACCACGGCCTGGGAGAGTCTATTTTGAAGAAGTGGCGTTAGAAGAAGTTTAAGTTTAAAAATTGGGCTCTCAAAAGAAATCTCAATCGTTGTCCTGTTGCTATTTGGCTGTTGACTAATGAGTTTGCCGACCACTGCCCTAGCACAAGCCTAAGGCAACGCTACAGTTAGCAGGAGTAAACGCTACTTCTCAACAGTGGGAGGCCGATTATTCTCAGGACTGAAGACTTCCCAAATGACCTGAAGTGTTCCCACAGTACCTCAAGGACGTTTCCGCTGTGAAAGTGCCAAGCACTGACCCAGGAAAAGGAGCACTTCCCCACAGAGGAACAGAGGAAACGCATGCTGAAGGCGAAGTCCTCATGTGCACTACGAGGCATGTGACCCACTTAATTCCGCGCCCTGGGGACATGCAGCGCGTCCGCAAAGCAGCAAAGGCCTTACAGGTCCTATCTGTGGAGCACAGATGGGATGTAAGGAGGAGGACGAAGGAATCCTGGCTGCTTGGCATCTTAACGAGATGAAACATCCTGTCACATCCTTACAGTTTATGGCTGTTGACGAGGACCACAGCCCCCGAGGGAGGAGGCAGAAATGCGTATTAAAGCAGCAGAGGCAACTGCATTTCCAAATGAAACCCGCTGCCAGGGAAGGCTCGTAACAAAGAGCTGGACTGGCTTCCCCTCTCTTTGATTATAAAATGTATAAATGAAGTCAAAGGACATTTTTCTAATCCAATGATTTTATGAGCATAATCTTCAGGCACCTTTGTGGGTCGAGAGGCAAGGATCAGAGTTCCTTGTAAATTATAGCCTCTACAGAACTGTCCAAAGATAAAATCCTTAGAAGTCTCTCTCAGGTGAACAACCTGGGCAGAGAGTCTGAGCACCTGCGGGGACAGAAGGCACCCCCCGCCCTGAGCCCCGGGGACACTGATCCTCTCCGTGCCTCCGATGGCATGAGTGATTGCCCACATTCGTTGCCTTCTCTGATGTGGGTGGGACCTTGGCCATTACGCTTTGCATGTACTGTGTGATTTATTTATAAGGAAACATGGGAGTTTGATGACCATGTCTCTGAAATGGCACTTCCCAAAACGAGTGTGTGTTTCTAAGGGATGACGAAGGCACGCACCGAAGATGCGCTTTGTGGGGGCCGTCCCAGGATTATAAACGGCACAGCCCTAATGGCTGTGGGAGGCGGCCCCCGCTCATGAAATAATAATACCAGGCACTTAGCATCGTTCTCCGAGGAGCTTCTCGCACTTTACAAGCACGGAAATGCTCCTCTTTTTAGCAGAAGAGCCCTTTGAAAGTCTCCTGAACGCTGAGCGAGATAAATTGCACTCGTTTCAGCAACTATTGCGCAATGCTCTGCATTCCATTCACTGCGCATCAAGCTGTTCATCTGAGCGCATTTCTGTAAGGAGATGATGAGAATGTTTCCTGTTTTGCTTTCAGGGTATCTTAACTCATCCCTGAATTCTTATATCGAATTAAAATATCCTTTCTGCACGTGTTTCACGGATTAAGTAGACCACACAAGGAAACACGCCACCGTTGAATTTTAGTGCGTGAGCAGTCATTGCAAGCGTGGCACCTGCGCGGGTTTCTGCCCTGGAGTCGCCCTGTATCTTCCTGAGAAAGATCGCATTTGGGAGGTTGGCCAGTCCCTCATTTCCTATGTACTGTGTATTTATTTTCTTTTGGGGGAGGGAGGAGTTTAATCAGGTTTGCGGAGGTAACTTCATATACAAGAAATGTTTTCCTTTTAACTGTACAGATCAGTGAGCTTTTAGAAATGTTATAAAGTTATAGAGTTATGTTACCACCGGCAAGCTATATGATGTTTTCATCATCCCCCAATGTTCCCTCATGTCCCTTTGCCTGGCAGCCACCCCTCTGCTCTCCATCATGACAGTTTTGCCTCTTCTAGAATGTCGTATGGAATCATACAGTACGTGGTCATTTGAATCCAGGCTTCTTTCACTCACCGTAATGTTCCTGAGATTCCCCCATGTGGTTGCAGGGACCCATTCGTTTCTTTTGATTACTGACTGGTATTGCGTTGCAGGAGTATCTCTCCAGGCACTGGCCGTAGATGGGTTGTCTGCCTCCGGTTCCGGCAATTATGAATAAATCGCTATAACCATTCACATCCAGATCTTAGTGTAGACATACATCTTTTTTCTTGGTTAAGCAGGAGTGGGATTGCTTGGCTAACTGGTATTTGTTCAACTTACAAGAAACTGAGAAACCATAGTCCAAAGTGGTGATGCCATTTTGTTTTGCATCAGCAACGACTGTGAATCATAGTTGCTCAACATCCTCGCTCCCACTTACACTACCACTTGTTTTCATTTGAGCCATTCTAGGTACATAGTGGCATCTCATTGTGGCTTTCCTGTGCATTTCTCAGGTGACAGTGATGCTAGGCATACTTGCACGTGCTTATTGGTCATTTGTATACCTTCTTTGCTAAAGTATCTCTTGAATTTTTTTCCATTTTATTTATTTATTTTGTCATCTTCAAACTAACTTTATTTTTTTATTGTTTAAAGCATTACACATAGTAGTACATATATCTCCTTTTTTCACCCCATTGACCTTCCCCCAGCCTCCCCTACCCCGTCGCATGCCCTCATATCACCCCCCCAGTGTCTTGTGTCCATTGGTGTGCTTATATGCATGCATACAAGTCCTTCGGTTGATCTCTTTCCTCCCTCCCCAACACTCCCCAGCCTTCCCGCTGTAATTTGACAGTCTGTTCGATGCTTTACTGCCTCTGTATCTATCTTTTTGTTCATCAGGTTATAATGTTCTTTATTATCCATAAATGAGTGAGATCATGTGGTATTTTTCTTTCATTGCCTGGCTTATTTCACTTATCATAATACTCTCCTGTTCCATCCATGCTGCTGCAAATGGTAAGAACTCCTTCTTTTTATAGCAGCTTAGTATTCCATTGTGTAGCTGTACCATAGTTTTCTAATCCACCCATCTGCTGATGGGCATTTAGGCTGTTCCCAAATCTTAGCTATGGTGAATTGTGCTGCTATGAACATAGGGGTGCATATATCCTTTCTGATTGGTGTTTCTAGTTTCTTAAGATATATTCCTAGAAGTGGGATTACTGGGTCAAAGGTGAGTTCCATTTTTAGTTTTCTGAGGAAACTCCATACTGTTCTCTACAGTGGCTGCACCAGTCTGCATTCCCACCAGCAGTGCACGAGGGTTCCTTTTTCTCCACATCCTCGCCAGCACTTGTCATTTGTTGATGATTGCCATTCTGACAGGTGTGAGATGGTACCACATTGTCGTTTTGATTTGCATCTCTCAGATAATTAGTGACTTTGAGCATGTTTTCATATGTCTCTTGGCCTTCCTTCTGTCTTCTTTTGAAAAGATTCTATTTAGGTCCATTGCCCATTTTTTATTGGATCATTTATCTTCCTTTTATTAAGTTGTATGAGTTCCCTGTAAATGTTGGAGATTAAACCTTTAACAGTGATAACATTGGCAAATATGTCCTCCCATACAGTGGGCTTTCTTGTTGTTTTGTTGATGGTTTCTTTTGCTGTGCAAAAGCTTTTTATTTTGATGTAGTCCCATTTGTTTATTTTCTCTTTAGCTTCCATTGCCCTAGGAGCAGTATCGGTGAAGAAATTGCTTCGGCATATGTCTAAGATTTCGCTGCTTGTGGATTCCTCTAGTATTTTTATGGTTTCCCATCTTATGTTTAAGTCCTTGGTCCATTTTGAGTTTATTTTTGTGTATGGTGTAAGTTGGCAGTCTAGTTTCATTTTTTTGCATGTATCTGTCCAATTTTCCCAACACCATTTATTGAAGAGACTGTCTTGACTCCATTGTGTGTTCATGCCTCCTTTGTCAAATATTAATTGAGCATAGTGATTTGGGTCGATATCTGGGTTCTCTATTCTATTCCATTGGTCTATATGCCTGTTCTTGTGCCAGTACCAAGCAGTTTTGAGAACAGTGGCTTTGTAATACAGCTTGATATCTGGTATTGAGATCCCACCTACTTTGTTCTTCTTTCTCAGGATTGCTGTGAATTTTTTCCCATTTTAAGTGTATTGTCTTATTACTTCTGAAAGTTCTCTAGAGTGTGGGTACAAGTCCTGTATCAGATGTATGTTTGCACAAATTTGCTCCCAGTCTGAGACTTTTTTCGTGTTCTTAAATTTTTTATACGAACAAAAATTTATAATTTGATGAAGTTTATCCATGTTTTCTCTTATGACGGATGTTATTTGCACTCGTTTTCTTTTCCCACATTGTTTAAAGACTGTCTGTCTCTTGACTATTAGCTAAAACAAACCAACACTACTGCGCTCTCCCTCTCTACCCCATGTTAATTTACCTCACGTCAGGGAAATTCAGGCACTGGCCTAGCTTCCTCTCACAGCTATAACATAGTCCCATGAATTGGTTGGCTTACAGCCACGCAAACTTTTTATTTTGTAATTCTGGAGGTCAGAAGTCCAAACACAATGGGCTAACATCAAGGTGTGGGCAGGCCTGGGGCCTTTCTGGAGACTCGGAGGAGGAGTCTGTTTTGTTGTCATTTCCAGCTTCTAGTTGCCCCACATGGGTTGGCTTATGGCCCCCTCCTCCATCGTCAGGGCTGGCAATGACCTGTCGAGTCCTTTTCACATCGAGTCACTCTGACCTCTTCCACCGCTCGCTTCACTTTTAAGGGTCCTGATGAATACATTGGTTCCACCTGGGTAATCCCAATTCCCTCCCTGTCTTCAGGTCTGCTGATTTGTGACCTTAACTCCATCCACATTCTTTTTTTTTTTTTTTTTAATTGATTTCAGTGAGAAAGGGAGAGGAAGAGAGAGATAGAAGTATCAATGATGAGAGGGAATCATTGATTGGCTGCCTCCTGCACTCCCCCCACTGGGGACTGAGCCCACATCCCGGGCATGTGCCCTTGACCGAAATCGAACCTGGGACCCTTCAGTTCTGAAGGCCAATGCTCTATCCACTGAACCAAACCAGTTAGGGCTCCATCCACATTCTTAATGTTTCCTTGCCATGTCACACAATATATTCCCAACAAGGACATCATTGGGGTCACTATCCTGCCTACCACTGGCAACTATAAGCATCTGTTTCACCATAATCTCTTTACAGCACTTAAGAGACACAGTGCTTCCTGACCCACTTGCTTGTCTACCCCCAACCCTACGTTGTGAGCTCTTTGAGATAAGGGAGTACTTAAAAACAAACAAAAAACACCTCTGTAGCCCCAACTGAGATAAGCATGCCCCAAAAAGGTAGTCAAAAAATATTTGGTAGTTGAATGAATGAATGAAATTTCTTCAGATCAACCTGGTCTTGCTCACATGTATTTGCATCGCACTATTTTATACTGAATGGATTAAATCTAAGGTCCATTGCTTATTTTCTCTATGACTGAGTGTCTGCATCAGATTTCCATTTCTGCTGTAACAAATAGCCCAAACTCAGCAACTTGAAAGGACACCCATTTATTATCTCACAGCTCTGTCGTGCCGAAGTCTGGGCCGTCTGCTCAGGGTCTCACGAGGTCAAAATGCAGGTGTGGGCCAGGCAGGGCTCTCCCCTACGGAGGCCAGGGAGAATCCATTTCCGAGTTGTGGGACTGAGGTCCCTGTTTACTTGCTGGCTCTCAGCCAGGATACGCCTCTCCTCAGAGGGCTGCCTGCACTCACATGGTCCCTCCGTTTTCAAAGCTGCAAGAGCGAGTCTGGGTCCTTCTCACATTTAATTCTCTCGAGATTTCTGAACCTGCCTTTTAAAGGCTCATGTGATTAGATCAGGCCCATCTGGATAATCTCTATGTCTTAAGGTCAACTGTCTTGGGCCTTTAATTACAACTGTGACATCCCATCCCTGCACTGCCTAGATTAGCGTCTGATTAAATCACCAGGCTTTGGGCGGGTGGGGGAATCTTTAGAATCTGCCTACCCTGGTTTCTCACTTAACCTCGCTGTACCTCGTCTCCCCTTATAAGAAGTGAGGGTGGGTATTCCCCCTACCTCATTCATTGCTATGGAATTGTGAACTTAGAATAAAGGGTACCAAACATAATCTGAAAAACAAACAAACAAACAAACAAACTAAGTCTTACTTCCTTTACCGCCAGTAAGATTTTCCAATTAATTTTTATTATTTGCTTCCCTCGTTATAGAGGAACCAGGGCCATGGCGTGCACTCTTTTTACACCAGGACCTAATCTCATTCCTGATTTACTAAGGAATCTTCCTGGGTCTTCCACGGGGAGAGACCGAGGACCGCAGATGCTCTCACGGGTCGCTGACCTCCACGCGTGGGTGCGAGCTAATCTACAAGACAGTTGACCTGCTGATGGCGAGGTTGGGGCTTTAGTAGGTAAAAACCTTATAAAAGAATGAGTTGGATAGTTCTGCCTCCAGAAACGACCTCATTTTCTCATAGGCCTCTGGTTTCCTAATTATTCTGTTTTTCATGCAAAATGAGAAGACATTTCTAACCAAATAACTGTGGTTTTCCCAGTAGTCACTTTACATTCTGTTTTATGAAAGGAGCTTTTAAATCACAAATAACTCATCCATTTATATATTAACAGTGATGAATTAATTTGGTAACTTTATATTTATGTAAAAATATTCAGGTTGATTAAAAATGTTAATAACTCACCTGGAATCTCTTTTTATTATTTGTTCATTTATTTATTTATTATTTATTTACTAGAGGCCCAATGCATGAAATTCGTGCAAGAGTAGGCCTTCCTTCCCCCGCCTGCCGGCACCGGCTTCCCTCTGGCACCCGGGACCCGGGCTTCCCTTGCAGCCCCGGCTTCCTCCAGAAGGTCGTCCAGAAGGATGTCCAGTCTCATTAGCATATTGTGCTTTTATTATTATAGATTGCTTCTGTTTTGTTTTCAGAAAGGACAGTTGTATACCTCCATTTGTACAGGTTTTAAAAGGATTTTCCATTATTTCCTCTGGTCCTCACCACAACCCTTTGAGAGGTCCGATGACGCCTATTATCCCCTTCTACCAGTGAGGAAACGGGCTTAAGGATCTCTGGACAATTAAATTGGTTATTTCCATGTTAGCTGCCCCGTGTTCTCTACTCAATGCAATGCAGCAATTATATTTTAAATATCTCTAAGTTGGTGGACTCCTCTTTAAGTATAAATTATTTAGCCATGTGTTTAGCTATACTAATTTATTAATGCACTCTATTCTAAAAACATAAAAAGGTAGAAGCCATACTATGGTAAACCTAAGAGATTTCATGTCTCCATGTAAAATTTTAAATTTCTATTTGTGATATATGTTATGATTTAAAATGCCATTATTATTATTAATATCTTCTTGTGGTAACTTGCAATATCTATTTTTTAATCTCCTACTATGTTTAAATTCTGATTCTGAAAGCCTAATTTTCCTCCCAGAGTCCAGAAAGCTATCTCAGCCACACTAAGTAGTAGCATGCTGTTTTTGCAAGTTAATAAGAACTAGAGTGATTATATAATTTATCATGCAAACCAGGACACTTTTGTGAGCGAGAGAATTGCTATTAATAATTACCCTGGAACAGCAGACAAAGCCCAGGATGCCCAAGGAAGCCAGGGTATGGGGTCACTGTAAAATAACCCAGTCAGCCCCTGGCCGCAAAGATTTTCAACCTTCTCTTCTTTACTCTCCCCTTAAACCACCTACATTAAAGACGGAATTGTTCCTTCTCATCAGCCTAAACGGCCTCATCTTCAAAATTCTGAGCTCCATAATTTTCCTTTCCCTCTCTTACCACTGCCTCCTGGGAGACTCATTGGCCCCCTAGGATCTGTTGAGCTGTCACCACTTTGTCCTCCAGCTCCTGGGCCACCTCCGTAGGCACAGCCCACGCAGCAGACTGCAGGCCCTTCCTCCGCCACACAGACTACTCCCCATGGGTCACCATTTCAGCAAAACTCTCAGTAGAACCTTGATCTCTTTCTTCTACACGGTGCCCTTCCATTAGACCAACCTTTTTGTCCTTCACCCTGAATCCTTCCTATTATCTCTTCCCCTTCTGTTATGAAGCTGTTGAGCATCCATGAAAAAAAGCCACAAAACCAAGTTTGTTTTGTTTTTAGATTCAAACTGTTAATCACTGATCCCTCCTTCTATTTCCCAATCTTCCTTTCATCATTAATTAATGTGCTTTTTTCCCAGGCTCCTCAGAAATAAATCAGACGCAATCTCTGCCTTCCAGGAGAATACAGAAGCAGGACAGGTAGTCCCAGTACAAAAAGTGCAATTAGGAATTACAGGAAGCTGGGGCACTGTGGGGTCATGATAAAGAACGGGACGAATCAAGAGGGATGAACAAACCGGAAAGACCTGAAGGATGAATAGGCAGCTCCAGTGGCAAGGGGGTGAGATGGAGGAATCTTCCAGGCAGCAGCAGCATCACCCAAAGGCAGGGAGGTGGGAAACAGCTGATGCCCTTGCAGGCCTGCAAGCATTTCTTGGCTGAACTGGGGGCTCAGGAGGAAGCTGGAGAAATTTCATGCCGTGATAAGAAATTTAATCATCACACATATGACAGTGGGGAGCCAGTAACAGCACGGAAGACCAATGTGGTTAGCATCGCCTTGTAGAAATATCACTTTGGAGGTGAAGTGGAGGACAAGTGGGAGGGAGGAAATACAGGAAGACAGGAGCCTGTGGTAGGAATTAAGAGACTATTGCAGATGTTTACCTGACAGGACATGTCTGCACTAGGCCCCTACCAACAAGGTGGGGCAGAGGAGCAGAGCAGTGAAAACTTCAGCATAGAGGACGGGGCAATTTAGGTTTTGAATTAGCTGTGAGGGAGGACTAAGTGGGAGACTCACTGGCCCCCTAGGGTCTGACCTGGGTTACTGGATAGGAGAGCAATCCAACAAATGTAGAAATGCAAGAGAAGTAGCACACTTCTGGGGGGGAAATAAGGGATACAGTTGTATAGATACATTAGGTGCCTCCTGAGCACGGTGCTAGGATGCTCAGATTCCTCTGCAGGGCTCTCGCCCAAGTCCGGCCTCCTTTCCAGGGGCAGCCTGCACCCAGTGTTGGTTAGTTGAGGTGTATCAACTTTTAAACAAGCTGTTTAGGGGAAGACAAGCTAACAAAGAAGCCTGAGAACAATGTTTAGCGGGGTGATGGAATCAAGAGAGGGTGTTATTCAGGAGGCCAAAGAGGAAAGAAATGGCCAACAACATCTCAAGAGAGAGAGAGATAGAGATCCAATGAAATCAAGACCTGAAAAGCCTTTGGTGATGGTAACAATTAGGGGACCGGGTGGCACCTGATGGAGCCATTCATACAGAGGGGAGGGCAAACCTGGCTGCAGCGGGGTCATGGTTTGAAAGCATCATCTAAGAGGAATGCAGTACTGTGATTTCTGTGTGAATCTGCGGACACGCACAGTTTGTTTTAGTGTGGGACACAATTGACCTTGACCCCCAGGAGACCACCCCTACCCCCTCTGCTGAGTTGCTCCCTCCTCTGGCTCTTAAGATTTCACCTGTCCCTGTCTAATGTCCTGTCATTTTCTTGCCTGTATAATATTCATGGACATGGTTTTTATATACTGTATTAGTGTCTAACTCTTTTTGGGAAAATTTCATGAAGAAATTACCTTTCAATCGTTGAAACTATCTTGAATCCCCTACACTGGGTACCCAAGAGTGGGTGCCCAATGAATATTTATAAGAAAAGATCATGAGTGACTCAACCAAGAAGAGAGGTGGATGTATTGAGTCACTGAGTCACCCTCCACTCTCACTAAGACCTTAATTTGAGGAAAAGTTGGAGAAATAAAAAAAGGAACTGTCACCTATAGGGGAAAAAACTTATGGGACCAAGAGTCAGTAAGGTTGAGAGGCAGGCAGGTGTGAGAAGATTGCTTCTAAACGAAACTAGCTCTTTGGGGCTAAAATAAGACATCTAATTAGTCCCCTTAAAATACCGAAGGATGCAATAACGTGACATACACTGAAGTGTTTCATAGCTTGTATCCAACGGCATGGAGAGTTTTGAAAATGTTTGTTTGATCAGTAAATATATTTCCCAATGAACTACCATTTGAGAATTCATGGAAGTGGGTTCAATTTATTTTTTATAATTTTCCTAAACCATATTACATTTCTAATATAGTTTTTTTGGTTAAAAAGATGCGGTGGGACTCAGAAAATAATTGCAACTTTAGCATTCAGCACAGCCTCTTACTATTTCCTTCCAAAAGCAAATTCCAAATGGCCAGCGATAGTAGAAGGAAGAAAAAACTTTTATATTCACTTTCTAAAATCAATGGTTCAATTAACCAGAAGCAGTACCTCCATTGTTTTACTAAAGAGTCTTTTCAATCATTTCATAAAATACACACACACACAAACACACACACACGCACACACGCACACACGCACACAGGCACACAGGCACACGCACATTCTCTTCAGGGAAATTAAAATTTCCTGTAGGTGGGTTCTCTTATTCACTTTCCTGCTAGGAAGAATAAATTTAGGATGATCTTGCAAATTTTGGAGTATTTCACACTGAGTTATTTTATTAGAGTTCAAGTTCTCTTCTGTATTTGGGCCTTCTGAGGGAAACAAAATTTATGAACCTAATTAAGTGTGCATATCTCCCAGACCTAGTGGAAAAGAGGGGAAAATGCAACATTTTTTTCATTTTGTGGTTCTCTTATTTGCACTTTTCCCTTGGCTTCGCATTTCTAACGGGTAAAACAAGAGTGATATTTGAAGTGAGCCGTTGTGACAAGGCTCAGCTGATAAATCAGGCAGTTAGGATGTGTAAAGAATATCAGGTAGATAGATTAGTTAGAGATACATGCTTGTACATGTAATTTTCAGAAAAAATGAACGATTTTTCCAAATATTTTCGGACAATTTAAAAAGTTCCTCATCAAATATAATCTAGAGCCATTTTAAAAATTCACAACCTAAGCCAAGATTTATAATATTAATTTTTCTTTGTGATATTTAGAGAACACTAATAAATTCAGAAATGATTAATAGTTATATTTTTGGTCTTAGGAAAAAACATAAAATGCCAAAATCTTCTCTATTTGAATTAAAATATTTATGAAGAGTATGAGCTTGGAAGGCATAAAATTTGGCTGTAAGATATAGCTGCATATCATAACACATGAAATATATAAAAGCATTTAGAATCTTTCAGAAGGAAGATAAATTTGAGAGACGTTGCTTTTCTTTGGGAAGACTTTGCCGAAACAAGTCAGAGGAGCGATGGTTATTTGAAAACATGTTAACCAGCCTATCTTTCAAATCACCCGTTTACGTTGGTTGGGTTCAAATTTAGGCTGAAGAAAGGCACCCATCACCCCCGTTTTTCTCGCCCCAAATGCTGGACAGCTTGCACTAGCCGGACATGGCCATCAGTGACCTGCAACCCCTCTAAAGCTCCAGACCCAGCTGATTTGGGGACACATGTCTGTCCCAAATGAAAGCAACCTGTGCACAGGCATGGCCTTGTGCCTTACTACCAACTGCAAGGCCCACAGCCCCATTTCTATGGCGGCGTCCGTGGGCACTCTGACGGGGCGGGGGAAGGGTGTGGGTGTGGGGAGGCAGGAGGCTCTTCCACGGTGGCAGCACCATGTGGACTTCCTCTGGGTGCAGAACGTCTATGCTAGCACATGGATGGGAATCAAGAAGGCAATACTTCTCCAAAAGGGTTGGGGCCACAGCAACTGGTGCTTGACCCCCCAGCAGACCCATGTCCACTTCTACCTGAGGAACTGTTCTCACTCTGGCTCCCACCACACGATCGACACCCCCTCTCTGAAAACGAGACCTTGGTTTATTTCCCTGAAACAAACAAAAAGAGTCAGAGGTGCAGTGGGGCCTGGGGAACACCCGGATCCTGGGGTCTCAGGGGCCAGAGCCCTTTTTTATCCCGAGTAGCAACAAGCAGCGTTTCAGAGCCCAGGAGGCCTTCTGAGGTCATGTCCCTTTTGTCTTCACTGTGCCTGTCAGCTGGGGTAACTTAGCTCCAAAGAAGCTATCAGCACAAGCATATTTTAATCCACAAGCTGTAACAATTTTCCCATCCTTATTGTTATTTCCATTTTCCTGGCTTTTTTCACCGAATTTTTTTTCCTTATTCAAAATTTCTGTACTCAAAATAACAGGCCTAGGCAAATCAATGTTTTAATCCATTCAGGCTATCTTCCAGTTTGACTATATATTTAATTTTTAGAGTGTGAACCAATAGTGCAGATTGAATTTTATGTTCCCTAAACCATATCTACTTTTCCAATGTGCTATAGACTCTTACTTCTCATCTTCCCTTCCTTCTTCTCATTCCACTGGAACCCGATCCGTGGGCAGCTGTAAAGGCCTCCCCCACCCCCCACCCCCTTTCCCTTTATCAGTGCTCACACAATCATGGCAAATATCTACATACCCAAGCGCTCTGATGGGAGCTTTTTACCCACTTGGTCCTACAGAAGTGGAGTCATTCTGTAAGCATGTCTCTGCATCTTAATTTTCTCACTGAATAATGAAAATTTACCTCGGTGGGTATAGGTTTAACTGATTCTTTCTCACGTTGCATAAAATCCACGCACAAATGTTCCACACTATATTCAATTAATTCCTATTGATGAGCAGCCACTGGCTTTGCTGACCTTCTACAAAAAGTCCCCCAGGAAAGATTTTTCTGAGATGCATTCTAAGGTATCAAGATTGTTTCTATATGCTATGTTCACAGAAGTAGAATTTCTAGGTTGAAGGGCAGTAACTGGGATTAGACTTTACCAGACTGCTTCCTCCAAAAAAGGGTTAGAATTCACATTTCCACCAGAAGTCTATGCTAATGCTATTTCACCCAAATCCTTGCAGGCACTGGATGCTGTCACTTTTAAACTCTTACTAAAAGAATGAATAAGAATTAGTATCTCATGGCTAAAATTGATCATTTTTACACATGTACGCTGTTCAAGTCACTTGTATTTCCTTTTCTATGAATTATTCATTAATAACTCGTTTTGCCTACTTATAAACTTGGTTATCTTTTCTTACAAATGCTCTCTGTATATTATAAATATTAACCCTTTATCAATATGCGCTGTAAAAATTATTTTTGTTTTAAAGACATAATTTGCCATAAAATATTATAAACTTTTTGTAGTAAAAATATTTTACCCTTTCTTTATTACTTTTCTAGATTTCTTACCTTATTTGAAAGACCTCCCATTCTTTCTCCCAAATTTTAATTGTTTTATTTTATATAATTAATCCATCCTGACTCAATTCTTCCAGCTAGATCTAAAAATTGACCATATTGTAATTGGATAAGCATAGATTTATACCAATAATTTGTTAAAATTAACAATCTATAACATTGTTTGTCTTATTATCCAGGATTATGGCATATGCCTTTATTTATTCAATCTTTGCTTATGCCTTTAAGGAAAGAAATACATAACTTTACTAATATAAGCCCTTCTTTTTTGGTTAGATTTATGCCAAGATGATTTATAATTTTGTTTGCTATTGTAATTGAGATTTTTTCCCCATTATGTTTTCAAACTTGCTATTATAGGTAAATAGAAAAATGAATGATTTGGTATATTTATCTTATAATCAGTCACCTTAATGAGCTCTTTCACTATACCTAATGATTTTTTGTTATTGCTTTCTTGCATTGTCAAAGTAAACAGCCATGTCCGTAGCATAAAATGATGATCTTACCTCCTCAAATTTCACAATTGTATCTCTTCTTTATTCATTTACTTTTTTGTCTTACTAGATTGGCAGACCAGTGAAAATACAAATGATAATGGCCATCATTGTTTTGCTGTTTACTTGAAAGGGAATGCTAATTGCTTAGGCACTAAGCACCTTTGTTAAGAATGAGGTTGGCTACTGCTTGAGCAGAGCCAGATAAAGACGAAGAGAGGCGTTAAGTGTGAAAAAATTGTAATGCTGCCATTCGATATGTTCTTCAGAACAGAAACAGCATAAAACTGTAGAAATACGGTCAAGAAATGCAACCATTTTGTTTTCTACAGATGACTACTTCAGTGGGTGTTTTGGAAATCTAAGTGCACTATCAAATTCTTTGGTTCTCCACATACATATTTAGTTGCCCTATTGAAAAATCCTGTTCTGAACTTGATAATATTCTGTGTCATGTTAAGGAAGAGTTCCTCTATTCCAAAATAACTAAGTGCTGTTGTTCAGAAGTTGATTTTGAATCCTTTTAAATGCCTCTTTAGCATCTATCAAGTTTATCCCCTTTTTTACCTTTGATATTGATAAATTATGCTAATATATTTCTTAGTAGTCAACAAATGCTTACATACCTTAATAAACTCCATGTAAATATCATGATTGCTCACAGTAATTTCAGGGTCAGTTACTTAATGACTTTACATCCAAGGAGAAATGGGAGTCTCTAGGTTGAGTACCCTTCCCCAGACAAACCAGGAGCACAGCTGGGGGCCCATGGCTGGGGTTGCTCCAGGACCCTTCAGAAGGTATAATGTAGTATTCTGGTTGTGGGGTGAATCTACACTAATAAGAGAGAAAGATTCAAATTGACCGTACCTCCGCAACACCCACCAGCCAATCAGGAGTGAGTATGCAAATTAACCCAACAAAAATATGGCGGGTTAATTTGCATACACAAGCGCTGAGCAGAAGACTGAAGGCTCCAGCCCAAGCTAAGACTGAAGACTGACGACTGAAGACGACTGAAGACTGAAGACTAAAGACTGAAAATGACTGAAGACTGAAGAGGCTTGGCGCCTCCGCTGCGGCCAGAGCAAAGGCCTGGGTCCTGGGTGCTGGAGGAAAACCAGTGCCGGCAGCCAGGGGAAGGAATGCCTATTGCGCGAATCTTCATGCAACGGGCCTCTAATTTAACTATAATAACAGTAAATGGGCATGCTTGTTCTTTCTAGTGACCCATTGTTGGGGCTTGGTCTTGCGACTTGGCTTCACATTAAGATTCCCACCAGGATAGAATCTAGGGCATTGCCTGGGACTACAATGGTGAGAGCCAATCTGTCTGGAAGCGTTCAATCATCATTAATGTGGAAAACTCAAAAAGAGCACTTCTTGCCATATTGGAGCAGAGTTCATGAATATGGAGCCTGTCACACTGGCACGTGAGCACCGTTGCCCATAGTCCCAACAAGTTTCAGTGACCCTCCAAGGTCAAGTTTTGTCAACTCATGGATGGAAGACTCCAAAGGAAGCCCAGGTGTGGTCAGAGCTTTATGGCGAGTCGGTAGTTGACATGCACCCTTCTGAGTCAATAATGAACCCCAGCGTGCTGTTATCGGCATTCTAAGACTTCTGCAGTTTGCATGGCTTGCAAATGAGACTCGGTCCAAATGATTGGTTGGAGTGAAGAGAAAACACTGTGACTACATTTCAGAATTAATTGGCTACATAAGTTCTGTCAAGTTTTCTTGAGAAAATATGTCTTTGGCTTTAATTTCTCCATAAAATTATATCTCCTTAATGTTATATTTTAACTGCTATTCATGCTTTAACCCCATACTTTTTTACTTAAAAAATAAAAATAATTTTTTTTTTATTACTCCCGTCTCCTTGGTAACATAGAGGAAGAGAGAATAGGCCATGGTAGTGATCACATTGTGGGCTCAGATTTTACTTCTATGTTTTTGAAAAAGTGAATGGAAAAAACCATGGGCTATTCATTTAAAATAAGCTTCCTTAAAAGCCACCATACATTAGTTAGTCTTACAAGCTTTTTATTTAAGCAAGAAAGTAAGGATGTGGGTAGTATGAGTGGGAAGGAGTAAGGAGAAGCATTAGAAGGAAAAGGAAGTGTTGAATAAGAACCAGGAACAGCGCCATTAGGAAGGGACAACATAATTACACGTAATGAAGCAGAGCACCGTTCTTCTAAAGAGAAGAAACATTCAAGTGCTTGCCTGAAATTAAGAAACCCCGAAGTTAAAATTAGTAAAATATTCTTGAGAAAAAGTCATCACCTCCAAAATTATGCTGGCAATTTAGTGTTATTTTGTGTTATCCATGGTTACCTAGAAAAAGAATTTGGGGAGAGGGAGGGAGATTTTTTAAGTGATTAATGTAAGTCCCTTACTTTACAGACGTGGCAAGTGAAGCAGAGAATGTAAGCGGCTTGCCTCTGGTCTGCCAGCCGGGGGCTGACAGGGGCCACAGCCCTGACCTGGCTCTGTGGCAGCAGAGTGATGGCCACCTGAGGACACCCACGTGACAATCCGGGAGGCTGGGAACGTGTTACCTTAAATGTTAAAAGGGACTGCAGATGGGATTAAGGGAAGGACTGAGTGGGGAGATCGACCTGCAGATCACAAGGGCCCTGATAAGAGAAAGACAGAAGGTCGGGAGCTGAAAGAGATTGCATGATGAGGAAGCCCATCTCAGAGCCTCATGCATCGAAGGTGCGGGCGGGGCACCACCATGGACACGGGGCCTGGGGAATCTAGAAAAACAAGGAAACAACTCTCTCCTGGAGCTTCCAGAGGAATAAATCCTGGCCAACACCTTGCTTTTAATCCATAAAGCTCACTTCCAATTAGTGACCTCAGCCACCAGGGTCCTGTCTACTGGTCACAGCACCAATAGGAAACCAGTACGTGGTCTTTCCATTTACACAGCTTACTTCCTTTCTGCAAAATAATCAGGAGTGTTATCAAAAGGAGCGCAGAAATCCAAGAACTTCACTAAAAATTCAAGTTGCTGTCACCTGTGACCACGTAAATTGTGGTGTGGACAGATGAACCAACTGGCTAGTTTTCCCACAAGCTAACATATGAACCAAACTCACTACTTTAAATAATAATAAAAAAAACAGCTGAGTTTAAAATAATGTCAAAAACATGATGGAGGCATTTTAAAATGAAATGAAAGGACTTCTGTGATAGAAATCATTTTGTTGCAGGAAAACAAGCTCACTCTGCCAGCTTAAGTGAAATGGAAACCAGAGGCCAGAAGACAAGCCGAAGCAACGAAGGGAAAGGAACTCTCGCCACAATCAAGAGGACCACTTTCTCCATCTTGGTCCTGCCTGCCCGTGCACAGGCGTCCCTGCGGCCTCACTTCCTTTCCAGGCTCATGGCTCAGTCGCACCGGGTCTGACTTTCTCCTGGAGTTCAGCTGACACAGACTGAAGTCGCTTTTTCCAAATCTGATCTTCAAGGAGTGAAAAACCGGATGGGTCCAGTTGAATCAGATGTCCACTCCTGTCCAATCAGTTGGGACTTTAGGACCCCATGTTCCTGCTCCTTTAAGGCCATGCAGGTGACTGTGCAGTAAAGAACAAGTGACCAACATGCCATTTCTACGTTTAAACATGAAGGATGGAGCTGGATTCAGACATTAACTGATATTATTGTTTTAAAAAGAGGAAGTCTATGAATTAACACTCTCATTAGAGAGGTAAAAGAACTCACAGTCAAACAGAGTAATGTAAAACAAAACACATCAGGTTCAAGGAAGGCAAACAGGATTCATAATGGGAAAAGCAAACACTGGCACAATTTAGCATCAATCATTTAACGTAGGTGCTCAAAATATTTATGAAATGAAGTGAATGAAAAAGATAAAATCCCAGTAAGTCCAATCAAGTCGAAGTGGACAGGCAACAGAAGTAAACAGCATTATAAATAAGAAATGAAGTAAAACCACAAACACCTGAAAGAATCAGAAAGGCAAGAGAGAATCATGGACAACGTATGGGAAAAGGTGAATATCATTTAGAAAATGACAAAATATTACTCCAGTTCAAATAGAACACCAGTAACTCAGGTTTTATGTAAATAATAGCTCTCTGGCCAAACTTTCCCCTATTGCCCAGTAGACAGGAAATACCTCTGATGGAAGACCACTATGATTTTACAGTGCTGACCCATATTACCACTAACCGTTATCTATTCCTCACCTACTTCCATCTTGCAAAATAATAAGCCTTCCTTAGCCAATGATCTGTTTAAGCCTTCTAATAAATGCTGTTTTCATAGAATAACTACTGTGAACAATGTTGGAATTTGCATCCACATTTTTCCTTTTCTTGAAGTTAGTACTCATCTGAAATTTAATGTCTTAACCCAGATAAGGTCCTTTGGCGCCTCGACAGTATTGGAAATGGGACTGGAGATAAATCCTTGATGAAATACAAGGAAGATGAGGAAATTAACCTGATTCCAAGATGAACCTTTGCAAAGTCAGGTAACAGAGCAAAAGGAGTGGAGATCTCAGATGAGACCCGGACATCCTCGGGGGTTAGATCCCTTGGGAGGGGCCTAGTAGCCAAGTGCTAGAGAGCAGGCGGAGGGCGAGGTCGGGCACAAGGCGGACACTGCTCTCCGGGACATCCATTCCTTGCGATAGCCGCACAGGTGTGGTTAGTAAATGAAACAGCCTAACTCTTTCCTCCCCTCATGGTAACCGGCGGAGTCTGTGACGTAGTTCCTGCTTTTCAGGATCGATTCAGGAGGTGAAAGGAGGCGTGGAAGAGCGAAGACTGGCCTTCACAACTGGCCTCCCTTTTAGAAATGGAGACTCTTCCTTCTGGGACAGTCCTTTCCATTCCAGACGGTACATGTCACAGCATCTGGAGACACCAAGAGTCTTAAAAGACGTGTCAGAGGTTAAATAAAAGATGAGGGTGGCAATCTCACAGAGGAGAGAGAACAAGCTTATTTTAAGTGGATATTTTTAAAAGTTCAGCTACTGGTTCCACTCTTTTGCTAGTACATACCACCTGCATCAGTAGGAATTAACTCAACTGTGCCAAAATTAGCAGAGCCACGGTTAACACATTTCTATGGCTCTCTCCAGTACCTCTTCACTATGCTTCTATCATCGGAATTCTGATGTTGGTCTGAAAACACCTTACAACTAAGGTCTAACATGATGCAGCTCATGATGTGGTTGTAGATCCACCGGGAACAGAATTAAAGCATCAAACCCAGTTTCTAAGTCTGGGGTGAAAGGTTAATGGATTTACTAACATGCTAAACAAATTCCAGTAGTACGCCTTGGACAGAGAGATGAGGAAAGGCCTCAAGCACCTGTCAAATCCTTCTCCATTGCCAACATGTTCTAAACAGCGTCAAGGAATTGCAGGAAAGGGGTCGAGGCTACATGAATAGCGATGAGTCCATCGTGCCTGCCTTCCACTGAGGTTTCCTAGCAAACACAGGTTTTCACGTCGTTTCGTGGAAGGCAGTAAAGTAAGCCCACAGCGTAGGCTGTCTGCATGCAGCAGATGGTGGAGCTGAGGTTCTGCAGAAAAAGTGACGGGCCCAGCTTCTCACACCAGCGGGAGAAGGGGAGTCACATTCACAGCCGGGAATCCAGCACCGTTTTCTCTCTCTGAGAATGAAAAGTACGATATTCTAGTGGAATACAGAAAAGTTGAATTTCTTTGGGAAATCTGGGCGCCGCTCTAGACGGTGTGGTGGGCCCGGTCAGTGTTCGTGAGATGTCCACGGCCTCCCGTCTCTGTGGGAGCGCTCTGCCATCTCCAGACGGTGGGCTCTGACCAGGGGGCCGATGGCTATGCCATCAGCAAGAGCCCGCCATGTGCTCGTGCCGCTGTCTCCCCAGGCCTCTGCGGTGAAAACCAATTCCTCTGCCAACCTGTTCCCCACAGTGAAGACAGGTGAGCCCACCGAGCCGGGCCTGCACCAAAGCGGAGTATCCCGCTGCGCCTGTCAGATGGCCAAGCCCGCTTACCAGCTGACTGTCCACGGTTGGACAGCACTGAGATCTGGTGCTTGCGCAGTCAGAACCTACTGGACCAGAGAATTCTGTGGTCTAGTCTCGGGTCTGAAGATGGCTGACTTCCTTCCAGATCTGTTTCCTGAGCTGCTTTTGCTATGTTTAACTCGCGAGCCTTAATCCGCCCCTGGCCAGTCCCCACCCATTTCCCCAATTTTTCACTCGGTTTAGCTGTCTTTACCACGACTCCTACGTTTGCAGCTTCCATTACCATAACGGCTGGGTCCCACATGAGGGGCTCCTGCCATCACCAGGAGCACGCCCCGAGGCCCGGGAGTGTGCACCGGAGGCGCTCACAGACTCGCTCTCTGCGCATTTCCTCCTTCCGCCACATGCACAGGAAGACAGCGCTCAGCCGCTGTTTGTTGAGAACAGAGTTATCCCTGTGAAAACCTAAGTTTCATGTAACATTTAGCAAAGCAACTATTTTTTAAATGGTGGAATCTGAGTGCACCCTATGGGAACGAAGCTGATAGGGTACAGAAATTGCTTTATTACGCTGCAACTTATAGAGATATGTCAATTGAGGAAATGTACTTCAGGGGGTGTGATTCAGACTTCAAACTGCAGGTCTCAGTCTCAGCACTACTGACATTCGGGGACAGAAAATGCTTTGTCGAGAGGGGCCGTTGCAGGGTTGTTGGCACCATCCCTGGCTTCTTTCTACCCACAGGTGCCAACAGCATCTGTCCCTGAGCGGTGTCAACCGAAAATACCTCCCACATTGCCAACTGCCCCGGGCACAAGTACCCCCGCCCGGGCACAGTGGTCCAGCTGTTTATTTTCATGTATCAACCGAAGATCCCCAACTCAGAGACTTCTTCCTTTTCCTTCTCTCCCCAGTGACTTTGCTACTCCACCCGATCTGCATACCCTCTCCGAACCAAAGGTTGTCATCTTTCCTCATGTCCGCCAGAGCCTAGGGAAATGTTCCATTGCGTTGAAGTCCAGTCACAGTGCAGTGGTAAATGTCACAGGAAGACTTACGGAAATGCACTCTTACACAGACAGGGCCTGGCAAATGTAGCATCCATTAGGCTAACGGTTTGGGTCAACAGTAGCTATTGATGCCAAATCTACACAACGCAGTGAGGATGGGTCATGTGTCTGAACCTGCATCCAGTCTTATTACGTAGATCTGGGCGTCATCATGGTATTCATTAAAGTGATATTTACCTGAATTTCATTTTTCTCAGTTGCAGAGTCAAGATTAGGGAGTTTCTCCACTGATTTTTGGAAGCTTGCACTCCACAGCAGCTACAATGAGAATGATGCGTGTAGACCGCTTAGGGTTTCTTGCATGCAAACACCATGATCACGTTTTGTTTTCCACAAAGACCCATCTGTTTTCTAAAGGACGCCTCCCGGCACGCGATATTTCACACAGACATCACGGTGCTGCTGCATGTTCTCTCCCACGGGAAGTACGGTCCTTGCTCGCGTACAGCCCCAGGTCCTGTGAGGCCGTGATGCCCTCTCCTTTCACAATGTCAGCTCTGAGGCATGTGTCAATGTTTTATGCACAGAGCGACACCGCAGTTAAAACAGCTCATCTGGAGCCACCTGTCCCAGCAGAGGGTGGGCCCTCCTTACCAGCAATCTTCAAGCCAGCGGCCAAGTCAAGGGTGTTTATTGGAGACCCTATTGGCGAGCTGGTCTCCACTATTCCCTCCAAGTCTAATTTCTTATTACACTTATTTTTAAACACTTCCATTTTATTCAATTAAACATTGAATTGTTCTTGTAAGGTGAGTGGTATGAGAGCAATGCCTAACATTTATCACATACATTATCTCAATTTATCCTCCTGAAGGTCTTATAAAGTGGGTATCACCCATTTTACAGATGAAGAAACTGAGGCATAGGAAGATAAAGGTGCTTCTCCAATTCAGTGTCAAGGCAGAGATGTAAGGCCAGGTCAGATCTGCCTGCATCATCCCTGCCCTGAGTGGTGGAGCAGAGCTCAGAGGCACGGACCTGTGCTGAGCCTGCAGCCAAATCAGAATATACGGCCACAGGTGTTGCTGCACAACAAACACTACATCCTTCTCAAAACCCTGTGCCTGTACCACTTATGAGAGAGTTCTATATTCGACAAAAAACCTGATAGTCAATGAAGAGGACCATGTCAATGCCTTGCTACATACAATGAAACGGTGTACTCTGGTTCTTAAGTAATTATGTTGGTTTGAAACATAATTATTTTACATGAAAATACTCAGTTAAATGAAAGAATAAAGCTTGATTTTATCTCTTGTAAAACAGCATATGCCAATTGGTGACATGGTTCGTGTGTATGTATTTGTGCGCATGTTTATGTATTTGTGTGTGTAACGTGTGTATGTGAGAATGATATGATTGGTAAGGTGTGAGCTTTGAGTCTTAGCTTTCAGATTTGTGCCTTCCCTTTCCATACATTCTGAAAGACTTAAAGAGAAACACACGGGACATAGATCCAGGACCTTGACTAAAGTGCAACAGTTTCCTGATGGAAGTCAGAGAACTGAAAAGGAGATAGTTCATTGCAGGACATGTACCACTTGAGAGCTGGATGAGAAAGCACAATGCTGAGGACAGTGCTAGAAACGCCATCCTATCTAATAAAGAGGGAATATGCAAATTGACTGTCACACCATCACAAAGATGGTAGCGCCCATAGCCACAAGATGGCAGCTCCCAGTCCCCTCAGCCCCACTAGAGTCCCCCAGTCCTTTCAGCCCTGCTGGGAGTGGGGGCAGTGGCCAGTGAGCAGTGTGGCCGGACTCGCCCTCAGCCTCCAAGCCGCCCAGGGCCAGCCTGAGGCTCAGGTAACCAGGGCCGGCCAAGGCTTGCGCTGCCAGCAGTGGCAGCAGCAGAGGTGTGATGGGGGTGTCGCCTTCCCCTGATCGCCCGGGTCACCTCCCACCCCTGAGGGCTCCCAGACTGTGAGAGGGGGCAGGCCAGGCTGAGGAACGCCCCCCCCTTCCAGTGCATGAATTTTCATGCACCGGGCCTCTAGTATCTGTATAAAAATGATGAAATGTCAGGATCCAGAGGAATTCCATAAAGCACCATCATTCACTCTGTGTCTTAGTTTATTGCATGAAATGCGTGCAGCTTTGGATCTGAGGCCTTTCCTTCTATTAAACCTACAATGGACTCACCTGGCCACAAGTCCTCTCTCCCATAAAAACAAACAAATGAACAAACAAAAAAACAACAAAATAATAAGCCACCCTGTCCAAATTACATGAGTTAGCTTTCTCCATTCTTTGACCTCTCCTTAGCTCATATTTCCTTTTGAAAGCAGCTTGACTTAGACAAGTACGTTCCTTATGGCGAACACATAAAGCAGCCAATTCCCTCCAAGCACTTTACTGTATTTAAATCCCATCCTGTTCCCAAAGAGATTGGAGACGGCTTACAAAATGAAGTACATCCTTACAGCCATGTTACAAGGGATACAGTGTCTGAGCCACAGAAAATACCAACAGCAAGAGGGAACTTTGTAGTGTGAGTTACTGGGAAAGTGACGCTCGTCGACCCTAATACTGAAGACTGTCAACAAGGGAACCACCTCCAGACCAGCTCTGTGGGTCCAGCTTTGTCTGCTGCAGCCCCTCCTACTGAGCCCACCTGCAGTCCTTCCCAAGGAGCTCGGGGAGGAGCCACACAGATGACCAGGTTCTGTGTATGCAGCTCCGCCTCTGGGCACACCCACTCAGCCCCGCAGTCACACCCTGAGCTGAGGTCGCTGGACCAGCAGACCTCTGGGAGGTGTCACTCCAATTCTCTCCCCGTGTTTACTCCTGGGGGCCCTGTGGCTGCCGCCCTCCAGGGCAAGGAAGAGATTCTTCGCTGCCAATGCCAGCAACTCCCCCACCCGCCGCACCCCAAATAAACAAGTTTTATTACAAAAGCAGTCTGTGGGAAGAGCAGTCTTTGGCCATCTTTGCTGTGTGTGTGTGTGTGTGTGTGTGTGTGTGTGTGTGTGTCCTATTCTAAGCCTACTCATTGGAAACCCACAATCCCAATCCCAAAGCCTATAAATAACATGAGACCTTGCAGGGTGACTTTGGGAAAGAGGTTGTTATGGGTGAAACCATTTCCCTCCCAAAACCCATGTGCTGAAGTCCTAACGCCCAGTCCTCAAACCTCATTGAGAGGCTGGTCCTTGCAAAGCTAACCCAGCTAAGATGGGACAGGGCGGGCCCTATCCAGTATGACTGGCGTCTGGATGGGAAGCAGAAATTTGGACACAGACATTCAGCATGGAGGCACAGGGAGGAGCGGCCTCTCCAGCCAGAGAGGCTGCGACAGACCCTCTGTCCCGGCCTGGAAGGGACAGACACATGGGCACCTGAGCTCAGGGCCCCGCCCAGAGCTGTGGCGATGCTCAGCCGCTCAGAACACCCTGTCAGGGCGGCCCAGGAGGTGGTCTTGTGTGTTTTAACTTGCAGCAACCAAGTGCCTTTTGAGGTTGTCTGGACTTGTTGGGTAAGAGTTGTATACATTTACTCCCATTTTGGTGTGTAGCAAACTATGAAAACTATAAACAGAGGGGGCTCTGAGGTCAGTCCCGAGTTCTTACTCACAGGCTCTGTAGCGGAGTTTCCAAGCAGCAATGTAAGCCCCGGTCTGTCTGGATGATGAAATGTATAGTCTCACGATCATCAACAGCGTTGTATGAAGGTTCCACTCTGTGGCTGTTACTGTTCTGGGCACTTCATGTTCAACACTAATCCTCACAACTGCACTCGGAGACAGAGGTCCTCTCCATCCCTTCTGCTTGCTCACTGCCCCTTCCTTCCTCCGCCCTCGGCCCTTGGCTGGTAACCACAGGAAGGCCCAGGCTTCCTCGGGCATTGGCCTGAATTGCATCCTTTTAAGAGCTATTTTCTCAGAAACCTCTCATTCTCTCCAGTTTCTTCCACAAAACGCTGGATGTTAAGATGACACAGCCTGAAAGTCTTTCATGCATGCAGGTCTGTATCTTTCTACGAGTCACATATTTCAGAATCACCATCACCGACCTTTTAAAATTCTGATGCCAGAGCCCAATTCCAGACCTGGTGAGTTAGTCTCTGCTGGCTGGCCCGGGAATCTGCGTTTATAAACAAGCTTCCTGGAGGATTCTGCCACACACTCAAATCTGAGAACCAGGGCCCACTTTGAAAATGCCATCTGGTTTTCCTAACTACTAATTTAATTGATGCATTCATTAATTAATGGAGACCTTGTGTATTTATCATATTGGAAGAGCCTTTAAAACGACAAAGGAAAAAAAAATAAAGTTACAATCAATGTTTAAAAACCAAGGCAGCTTTACAGCCGACTACACGCACGCCGTCAGGAAAACAAGAAAGCAAGCTCTGCGCTCATCACCGGCCGGACCGCCGCCGTTCACCCTCCAGCTCGCCCCTTCCACTCAGTGTCTCCCCAAGGAGCGTGGTTACTGACCCTGTGGGTTTCCCCAGTTACTTCACAACACTGCAGCCCAAGCTACACGCTCAGAGCATGTATTGACAATGAGGTCTAATGGGCCAGGAAGAAGAAAAGACTTCATTAGAAGAGACAGCTTATTTTCATTATTTCAGAAAATCTCCCGTCTATTTGACTTCTTATAGCTCAGTAGTTCATAGGAAAGGCTAAATAATGGTGAGTTCCTGATTGGTGACCAGAGGACGCACAGCGTGGTCCCTACCTCTGAGCAGCCTCCGGGAGCCTCACCCCGTGGTGTTCACACCGGCATCTGGTCCCCTCGGACACTGGCCAGGCTGCGTGGCTGAGCAGCCGGACAGGCAGGAATGATGGGGTGGGACTTCCGAGGTCATAAAGGACTGGTTTTCTCTTGCTGCCACTTGGGGTCCCTCCTCTGGAGGAGGCCCTGCTGCAGGATGCTGAAGGAGCCCCCGGAAGGACCCGGGGGGCAGAACCGAGGCCTCCTGCCCACAGCCAGTGCCAACGTCCCACTCCTGGCAGCCGGCCATCTTAGAAGCAAAGCCTCCAGCCCCGCCAAGCTTCCAGATAACTGCACCTCAGCCAGCGTGTCTGCAAGCCCGTGAGACCCCAAACCAGGACTCCACGGCTCAGGTACCCCGACGTCCTGGCCCACAGAAATGGCAAATAAAATGAAATGCGTATTATTGCTTTCGGACATTTGTTACATAGCAACATAATTAACTCGGACATAAATGCAATGATCCCAACATCTGCAAAATGCTGCCATAGCATTGACACTATTCATTCATCCTCGCTCAGCCCTCCAAGTCCAGGTCCCACTCTCTCTTTTCCACCCTTTTTTCAGACAGCCCCTTCTCGGTCCCCTTTCCTTTCTTCTTTCTCCCATGGCTCAGCCATGTCCACTCCCCAGAGACCTACGTTCCATCCTCATTGGTTCGCTCATTTCACATCGAGCCATCCGCTCTGTGAGGATGGGTTTCAGATCTTCTTCTCCATCCCTAAAAGCACATGTGCCATCTTGTCTGTAAACTCTACTGTCCTCTCTGACTGTACCCCCAAGTGTGGGGCCGCGCTTCTCTCTTAATAAACCATCAGATTACTGGTTCTCTAACTCTTCATCCAGTTTCTCCTAACTCCCCTGTCCGATCTCTAAATTTTGTGAATTCGTGCTTCATCATATCTTCAAAGTTCCCTGCTTCTTCCCATTCCGATTACCTTGTGAGCTGGCTAGTGCAGTGGCCCGTGAGGTGATGCCTGTGGTCACCCCTCCTGCTCTTCGTGACCCAGAGCCCTTCACTTCCACTCCTCACTCACATGGCTGTCAAGCAAGCTTTCCAGGCTCCACAGCCACTCCTCCTCCACTCATTGTCCATGGCAGTCCCTCCTCCTCACCCTTATTCCACTCCTCCTCCACTCATTGTCCATGGCAGTCCCTCCTCCTCACCCTTATTCCACTCCTCCTCCACTCATTGTCCATGGAGTCCCTCCTCCCCACCCTTATTCCACTCCTCCTCCACTCATTGTCCATGGAGTCCCTCCTCCCCACCCTTATTCTACTCCTCCTCCACTCATTGTCCATGGCAGTCCCTCCTCCCCACCCTTATTCCACTCCTCCTCCACTCATTGTCCATGGCAGTCCCTCCTCCCCACCCTTATTCCATTCCTCCTCCACTCATTGTCAATGGCAATCCCTTCTCCCCAGCCCTTATTCTCCCCAATCCCTTCTCCAGTTACTGTGTTATCTTAATACTCCTCAGCGGGCTGGAATTTCACTCCCACCCTAATGTGGCAAATACAGATGCTCTTCCACATTCCTTGCCCAGTCCATCATTAATGACCTCTCTCTGCATAGGCTCATTGCCTAAATCTCTGTAACGGGTCATAACACACCCCAAATCTCACATTTCTAGTACATTTTCCCTGATCTCTCCAGTTCACAAAATGTTGTCAGCATATGTATCTAAAGGTACAATGAATAGAAAGGAAATATTCTTCTGGATTTAAAAGAGAATGATACCAGGTTCTGGTCGTGTAGCTCAGTTGGTTAGAGCGTGGTCCCTGTAGGCCAAGGTTGTGGGTTCAGTCTCTGGTCGGGGCACATACAAGGATCAACAAATGAATACATAAATAAGTGGAACAACAAATTGATGTTTCTCTCTCTTTCCCCCTTCTTCTCTCTTTAAAATCAATTGATACATTTTATTTTAAATTATCTTTAAAAAAGAGAATGATACCATCTATAACAGTTCCATTTTACTTGCTACTTGATTGCATTCATTTAGCAATAAATAACATATACCTTTGTATTTTCAACCAGTGAAGATCTAGCAGCAATCAGCTGCACTAGAATGGCATCACTAGAGACCGCTGGACATTCCATAATTCTATCTGCAGGTGTGAATGACCGATGGTCATTAATAAACCCGTCTGACCAGATCATGCCAGGATAACTGGGTCAGAGTAAAACTGTTATAATTTAAAATAGAAAGACAGTGGCAGAGGTGTGTGTGTTTCTTGCTTAATTAATTTATATTTTCTACACAACACTTTATCAATAAGAAAGGGCCCTGTTATCCTTCTCTTAAAATTAAAATAATTTCACATGTCTCTGCAGTCCCTAAGTGCTAACTCACTCTAAGGGCCAAACCCACATTACAGTATTTCTCTGACAACACCAAAGTGCAGAGAGCACCTCAAAAAGTCATTTATAATTCATCCAACTCCAAAGGACTTTGTCACATTTGCAAGCCTCTTCTCGCTCCGTAGATGGCGTGCCCCTGGAAGTCAGAAACCAGGTTCAATAATTCATTCGATACAAGTTTACTCAACATTCGTTCATAAATGATTCATTGAAAGATGTGAAGCCAAAGTGTGTGTTGCAAGCAGTAGAAATCAACCCCGACCAATTTAAAGCGAAAAGGAAGACATTATATTGAAAAGCCATTGCTTTTAAATGCACTTTATATAGATCTCATGCTTGTTACTCAATATTTTATCTTTCTTGTTGAATAGAGTTTTTTCCTTGCCTTTTTTCAAGTATATAGAATTCCTTTCTGTAGACTATTTACCCAAAACCTCACTGTGTCATCTTATTTGGGTTGGTCTCTGAGTTTCTGTCCTGAAACCTGACCTGTGTCTGTGTTGAATCTTAACTTTGATGGATCCAATGTCCCTTAAAGCCAAGAGCGACAGCCGGCTTTGCATTTCATGGACCCAGACCACATCTGCCCTGAAAGCGCCGTCCATCCCAGGCGGGGTGTGAAGTAGAGTGATGATTGCTGCTGACCTGTCCAAATCTTCTCCAGAACTGAAAACAATACTCAGCTGTTGTTTTTATTATTATCATCAAGCAACCTATGGGTATCCTAGGAGCAGATTTACTATAATTTCAGGAAAGGAAATATGTGTTGTTTTTTTAAAAAGTTTCAGTTATTCTGGGATGTGATGGCCACACATACCTCACACTCTATGGAGTCTTTGAGCAGCTGGGATCAGAAGCACTAGCCACAGGGAGCCAGGAATGTATATATCGGAGAGAGGCTGGAAGAATCAGACAAGAATCATTGATCCGAGCTAAGGCAGATCGGTGAATTGATGACAGCATGCACTTATAAATCACCGTAGTCTGAAACCAAGCAAATAGGCAATAATCCAAGGGCAGTGGGGCAGTATTTAACAGAGGATAAAAACGAACAAGCACACATCCATGGCAGAAAGACTAGGCCTCAGAAACATCATAGATAACTCATGATGAGAAGCAAACTGCCCACCAAAAGAGGAAGGAGCCAGCAGGAAGTCTGATGGGCCGTTATGGGCTGTTAAAATGATAACTGGGAGTTAGGTAGAAACGTGGGAATGTATTTATGAAATGACTCTAAGTGAATAAAATATATGACAAAGACTACATAGACAATATTATTCTTTATAAAAATCAACTACACATGGACAAAACACTTAAGAGGCTGTGAAGAAATGAATATTAGAGAGTTGGGATTAAGTTAAGATGTAGAAAATCAATGTTTCGTTCATTTGACAGAATTTTAAAATTCTATTAAGATGTGAGTTTTAGAGAAGGGCAGAGTGATGGCAGCTGGGGCCTCGCTAGCTGAGGGCAGTGTCACGCCAAGGCATTGGCACGCCTCCTGGTATCACGAGTGGCAGGAGCGAGGACTGACTGACACCTACGCATGCTAAGTCCGTAAGCACACCCAGTCCTCGGCCATGACCGTTTACGTGCATGTGTGTGATTGCATGTGTCATTTCTTATGTGCAGGAGGAAATGGGTGAAATGAGAGTAAGTGCGGTCTATGGAGAGAGAGACAGAGAGAGGTGTGTTTGCACCATTCTCTCTGGGAGGATGAGAAAGAAATACGCGTGGCAACACCTGCCCTCAGGCACTGAGGCTTCCTGAGACAACGCTGGGGTGTTCCTGGACTTGGGACGCGATTCGCTCTTCTGAGCCACATGGGCTGCCTGGCGGGGGGTTGGCGGGGGGCTAACCCAGTAGGCAGTGAGGAATGGCCCAGGGCCTGGGGCAAACAGCAGAGCTGGGAACAGAAATATGGATGTCACCCGTGGGTCGCCCAGACGGTGAGAGTAGGAAAGGACGGGAGTTGGGCTTGTCCTGGTTGGAAGAGGAGGAACAAGAGGTGCCAGGGGCTGAAACAATGAACAGCACACGCTGCGGGAGCCAAGGAGCAGTCCCTGAGGGCAGTCAGGAAGCGGACAGAGGAAAGCCCGGCGCACTAGGAGGGACCCGGGAGACGTGAGGAAGTCGTTACCGTTCCAGCCAGGTTTCCAGCAGGAGGAAGGCCAGGCTGAAGGTCTCCGCGGCTCTGCAGCAGCTTCTCCCACGGCCAAGGCTTCCGCCCGGCAGCCAGCAGGGTTCCCGCTGGGGGCCCGCTCCTGGGCTGGGGGAAAGGTAACGCAGAGAGATTTAGGGTCCTGGTAAAGCCATATCATAGTGTTGCCTGGAGGTGCAGCTGGAGAGGGGCCCGCGGCCCTGGGCGCCCAGGAAGGCCTGTCCCCTCAGCGGCTCCGCGCCTGGTTCTGGTCACTGGCTTTGCAGTGGGACAGGGCAGCCGAGCTCGGGGCCCGCTCAGCTGCCCGCAAAACAGCTCACAGCAGGTGAGGAAGCACGTGAGGAAGAAGAGAGTGTGTGGGCCCAGACAGGGAGTGACAGCAGTCTCCACCGCTGTCCCCACGGCGGTCCCCACGGCTGTCCCCACAGCTGTCCCCACGGCTGTCCCCACGGCTGTCCCCACGGCTGTCCCCACCGCTGTCCCCATGGCTGTCCCCATGGTTATCCCCACAGCTGTCCCCACGGCTGTCCCCACAGCTGTCCCCACGGCTGTCCCCACCTCTGTCCCCACAGCTATCCCCACCACTGTCCCCACGGCGGTCCCCACCACTGTCCCCATGGCTGTCCCCATGGTTATCCCCACAGCTGTCCCCACCACTGTCCCCATGGCTGTCCCCATGGTTATCCCCACAGCTGTCCCCACCGCTGTCCCCACGGCTGTCCCCACGGCGGTCCCCACCACTGTCCCCATGGCTGTCCCCATGGTTATCCCCACAGCTGTCCCCACCGCTGTCCCCACGGCTGTCCCCACGGCTGTCCCCACCACTGTCCCCACGGCTGTCCCCACGGCAGTCCCCACGGCTGTCCCCATGGCTGTCCCCACGGCTATCCCCACCTCTGTCCCCACAGCTGTCCCCACCGCTGTCCCCATGGCAGTCCCCACCACTGTCCCCACCGCTGTCCCCACGGCTGTCCCCATGGTTATCCCCTCGGCTGTCCCCACGGCAGTCCCCACGGCTGTCCCCACCACTGTCCCCACAGCTGTCCCCACCGCTGTCCCCACGGCAGTCCCCACCACTGTCCCCACCGCTGTCCCCACGGCTGTCCCCATGGTTATCCCCTCGGCTGTCCCCTCGGCTGTCCCCACGGCAGTCCCCACGGCGGTCCCCACGGCAGTCCCCACGGCGGTCGCCACGGCAGTCCCCATGGCGGTCCCCACGGCTGTCCCCACGGCTGTCCCCATGGCAGTCCCCACGGCTGTCCCCACGGCTGTCCCCACCGCTGTCCCCACGGCTGTCCCCATGGTTATCCCCTCGGCTGTCCCCATGGCGGTCCCCACGGCTGTCCCCACGGCTGTCCCCACGGCAGTCCCCACGGCTGTCCCCACGGCTGTCCCCATGGTTATCCCCATGGCTGTCCCCATGGTTATCCCCACGGCGGTCCCCACCACTGTCCCCACGGCGGTCCCCACGGCTGTCCCCATGGTTATCCCCATGGCTGTCCCCATGGTTATCCCCACGGCGGTCCCCACCACTGTCCCCACGGCTGTCCCCATGGTTATCCCCATGGTTATCCCCACGGTTGTCCCCACGGCAGTCCCCACGGCGGTCCCCAATGCTGTCCCCACCGCTGTCCCCATGGCTGTCCCCACGGCGGTCCCCACAGCTGTCCCCATGGTTATCCCCACGGCTGTCCCCACGGCGGACCCCACAGCTGCTGTGGAATCTGTCCCCCAAGGTGCTGTGACCAGGGCACCGCATGCGGCTGCTCCTGGGCATCAGAACCGCAGCCCCTGTGACACTGGGAACCAGGGAGTCTGTGTTTGGGGCTGCCCTGTGCGTGGCAGGGGTCAGCCTTCCGCACTGCAGGCCATGCCTTCTGCCTGGCCGTGGCCATGAGGAATGCCTGCCAGTACCGCCGACTGCTCCTGGGGCCAACCCCTTCCGCGGACACCAGTTCAGCCTTACATGTGAGCGGCACTTCACCTCCATCCATCAGCTTCTCACCCATACATCGAGGGCAGCACCACCCCGCCGTGGGCTCTGGGGTTACACGAGATGGGGAACACCAAGTGCGGAGCAGTGTCTGACACCAGCGTGTTTACTAACGACACCAGGCCTGGCCGGTTTGGCCCAATGGATAGTGCGTCAGCCTGCAGATGGAAGGGTCCCAGGTTCGATTCCCGTCAAGGGCACGTACCTCAGTTGCAGGCTCCTCCCCAGCCCGGGCCCTGATCAGGGCACATGCAGGAGGCAACTCTGACTTCCCCTCTCTCTTCCACTCTCTCTAAAAAATCAATGGAAAAATATCCTCCGATAAGGATTATTAATAATAATAATAATAACAACAACAACAACACCAGCATTAAGAATAATGTAAAAAACTTTGTACTTTACAGTGAGTCTTTTTATGGCTCAAATTCAAGGTTTATTTTCCCCTTCTCTGATGAAAAATAATGATAATAAGGTACTTATCCCTAATATTTGTTCCAGCAAATGGATCTGAGGTTGCGTCTCAGCGGATTAATCTAAATGAAAAGGGCTGCTATCAATCACTTTGATCTCCTTCCATCACCAAACACCAATCAACGCTCTGAAGTTCGCGGTGACTGCGTGTCATTTCGTTGTAGCTACATGAACGCAGGGTGTGAGGGGGATCAAAGAACTCTGCTGCAGAAGTGAGAAGGCAGGCAGGGTGCTGCACCTGAGAGGAATCTTGCGGGATTCACCCTTCAGCTTTCCGCAAAATGCGGATTTCAAGTGCACATTCCCTAAAACGAGTTCCTTGGCATAGTCTGCCGTCGCAGCCTTAGAGGCATGGACGCGTTGGGTTGTCAGCATACACTGAGTGCCAGCATGCAAACACCGAGATGGATTTAGGAGACTGTGAATGACTCGTCATGTAGAGTAATTAGATCTCTGTGTGATCCCAGCAACTGCATTAGCAACAAGAATTAGGCACCGATGCCGCGGACAACCTCTCAGAGACAGTCACTGGTGCATGAAAAGGGCGTCTGCGGGCTTCTTCCTGGCCTTCCTTAGACTCGGCAAGCAGCTGCGGCCACCTGCCCGGAGGGCGGCTGGCAGACACCGGACACAGCCCTGCCAAGCCCTCATTTGTTTGCAGTGTCTTACCCGGAACTCCCAGACACCGAACATCTTTGAAACGTGCTTATCTCCCCTTCAGGGATTGTAAGAGAGAAGTAAAACAAGATAAGCATGAAAAGTATGTTCATGAGAAATGGTTTGTGGCTTCTGCTTCTGTGGGTTGGAAACTTCTAGAGGGTGTGTCCTTCTGCCCACAATGGAGTCATTGTTCAAGCGACTGACGACTGTTTAATGTGTCTTCCGACTCTTCAAGTGCTGGTGCCCAGACATGGTCCCTGTCCCTCCCAGGGCCCGCACAGAGCAGGCTCTGCAGAAATGACCGGCGAGGGCATGAGTGCGTGTGTGAGTGCGTGCCTGAGAACAGCAGCCGCTCCAGCCCCCCAGGACTGGGGGCCAGGCCCCAAATCAGTTATGAGCTTAAAATACCAGCCTCAGTGTGACAGGCTGTCCGGTTAGTGCCACGCCTCCGAACCGCCGAGCCTTCCAGCGTGGCGCAGCCGCACTAGAATAGGCGCGCCCTGAAGCAGCAGGAAGCGAGGCGGTCAAGTGTAGACCCTGCGATGCTCACAGCCATGGGGCATGGACCAGGTCTGCACCCAGGGAGGCCAGGCAGGCATCCAGGCCCCGAAGCAGAGAAAGATACTACCAGAAATTTCCAGATAACTAGGACAAAGGGCTGGTGTGTTGTTTTTCCACTTAAATTAATCATATAATTGCCCCAGTTCTCCATTTGTCTCTTCACGTTCAGATAGGGCTCCGGGTGACAGGACGGGAGGTGGAGGCCCAGGAGGAGAGAGGCGGCCGGGCTCACAGAGGAGCCTGTGCCAGAGCCGGGCGGCGGGCGGGAAACGATGAAGCAAGCGGGCGGCCACGGAAATGATTGAGAAACGCTGATTTGAATCTTACAAAAGAGATGCGAGCCATGGGAAGCATTTGGTTTGACCTTTATTATCAATATTTCAAAAGCAAATCCTTGTAGATCAGCAATTTTCAGCCTTTTTCATCTCATGGCACACATGAACTCATTACTAAAATTCCATGACACACCAAAAAAAAAATTTTTTTTTGCCAACCTGACCAAAAAAAAAAAAAAAAAGGATAATTTTGATTCATTCACACTGGATGGCTATTGTTGTGTTGGCTGTGGTCACTGTTTTATTTGACAGTCTAGGGGCAAAGAGGCTGGTACCCTCACTAAACAGTCAGGACTTGCGTGTTTGAACAACCCGGAGGCTGCCATTGGGAATGCGATGCAGACCCCGGCTCCGTGGCATTTCTGCGGGTGTCGGCTACAAAGAGGTTTTGCTGCAAGAATGCACTCTGGGAGCTGAAGGGAAACAGCGGTGAGGGTGCACTGCTTTTAAAAGTTAAGCTCAAGTAAGACGACTGTCTCCCAGGAAATGGTTTTGCATAAGAAGAAATCAAATTAAGGACAGCAGAGTCCCAGGTGGGGCCCTCTGCTCTGAGCTGCACTGGGCGTGGGGAAGCTGCTTCCACTCCGTCTGTCATCCATCATCCCGCATCCATCATCCCGCATCCATCATCCCGCCACCCGCCGGCCTGGGCGCGGCAGCCAGCGTGCGCTCCAGATCACAGCGGAGCACAGCAGACACCTAAACCCGACAGAAAAATAAACAGGCACCAAACAAATTAAACCGAAACCATCTGTGGGAAAGGTTTGTAAACCGCAACCCCCCTGCCAATCCGAGTATCTGGCACACGAGGCTCACTGGTGTCTCCATTTTTCCTTTTCACAGAACGGTGTGGCTGATTATGAAGACCAAACCTCATTAAATCTTTAACCTGACTTTCCTTGTTAATCACTAGAAGCCTGTCCATTTTCTACGAGCGCTTTTCTTTTCTGGAGCGAGGCCTGTCCCTACCGTGAGATGTCAGAGACAAATGGGCATTATCGCTTCTTAACGTGCTGGAGCCACAGGAAGATGGGCTGCGTCTGCCTGCCTTGGAAGAATTCAGCATGGAAGCCAGAGAGCAGGAAAGAAGTGAGTGAGAGAAACCAAATCACTCAGGGTGGACGCCTGGCCACAGGCAGGGCCGCCGGCTCACTCGGGCCCGGCTCCCGGGCCCAGGAAAGCATTCACAGACTGAGTCAGATGAGGGCCAAACATAAAACGGCTGTTACATTAGCTAAATGACCTGCCATGTGTTATTCTCCCTGCACCCTTCGTCTCTCCCCCAGACCTGAGCTCAAAAACTGTTTGTAAAGCTGATGAGAAAAGCTCACGCATTTAAAAAGTAGTCTTCAGGAGTCGCATCAGTAAGACCGTGTGAGTGACATTATACACCAAACTGCCAACGGTATTCTTTACTTTAAGTTTCTTTTCACTCTCCAGGAAACCCTTTTTTCCTTCCAAGTTTGCTGTTGTGAGAAAGGGAAAAGTGTGCTTTCGATGTTTCACAGGTGGAATAATTTACTGTTAAATTCTGTTGAATAACTGGTACCGGAACTGTTTAACTCTCTCAAAATTGTGTTGAGCATGCCCCCACTACATCTATATAAAAACATTTATAAACATAGATGTTTTAAAGATGGTTTCATTAAAGAAGCGGTATTTCATCCTAGGAAGAGGTAACCCCGTATCTAAGAGGTGTTTTCTGGTTACCATTGAGCCGTAGCTCCATCACTTGCCCCTCCCTCCCAGGTGCCCTGGGGCTCTCAGGCCCGCGTCCGCCTGGGAGAGGCTCACACTTGGACCATGAGATGCTGTGTCTGTGTAATTCCATCGCAGTAGGGCTCGCTGTTCCCCACTAGGGCCTGGTCACGTTCAATGTGAATGAAATTGAGGGGGTTAATCTAATTCTCTTGACTAAAACTTTGCAGAACTAAGTGTTTTATAAAATGAGCCGTCTATTTTTACACACCTGAATTTCTTTATTTGGGAATTTGGATCACAGTATTGCTCCAATAAGCAACATCTTGGGACTATCTCTTTTCATTCTTGCCAGTTTCTCTTTCTCTTTCTCTTTGATTTTTTAAATAAACGAGCAGATTAAAGGACTCACTGTTGTATTGCTACTACTGCTACAGTTCCCCAAATTTTCTTAAGATGGGGATTATGGTGAGCTAAAATTGAAAACCTATTATCTTTTTAGTTATTGTTGTTGTCTACATTTCAAACACTTTTAAGTTTAAAGTTTAAACCATACTTCCTAAAATAAATCCACTGGGAAAATGTTTACATGTGTAGATGCTCTCTGTTACTGTATGGGGAAATTATTTTCAAGAGTGATTCTGAATGATCACACACACACACACACACACACACACACACGGGACTTTTTCTGCAGCCTCAGAGCCTGCAGTGGGCTGTCCGCCCGATAACTAAGCGTTACCTTACTAGTAAGTGCGAAGGATGGGAATGCGCTCTTCCAGGCGCAGCTCCTTTACCGCCCAGCACGTCCCACAGCGCCCAGCCCGCTCCTGCAGTGAAAGATCTGTGCTGTATTTAAAAACCAGACACAAGCAACTTACAGAACGTGTAGTCACTGCGACGTGACCCACCGCAGTTCTGGTTAGGTTTGGTCCACCCTGTTAGAGGAGATTCAGTTCACGCTTGTCATGGAGTGGCTTCTCTTCCCTCCACGTTTCGGAAACGGCTGCCGCGGGGGAGGTTTTCAGCGGCTACTCCTCTAACGGGAGCAAGTACATTCTCTAATGCTCAAAGGGGCCTATGCTTGGGTTTCATTCTAACTAATTTAATAATGTTAAGATGAATCTTCTCCACTCTTTAGAGAAGTGGATATTGCAGATGAGGGAAGACAGATGTATAAGTGCATTTATGGGGCTGCCATCCGGGCAGTGAAGGCGCTGGGCACTGGGGCGTGTGCGATGCGTGGCGGGAAGCCCGGGATTACCCAACAGCTTTGTTGTAAGCCATTTCCCAGGCGAAGGGAACGCCCTTTCTAAGGGTGGAGGATGGATGTCACAGGACTTCTGCTCCAGACTGTCTGCTAACCATGACACAGCATTGTTACCCAGGCACTGCCCCTCCTCATTGCTAACCAACCTCTGCGGATGTAAGAAGAAATTATCAAGGAAGAGCATCTCTCTTCTTCAATGTTACCTGCCTCTCACTTCCTGCCCTACCAACGTCCCCCTTTCTGAAGGCAGCTGCTGCCGGCACCTCCGTCTGGATCCCCCGCCGGCCACAGAAAGCTGTCCTGGCAGAGCCTGATGCCTCAGAGGGGCCTGGATGTGGCTTCACCTCCCACGCTCCATAATCACCCCCAAATACACAGCAGTCCCAAGCTCATGTCCCAGAATGACCCGTGGTAGCATTTCCTCTTGGGGTGAAGTACATTTCCCAGAGGCAAGTGAAGGAAGCTGGATTGGGGTCGCCGCTTGGGCATTAGAAGCCAGAAGTAGGTCTGGGTTAGGAGGGATTTTAGCCACTGGCAGCAGCAGGACTGGCTTGACTTCCCAACTGTTGTGAGCCAATAATGAAGAGAAAGGTCATAAAGATTAATCATTCCTGACCATAAAGCAGGCCCCCTGTTCATTGGCAGCCGGATCCTTGCCAGTTCTCTCCCCTCCCCTCTTCCTCACAGGCCTGCTGAAGAGTGCAGGTATCAGAGGGGAAAGGGAGTGGAGGGGGTGGGGCAGAGGCTGGGACTCTGAAAAGGCTAGTTTCACATTCCCATCTCCAGCTGTCCGACTTCCGTTTCCGCTCTCTTCCACCAAACACTTCCCTATTTTTACTGAATGACCTGGAACGTTCTTGAAGGATCTTTGCCTATTTCATAGTATCTCTCTATTAATAGAAAACTGCATCATCATTTTAAAAAAGAAGCAGTAAAATGATCAGGCTGTACACTCTTCTTAATTTAAACTTGGTCACTTTTAGAGGTTTTGTAACACCTCCTCCAGTGGCCTCCCCAGATTGCATCTGATTTTTGTTGTTGTGCATCAAAACGGAAGGAGATCATTCTCCATATTCATTATTCAGACACAAAAGAATAATAATTAGTGGCCTATTCATGGCTGAAAATGGTGGCCCTGTAGGAGAAGGAGGGGAGGGGCTCACCGCCCCAGGGTCCTGCATCCTGGCAGGAGGAGACGGGGTGACCCCGGGCTGTGAGAGGGCCCACCCCTCCATCTCGAAGCACCTGACTCAGGCACTAACTGGGGGGGATTTTGGACAGGCACCAGCACAGCACAGCAGGGACAAGCAGCACACCCGTTCTGGCCTTTTAGCCGCACACTGGGACACAGCAGCCAGGCGGAGGGCAGCACGGTTCTCCGTGCTAAGCGCTGCATGCTGATCTGGAGAGAAGCAAGCGAGAGTCTGCATACAGGCCTTTCCGGGGCACTCGGAACACTTCACTTCTCCTTTGTTCTTTTCTGGTTTATGTTTTCAACCTCAAAAGTCGCATGACTCGCTTATTTTTACTTTTTTTTTACATAATATTTTAGGCAGGATATTTGATGGGGTTAGCACACACACACACACACACACACACATTTAAATTAAATTAGAAATGAATTTCTTCTTAATAGATCCCGATTCAAACACGCACAGTGCACCCTTCCGACGGGGTGTAGGTATCGATGTAAATGGTCCTCCTCAGGCCCCAGCAGACACAAGAGACAGGGGTTTTGCTGAAAGGCAGCACTTTGATTCAAACTGAGGCTCTTCAATGGCGGGACCTCGATGTTCTCTGACAAGAGACTTGGGTTGTGGATACGCCTGAGACACCGAGTGTCACGCTCACTGCCACTCCAAGGCCCCTGGCATTTCTGCTTCTGCCTGCAGCCTCCAGGCTGGGTGGAGGGAAGCCTGTGCTGTAATGAGGGCCACCGGGGGGGGGGGGGGGGGCGGCACCGTGGACAGGGCTGGAGAGGCGGGGCACCCGTCTTGGGGACACTCTTACATCAGTGTCCCCTGCCCTCCGCCAGCTAGCTGCAACGGGGCCACCCCTCCACTCTGGGCGGATAGGATGAGCTGGTGGCTGTGACCAGGACCCTGCATTCTCCCCACATTTATTGAGTGCCCAGTATGCCGGGCATGATGCTGGGGACTTGATATCGAAGCTTCTTTAATCCTTCAGCAACACTGCAAGACAGGCTTTATGACTATTCCCATTTTGGAGATCCAGAGAGCGGCCAGAACAAAAGTTACCCTGAGACTCTCACTCATGCTCTTAACCTGGGTAGCCATCCCTGCCCCACCATGCGGCCACGATGCTGAGCAGGAGGTTGGTGTCTCAGGAGGCGGCCCAGGGCCTGTGGGCAGAAGGCCTGCGTTCACACCGCCGCTCCATTTCCTTCTAGTGTGTCCACTGTTCCTCACCCTTGCAGGTAAAATGGGGAAAGTCAGACTTAGGGCAAAGGGCCCCTGTAGGAATTATATCAGCCGAGCGAGCATGTGGTATATAATAGGCGCTCAATTAGTCTGATTCTTGGGTGACTGAATTCTACAAAGCAAGCATGTTTGTCTATTTTATACACCTAGTTTCTCATTAGAGAGCAAGTCCGGGACATCTCAGCTCGTCTGTAATTGCAGCTCTGCCACATCTCCGCCTGCCTTAGACAGCCGTTCTCCACTTTTCTCTGATCTCGGCATTGGCCCGCACACTGCGAGCGCACGCTCTCAGCCAAACATCTGCACGCATGTCAGGAAGCAGGCGCTGGGCCCAGCGCCCCAGCAGGAACTCGGGGCGGGTGGTTGGTGTGCCCAGCTCGTCAGCGAACCGTGCCCACGCTCACATTGCAGGCCCCCATTTCCTGGGCCAGGCCGCGGGGCCACACTGGCTTCCTGCATGTGGCGGTTTGGGGCTCCTCCCAACTTCCAGCGCCCATCTCAAGAAGGAGGAGGCGGGGCAGCTGGAGTGCAGAGAGAGGTTTCACATAACGGTGCAGAGAGGTAGGGGTGACCCCGGGAGAGACCGGAGAGGCAGCATGCCCGGACGACCAGGGCTTCCCCGGACGATGGGCTGCCTCTGCAGCAGGGGGACCGCGGGCCTATGTGGGACAGAGGGGCCACTAGGCTCCCCAGCCTTTGAGACGCTTGGGAAAGAAAGCTGCACGGACCGTCAGAGCAGGACCTTTGCACATGCTCTCTTCAAACGCTCTCACTCGGCTGTGCCGCTGCGGCCTGCTCCAGCGCCTTCTCTGACTTCCCCATTTAAAGCCTCGCTATCACCCCCGCGATATTGTGACATCTTTGTAGCACCTTATCTGACCCGGACTCAGATTGCTTATGAGCCACTCTCCTCTGATTTGACTTCTCCTTCCGGGGTGCAGGCTTTGCTGCTGTTTCCCAGCCCTGGACGGCCCAGGGCACCTTTATGAACTAAGTGAGCATTACCAGTGACACTCACTCCCACTTAGGCTGTTAATTTCCTCCTTATTCTAGAGCTCCACTCAGATATCTCATTTTTATTCAAAACCAAATCTCAAAAATTCAGTTACAAACCTTCCCTTCGGTTCCCAAAAGAACCAGGATGGTTCCCATCTCAAGGTCCCTCTGCCTGGGACGTGAAACCACCGCACAGCCTCCTTCCCGCACCAAATTCAATGTCAACGGACTTCCCTACCACCCGGTCAACCCACCTCTCATTGTTCCCTATCAGAGCAATCTGGATTTTCTCTTTTTCATGTAACACTATATTACTTTCGGATGCACAACATAATAATCGGATATATGCATATACTATGAAAGGATCACAACAGTAAGTCCAGTAACATCTGTCAACGTACATAGTTACACACTTTTTCTAACAAAGGTACACACTTCCAGTTCTAAGCACATCCTGGGGCTGTGATGTACAGCACAGTGACTACAGGTGACAATACTGTATTATACACTTAAAGGTTGCCCAAGCATAGATCTTTAAGAGTTCTTGTCGCAAGGAAAGATTGGATTCCTTTTGTTTTTCTTTCTTGACTCAGCTGTTTGTTTCTTATTTGTCTCTCCCCACTGGATTCTAAGTTTCATTAGGGTGGAGACTAAATATCTTATGTTGTAACACATGTTTAGGATATGGCACAATGCCTAGAACAGAGTGGGTTCTAATTGAATTATTGGATGGATGCATGTTTGCATGTATGCGGAGAGAGATGGATGGATGGGTGGATGGATGGATGGATGGATGGATGGATGAATGGATGGGTGGATGGATGGATGGATGGATGGGTGGATGGATGGATGGGAGAATGAATGGGATGGATGGATGAATCAATGGTCTAAGTCAGTGGTCGGCAAACTCATTAGTAGTCAACAGAGCGGCAAACCGTGGCTCGCGAGCCGCAGTTTGCTGACCACTGGTCTAAGTCAATCTGTCCACATTTGGATTAGGAAACAAATCTTACTTCCAAACTTATTAACAGCTATAACTCCTCACCTCTTTTAATTTCTAGATAGACTATTCCTCTGCTCAAGGACCAGTTAAAATTCTCCTTCACCCCTGAGGCTTCTCTAAACTCTTCAGCCACAGTCATCATTGCCAGACTCATTTAACTCACAAACTGGTGCTAAGTACTGTGAGGGGTAGAAAGATGGATGCAGCAACTGGCCTCAAAGAGGTCTGAGTATTTATCACATACTTCTGAAACTGGAATGTAATTTACATTGTGAAGTGAATTAATGAATGAGCCTCATCAGAGCTTTGCTGACCTCTCAACTCCTCTTTTGTCATGCTATCAATCTCAACATGTAGCTTTTCCCCATAATCTTACTGGGAAGGCTCGAGAAAGATCCTTTCTCCAGAAGAACCCAAAGAGTGATTTCTTCCCAGAACAGAATTGGTGCTGGGAAGTGAAGTAGCTGGATTTGCCCTCTATTGATTCATTATATTTAAATAAGCTTCCCTTTTATGGAAACATAACATTTTCTAAGCCAAAGGTAGTGTTTTTAATTACCCACCAGGTGCAATGACATCCTTTCATTGGCTCACATAACTATGTTAGTCTGTGTCCTTTTTCTCCCCTGGTTAGGGTCTCCTGGTCATACATGGCCACACTGCATTGGTGTCCCCACTAATTTGAAACCAACTTCGAAATCAAATCTAAATTCCTCCCCCCCTCTTTGCTGCAGCCATTACACCTAATTCTTGAAAAATAGTTTTGTGTCTGTAGTATTCAAACAAATAGCTAACATGTGGGAAACGCAGTCAACATGTTGGCGGATTTGTCTGTGTGATGCTCCAGCTGGGTTTGGATGCTTTTTCCCTGTGTTAGAGACAGGGCGCAGTTGTTTTGGCTGTGTTTTGGCATAATTGGTAAGCTACCAACTTTCTGTAATGTCTCCCAGTGGTTTTCTGTCCAACGCTATTTTTATCGCCTCTGTTTCAGGCTCCTCGTTCGAACTTCTCCTCCTCCTCTCCCCCCTGCCCATCCCGACACAGTGACCAAAGGACTTCATCTGTGGAGGCTCCCCATCCGTCCACCTGCGGAGAGCAGACTTTAGGGAGCTCCCATCCATCCTCAGCTCCTGTAACACGCTGTTCCATTTCCCACCAAACTGAAACCAACCTGCTGGTCACTCTCTGCCATCCACTCTGACTCAGTAGGCCAGTGTCCTCGTGAAATCCTCCATCGAGTCCTGTGTGTTCCCCCTTCGTCCCCTGCCCCAGCCCCAAGCCCTTCTGGCCGCCCCCCAGGGACAGTCGAGTGAAGACACAGCCACATCTCCCCTATGCTTACGTCCATGATGACTGCACCGCTCTCCCAGGTCAGCAGACAGAGACCTCCTGAGCAGCACTTCTACTGTATTTCAACATGGGAACAATAAAAGGCTGTAAGCCCTTTGTATTTTAAAGAATTAGTTCCCGGATTGCATCTTTGATATGACTAAGGAAGCTAAATTAAGGAAATAATGAAATCTGATTCTATATCCATAGGAAGGATATTAAAAGGAAAATTCAGTTTTTCTCAAAGTATGTGAATGTTGGGAGAGCATGTCAGGAGGGCATGTGCTCAGTCCATTTCATTCTAAAGCTGCCTCGTGTCCCCCACCAATGAGAGGAGAGCGAGCCCACGGCTCTGGTAAACGAACACAATGACTGTAGTTACAGGACCCAGGGGAGGAGGAGGGTTTGGTTGCATGTTGGACCAGATCTCAAAGTGCATGTGGTTTCCTGCTAGAAACTTAATTTCTAGTCTCAGAACCGTGCAGGCTGGGCTGCCTAGACTTCCCGTGTCCCTCTCTGATGCATGTGAAAACAGAAAGCAGGAGACACCTCTCAGCCGAAATACACTGAGTGGCCAGATTATTATGATCTCTGAACGCATAATGATCTGGCCACTCAGTGTATATCCCAGGGGTGGGCAAACTTTTTGACTCGAGTGCCACAATGGGTTCTTAAACTGGACCGGAGGGCTGGAACAAAAGCATGGATGGAGTGTTTGTGTGAACTAATATAAATTCAAAGTAAAGGAGCGGAGGGGAGAGCAAGAGAACCCTCCGCTCTTTTGGCTCCACAGGCCGGATAGAACAGCCGAACGGGCCGGATCCGGCCCGCAGGCCGTAGTTTGCCCATGGCTGGTATATCCTATATAATAAAAGGCTAATATGCAAATTGTCCCCTCGACCAGGAGTTCCACCAGCAGGCAGGCCGGCCAACTGCCCATGTCCCCTCCCCCTGGCCAGGCTGGCCGGATCCCACCCATGTACGAATTCATGCACTGGGCCTCCAATATATATATATATATATATATATATATATATATATATACACACACACACACACACACACACACACACACACACACACACACACACACACACTCTGAGTGGCCAGATTGTTATGCGTTCAGAAATCATAATAATCTGGCCACTCAGTGTATATCATATTGTGTTTCAAGTGTCAGGTAAGAGAAAAAGGGGTGCCTGGCAGCGTTCTCGCTATCAGCCACTGGTGTGACTAGAGACGCTTTGAAATGAGCACCTACTTGGCAGGCACGATCCAAGCATCTGGAGAAGATTGATGTCCTACAAACGGCCAGGGAAACATCCACGCACTGCACAGGCCATACAGACAGTGATGGAACCCTTTGTTTCAGGCAGTTTAAGGACAGCCATTCTGAGGTCCTGGAAATGGGGTCTTTCCACCAGGCTGATGCTGCTGCGGCGGGGGGAAGTGTCCCATGAATCATGATGGCTGGCTCATCAACGGGTCCTTTGGAACGCTGAGCAAATAAAGCTTCCACTATCATCCAGCCTGGACCAGCCATTGCACACGGTCCAGCCCTTGATTGCTCTGCTACGCAAAGACATTTGCAGGGATGAGCACAACTGTTAAGAATCTCCCGTTGGCTTGGAGTTTTAATTATCACAGATACTGGTATTTGGAGAGAGGGCTCAGAGGTGGTCAATGCTTTCTTCTATTCTGTAGGTTACAGAGAGGGGCCCGTGTGTGGAATAAAATTGCATCAATTCGAATAGCAATGTTTTGACAGCAAGATACAGCAAAAGGTTATGCTGGTATTACACAGATAACATCACAAGCGATTTATGACGGCACCAGAGGCATGACCTTGAATTACAATGAATAGAGTCGGTTGGCTATTAAACATGTATAGTGTTTAGTAAAACTGCATTTGGTTAGACAAAGATTTGGGGATCATTTCTAATGGATCATGGATAACGGTTCTAATACAGCCAAGGGCATTTTTTAAACCTGGTTTATAATATCCACTCTGACAGGCCCTCCGGGCCCATGGAGGGCAGCCCACAGGATTGGAATAGGTCAGATTGTCAAGAGAACCCATGTGGATGTTTATCGGGAAAACCCTGCTTTAATGGAAGTGGTTTGTGTCATGCCCTGAAGGACAACATGTTTAGATTTTTCTGAATCAAAAGGAAGCAACGTTCCAGAGCTTTCCATTTCTTTATAAGACTCTGCCACTTCTGGTCCTTAACTACAAGACAACTCCACAATTCCCAATCTTGACATTAGAGTAAGACATCCTTCCTTATGCCTGAAAGGCAATTAATGGCAATCCCAGAGAATGGAGAGATGTTATTGTCACTGTCTTTAAAGTGTTTTTATAGGAGTGTGTGGGTGGGTTTGAAATGGGTTACATCAGATCTGAGAGACGTCCTGGGGATCAAACAAAAGAAAATAAAAGTAATTATCATACTAAGGAGTAACGATGTGTTTTCAAAGCGTCCTCATGTCTTTTTTTCTCAATGTTCAAGATATCCTTTTAAAAGAAAGGAAATCTTATCCCCGTTTTAAAAACTAGGAATCAGATATCTAGATGTGGAAAAAACGTTATGATAAGAGAGTGTAAATGATCAGAGATTAAACATGGTGCTTTGAAACATTCTTTTGTTACCATTTCAAATGAGTGCTTCTTTCCAAAGGCCTTGATCATGAGATATTTAAGGGACAACTATATGAAATAGTCTAGTACAGCCCCAAGGTCCCCTTCCCATGGTACCAACACCTGCCTCCACGTTCATTCTTCCCCCAACACTATCCATCCTACTTCCCATGTTACATAGTAAGCACAGGTGTCAACTAAAGAAATGGTATGTTTATGTGACATATTGAGGAAACATATTTATGTTAAGGTCATTAAATATGCAAGAAATGTTCCTCAATGACAACCAAAAAATTGCAAACAAATGAGATAGTTCCCGCTATCAGAATCACAACATTGTTTAAAATTAATAATAATCAGTTTTCACAAAGTTGTGAGTAAAGGGAGATCTTACACCATATGCTGGTAAAAATATAAATCAGTGTAACTCCCTATTGGCAGTGTCCATTTAAAAATATAAATATGCTGTGTGTATGTGTGTACATATATGCATATATCACATGTACATATTTAGGCATATATGTACACAAACATACATACTCTGTCATACTGTTTTCCTTAGGGGGAAAAGATGCACAAATACGGAAAGCATTACTTTCTGTAAGGATTTGCAGTAATATATTTTTAATATAAAAAGTTGCAGAACACTATATATGAGATTATACACTTAGTAAAACGCTATGTATGCTAAACTAATAACTACACATACCCACGACCGGTACATACTTCAGTGCTAATAGGAGGGTAGTTATCTGAAGGGTAATGTCATACTAGAGGCCCAGGGCACAAAATCGTGCAGGTAGGGTCCCTAGGCCTAGCCTCCATCTTCTGCCCATTGTCCAGTCCCCATGCCAAACGCCACCTCCGCAGCAGGGCTGTCAGGCCATTGCGATCACCAGCTCATCCCCGGCTGCTCGCGGTCTCAGGCCTGCGGGAAAGCAGGCACCGGCGACTTCACCTCCATGCACGTGCACTGGGCCAGCCGCTGATGGAATGCGCTGCCCGTTCTGGGCGCTCATGCGGGCGCCGCCACCACCACTGCCACTGCTGCTGTTGCTGGGGCTTGAGGCGCTGACAGAAGTGGGTGGCACACCTGAGACCTACCCACCCCAGGGTGAGTGGCCCCGAGTGGGCAGCACGTTCCATCAGCGGCTGGCCTGGCACACGTGCATGGAGGTGAAGTTGCCGGTGCCCGCTTTCCCACAGGCCTGAGCCCCCAAGCAGCTGGGGATGAGCTGGTGATCCCAACAGCCTGACAGCCAGCCCAGTACTCCCGCCACTCACCCCGATTCCCCCGTTCACCATCGCTCATCCATCAGAGCCTGCGGGCTGGGGGCAGGAACCAAGAGGTCAGCCCGCTCGCCAGTCTCTAGTCCCACCCCACCCTGCTTGCAGGAAGGGCGGGGGGGGGGGGGAAGGAGGGGAGGGACCCAGAGGTGCTCAATGCCACCTCATGGTGACCGGTCGTTTGGTCATCCTGGTTGTCATAGACACTGGCTTTTTATATATATATATATATATATATATATAGATTACTTTACATGGTAAAAGTAAGGTTAATTTTAACTTTTTTGTATGTGCTTTTCTATGTTTCTCAAATTGAATACATATCCCAAACGATATTATGTCTTTGAGAAATACGTGGATAAGGAGTGTTGGCATCAAACAGGCATGTTTGGGCCCTGGGTCCATCACTTGATGCTCTTTAAGTTTCCTAAGCCTTGGTTTCTGCTATAAAATAATGATAAACTTAGTTCTTATGCCGTGAAATTGTAAGGGTTAATGAGATAATGCAGGATAACTCCTGAAAATGCTTAGTGCAGTAACGGTTGCAAAGAAAGCTCATAAGATATTAGTTTTTGTCATTATGTTGCCTTCAGCGTCCAAGTCCAGCGGGCCGATTGGATGCATTTTAACCCCAGTCAGTCTAAAGCCAGGTGGCACCCTAACCCCCTAGTGCTCTTAAATTTGCATTTGCTCTTTGTCTTCCTTCTTCAGTGAACAACTCTTGTCTGGGTCCCTATTCGATGGCTCCACCCCCTACGCCACCTGCGCTCACCCAGTACTGCTCATTGTCCTGGAAGTCTAGCCAGAGCTCAGAACCACGCCCTCCATGCCATCCATCATCCTTTGCCCCCTAAATGCAGGCTGAGTCTTGTTTTTTACTGGAGATGGACCAAGGAACGCCTGTATCTCCTAGAACTTCTATGCAATGGACATTACAATTTTTAAATAAATCTTTATTGTTCTATTATTACAGTTGTTCCTCTTTTTTCCCCCCATAGCTCCCCTTCCCCAGTTCCCACCTCACCCCATGCCCTTACCCGCCTCCTGCACTGTCCTCATCCATAGGTGTAAGATTTTTGTCCAATCTCTTTCCGCACCCCCACACTTCCTTCCCCCTGAGAATTGTCAGTCCACTCCCTTGAGGCCCCTGATTCTATTATATTCACAAGTTTATTCTGGTCATCAGATTTTTTCATTCACTTGATTTTTAGATTCACTTGTTGATAGATATGTATTTGTTGTCACTTCATTGTTCCTAATTTTTATCTTTACCTTTTTCTTCTTTTTCCTCTTCTTAAAGAATCCCTTCAGCATTTCATATAATACTGGTTTGGTGGTGATGAACTCCTTTAGCTTTTTCTTATCTGTGAAGCTCTTTATCTGCCCTTCAATTCTGAATGATAGCTTTGCTGGGTAGAGTAATCTTGGTTGTAGGTTCTTGCTATCCATCACTTTGAATATTTTTTGCCACTCCCGTCTGGCCTGCATAGTTTCTGTTGAGAAATCAGCTGACAGTCGTATGGGTGCTCCCTTGTAGGTAACTAACTGTTTTTCTCTTGCTGCTTTTAAGATTCTCTTTGTCTTTTGCCTTTGGAATTTTAATTATGATGTGTCTTGGTGTGGTCCTCTTTGGAGTCCTCTTGTTTGGGGTTCTATGAACTTCCTGGACTTGTAAGTTTATTTCTTTCATGAAGTGGGGGAAGTTTTCGATCATTATTTCTTCAAATAGGTTTTCAATATCTTGCTCTCTCTCTTCTTCTGGCACCCCCATAATTCAGATGTTGGTACACTTGAAGTTGTCCCAGAGGCTCCTTACACTATCTTCCTATTTTTGGATTCTTTTTGCTTTTTGCTTTTCCGGTTGGGTGTTTTTTGCTTCTTCGTATTTCAAATCTTTGACTTTATTCTTAGGATCCTCTAGTCTGCTGTTGGACCTCTGTATATTATTTTTGTTTCAGTCAGTGTATGCTTAATTTCTGATTGGTCCTTTTTCATATCCTTGAGGGTCGCACTATATTTCTCAGAGGTTTCTAGAAGATTCTTGAGTAACCTTATAACCGTGGTTTTGAACTCTATATCCTGTAGTTTGCTTTCCTCCATTTCTTTCATTTGTGACATGTTTCTTTGTCTCCGCATTTTGGCTGCTTCCCTGAGTTGACAGAGTGGCTTTGTGTGCTAAATGTCCTATAGGGCCCAGTGGCTCAGCCTCCCCAGTTACCTGAGGTGGACACTCTTGGTGCACCCCTTTGTGGGCTGTGTGCACAGTCTTGTTGTAGTTAAGCCTTGATTGTTGTTGGTATCACTGGGAGGAATTGACCTCCAGGCCAATTGGCTGTGAGGACCAGCTGTGTCTACAATGGGAGAACTGCTGTGCTGGAAACACCCTTATGAGGCAGGACTTGCTTCAGTGGGGCTTTGGTGTTCACTGAGTCTGCCCCCTGAGTGTGTCACTTATGGATGTGAAGAGTTGTAATCTGGATGGTCTCACACCGACCACTGGGTACACTGGCTCATGGATCTCCAAGGAGGTGCAAAGTCAGCCACTGCCTGAGGCCACCCAGCAGGAGCTACAGAGAGATCTGCAGATTGCTCCTCTTTGTTTGGGGTTTGGAGGTGCCCAGATGAGGCCCAGCTGAGAAGCAATGTAGGCTGCTGTTGCAGGGTCTTAGGCCTTTTGGAAGCTTTGGAGCTCTCTGACCCAGCTGCAGTTTGTTAAGTTTTAGGTTGCAAAAGGACAGGCCATTCATATGCAAGACTCACTGCGCACAGCTTGGGTGGAGTTGTAAAGTGGGTGGGGCGGGGTCTCAGGGAATCACCAGGGCGGAGCAAACAGCAATGGCTGCCAGTCAGCCCTTCCCCGGAGAGGTCCCCCTGGGTCTCTGTGTCCTGCAGCCCCATGCAGGAACAATGATCGCTGTGAGCACCTCTGAGAGAAAGCTGCCCTCGTGTTCAGGCCTGATGCCAGACAGTCCAGTTTCTCCCCGTATGAGTCTGGGTCCCCAGAGTCTCGCCCAGAACTGGAGTTCAGAGCAATCAGGAGCTTGTATCTCCCTCCCAATTGAAAAAAAAAACAAAAAACAGCGCGCCCAGTTGCCAGCCCATTTCACGCGCCTCTGGACCTCCACACCTCCACACCTCCTACCAGTCTCAATGTGCCTTTTTCTTTCCTTCTAGTTGTAGAACTTCCACTCAGCCAGCTCTCCTATGGTCTGAATGATATTTGTTTTGTGTTTTAGATGGAGTTTTGATGTGGTTGTGAGATGCAGCAAGTTACAGGTGCTTACCTATGCCTCCATCTTGGTTGTCTCCATTACAATTTTTTAATTGCACAGAAAGCATCATGTGACCACAGAAACATGCCCAGGAACCATGATTGAGCTGTTTAGGGCTGACACAGAGAGATGGATCCCATTTTGAAAAGCATTGTCCTGTTTTGAATATGTTCCTTAAAATAGGGAAAGGAAGAGTCTCACTGTTAGTTGGAACCCAGAAGGGAAGACCCTCACCCCTCGTCCTCAGCCATCGCCACTGCCACCTTAGGAGCGCCCAGAAATTGCTCTTGGTCTGCCTTTGTGGAGACCATCCATGCTGATGCAAGAGGAGCACGTGGGGAACAGGAGGAATAAGTGCTCTTTGAATGACAGGAATTGAATTCTTGTGTCTTCTGGGCAAACGGGATTGACTGCTAAGTGATTGATGCTACGTGACTGACTGCTCAGCTACCATTCCTCTCAGCAGCACATGGGCTTGGAGCATCTTAACTGAGGAACTGGGTGATGCACAGATAAGCAAGTTTGCTTCCTGGCTGTAGCGGGAAATGATCCCCGGGATCATAAAACAGTGCATCTTATCGCAGAAAGGAGCCAGGAGCGGGGCTGCGGGGCTGCGGGGCTGCGTCGGGGCTGATGGCCCTGGAGCTGTAGAGGTCATCATGCCCCCCCTCCCCTGCTGGGAAGCGCCTGCTGGTAGCCAAGTTCTTTCACACACACTGCGAGTGCCCCCCCACATCCCGCGTGGTTCAGGGTTCAGGTTCAGGGTTTGGGTTCTGGAGAAGGCCGCACACAAATGAAAGAGACTAGACAAGAAAATATTAATTTGGAAATATTGGGAGCCAGGCGGGAGACCACCTCGAGGGGAAGAACTCCACCCCACTCTGGCCTTGCTATCCCTTTTATTCAGACTGTGGGATACACCCATAGCCTTTAGGCAGGCAATTCCAATAATAACCAATCAGCAAGGATTTACATAAATCTAGAAGGTGGAAGTTGCTCTAGCTACCATTGTCTCAACTAGACAGTGGGTGGTTGGCTCTGACCTTTCAGAGCCTCAAGGTTGACCATCCTTCCGGGTGCCTTGTCCACACCTCTCTGCTAGTGAGGACAATGGGCGGCTTCCAACAACACACGACTTCATGCAAGGAAAGGAAGGCAGTCCACGAGGCCCTTCCTCAGAGAAATGAAGTGTCACAACATGAAAACAACCCGGCCCCTTGGCAGGTCCCCGGGGAAGCGGGAGCCAGGCAAGGCAGCCACCGTCAGTTCAAATGCCGACTGCGCACCGCCTCCATGTTTTCATCACGCGCCTGGCTCGGGCCAGGCATTGGCCCATATTTGTTGAAATTGGAATAAGAGGATAAACAGACCTTCTAGCTCTCAGGTGCCCTGTGCAATTTCAACACTTTGTCACCTGAGGCAAAATGCTTATGACTATTCAGGGGCGTAATGACTTCCCTTTGCCTCCGATTCCATTCCTCCTGCTGCTGAATGTGGTTCTGCCCCATGGTCGCCGCTGTCCAGCACCCGCCAGGCCCGGGCCCTGCCTGCGACACATCCCTGCCTGAGCCGGCTCCCACACCATTCTCCACAGCAAGCACCCTTCTTCCTCCAAGACCTCCCCACTACTGAGCACAGTCTTCTTGTTTGTCTTCCAGTAGCTCAGATTTTCCCTCCCTCCAGCCTCCCTCCCTCCCTCCTTCCCTCCTCCCTCCTTCCCTCCCTCTCTCCCTCCCTCCCCCCTCCCTCACTCCTTCCCTCCCTCCCATCCTCCCTCCCTCTTTCCCTCCCTCCCCCTCCCATCTTTCCTCCCTCTTTCCCTCCCTCCCTCCCTCCCTCCCTCCCTCCCTCCTGTCCTCCCTCCCTCCATCCCTCCCTCCATCCCTCCCTCTTCCCTCCCTCCTTCCCTCCCTCCTTCCCTCCCTCCCTCCCTCCAACACTACTTAATGAGAGTTGACTACGCACACACGAGGCCTGTGCCAGCACTGATGTGGAGTGATGAGGAGACAAGTATACTCTCTGCTCTCAGGGAGCCTCCGTGTCCTGGGGAAGGGCAGACATAGACACATGCGCAGTGAAAGGCTCTTTTCCATGCTGCTAAGTGCCATGAAGCTCTATGACGGGTGACATGAGAAGTGGGTGGGTGAAGGGGGTCACAGCTTTGATTGCAAGTCCGGGAGGGCTCCAGTGAAGAGGCGGCACCTGAGCTGAGACCCGAATGAAGAGAGGGAGCCATCCGTGGGGAGGTGGGCTACAAAGTGTCCCAGGCAGAAGGGACCACGTCTGCAAAGGCCCTGAGGAGGGACCAGGCAGCGCCATCTCCAGGAACAGGGAGGAGTGTGGTGCGGCAGGATGGCGAGTAGGGGCGCTTGGAGAGAAGGAACCGAGAGGTAGGCTGGGCTCGATGCGCAAGGACCTCAGTTCTCACTCCGAGGGCCTCCAGAGCCAGGGAGGGTTTCAGGCAGGTGAAGACCGGACTGGATGTGGACCATGGACCACGAGGGTACAAAATGGGAGTGAGGGGGACCGGTTAGGAGGTTTGTGCAGGTCCAGGGAGCACAAGTGAGGTTTGGATGAAGGTTATGCAGTAACGATGGGGAGAAGTTGACAGATTTGGGATATAGTTTGCGAGTTAAGCCATTTTTAGAGAAAAATTCCAAGCAAAGGGAAAGGGAGCTCAAATGCATATTCTATCTACCATGCCATCGCTAAGCTACCTGATGTGTGTTTGTACACCTGTTCTCCAGGAAGTAGGGCCACTTTGCAGCCAGAAACTAGGTCTAGCCTTTTTTTGGGGGTGGGGGGAGAGGGGTCTCAACTACAGAAATGAGGATTGCCCTTTGCAAAAATGAGTGCACAAGAAAGACTTGCTAACTTGAATCCAATTAGGAGATTTACTTCTTTTGTGGGGCCACAACAGTCCAGTCCACCTGGCGGCAGAGCCAGGAGCCTCCTGCGGCTTCCCTGCAGGCTGCCTCGCCCTTCACCTCCGCTCCGTGCCTGGGTTCTGGAATGCTCTCTGTGACTTTGTGGCGTTACCCTCTGCCTCAGGGAGGCGCCCACCTCTTTGTTCACCATGCCTGTTTTCTCTCTCTACCCGGCCCTCCGCTGGGTGATGGGGACCCCATGGTAATCAGGAGGACGCAGGAGAAACCTTGGCATCTAGTCTTCACCTGGGAACCAGGAGGGGCCCTGGCTACACATGAGAAACACAGGGGAGACTTGTTACACGGGGCACACGGATTCATCGCTCCTTCGGGGCTGAGCACTGAGGAATGCCTCGCAGGACGCTGCACCTGCTTCTGCTTCTCCTCCTCCTCCTCCTCGCCCTCCCCCTCCTCCTCCTCTCCCCCTCCTCCTCCTTCTCCTCCTCCTCCTCCTCCTCCCCCCATCCTTCTCCTCCTTCTCCTCCTCCTCCTCCCCGCTTCCTCCTTCTCCCCCCTCCTCCTCCTTCTCCTCCTCCTTCTCCCCCCTTCCTCCATCTCCCCCCTCCTCCTCCTCCTCTCCTCCCTCCCCCCTCTCCCCCCTCCTCCTCCTTCTTCCCTCCCCCCTCCTCCTCCTCCTCCTTCTTCCATCATTCCCTCTCAGCTTTGTAGACAGGGTGTGCCTTGAGTCCAGCCAGGGGACCATTGGCCTCTGCAGGCAGGCATGCCAGCTGAAGGACACGTGTGCAGACGGCCTCTGCGGCTGCTTAGGTGGTCCCATCTGTGTCCCCAGTCCACTCCCCTGACCATGCCTTTGCCCACATTTGGGTTCATTTCTTTTCAATTAAGTGTTTATCCAGTGACGAGGACTAGGCCCAAGAGCCCAGAGAGGTTCAGGGGAGCCATTCCTGTCCTCCAGATCTTTGAAGAAAAGACAAACCCAAGTAGAGTGAAATCCAGGCCAGAAGCCACCGTGTCAGGTTGGAGCACGTGCTCTGTAGAAGCTGGAGACAGATGCTTGGGGGAGTCTGCATGGAGACGAGGAGGTGGGGAGCATGCCGAGAGCTGGAGGCCGGTGGGCAGGACCCGCTGGGTGGAGCTCCGGGCACAGCTGGGCCAGACGGGACTCTCTCTGGCTGGACGGCAGGAGCCGGGAGGCCTACAGAGCGGCGTATGAAGACGCCCGTGTCCAGGTCCCGCAGCTGAGGGTGCAGGGGGACATCCTTCTGTCGCCCCCAGGGGGCTGCGGAGGCTTCCAGGCGGGAGCGACGGGGGGCGGGGGGGGGGGGGCGTGTAAGGAAGACCATCTGGTGTGGTGGCCCCGGGGGAGGAGACCCTAGGAGCAGAGATGGTTGACAGCCTCCAGCGGTCACGCCTCGGATCACCCCCTGGGGACCCCCCAGCCGCCCTTCCTGCCTCAGAGAGCTCTGCAATGGGGAACTGTGCCCCCGGAAACCCGCTGTCCGGCTGAGAGGGCCCCTTGCTTCTCATTCTCCTCCAGGTGTCAGGTCTGCCGGCAGCAGGAAGCTCGGGCCCCTCCTGCTCCCCATCCTGTGTTCTCCCTGGACAGCACCCCAAATCCACACATGCACACCCCTGCTTCCCGGAGGACAGGAAGGTGAACAGCCTGGCATTTTAGGGGCAATGCCCAGATTGGCACATCGGGGCAGAAGGGGGAAGGGAAAGGGGTGGGAAGACTCTTACAACACAAAAAGAACAGATTTGCTTCATCTCCAGCAGCTCCTGTGGGAGCGGGGATGGTGCTGAGGCCTTGAAACCACGCCCAGTGTCTGTCACCCGTGTGTGTGGGGGGGGCGGGGGGGGGGACGGTACCAGTGGTCTGTCGCCGCGGAGCGTTGTGGTGCCCCCCCCCCCCCCGCCCCGTGTGCCTGTGGCCGTGTTAACAGTAAGTTAGTGGGATTCACTGGTAACTCGGGTCCAGTGAGTGCTGCTGAAAGTGGGGAACATTTCGGCCCTTTTACTGACCTGAATGGCAACGGGAAATAACATTTCACATGGTGAACGTTTCCTAAGTGACAAGGCCAAGCCACTCATTCACAGGCTGTGGCATGACCCTGAAGCGTGCCCAGGAGTGCAGCCAGACCTTCAGTCCTTCGACGAGTACTCACATACGAAATCACAGCTAGGAAGCCATCGCTTTATGAGTGTTTAGTAAAAATCAGAAGCAATAGTTTAAGAAAAGAGTCCTCTTCTTATCCCAGAATGCTGTTGATGTTTAACAAGAGAATAGGAATTTTCAAACACTCCAAGTTTTTGACAGGTTACTTTTGATATCTGACTTGAGTAGCATTCATAGTGGACTTCCTCTTCTGATGTCCTCTGTTCCCATTCGTTCCCCTACTAAACACACACGTATCAGCAATCAGAGTGAAATGACGTGAATTTATAGACCAACAACATGGGGTGTTGAGCAAATCTCAGCTACTCTGATTTGATGAGAACAAAAATAATTGTATATTTAAGAAAAACTGTGTGGAACCACAAAAACTGTGGCACATCCAAGCTGACTGTCTGACAGCGTAACTAAATGCTTCAAAATCCACAAGAACTTGATAGAAATTACTCATTTCTGTTTAAATATGGCTTTTTTTTTTTTTAACTAAAAAAGGGGCTTTCTGTTTACCCCTGGTGATTCTTCCTAACTCGTGGCATTCACATTGGCTTCCAGCTTGTCTCCATCCTCACATCCTGCGAAGGCTCCTGTTTATCATATTCCTTTTGAAGTGAAGGAGGCCTGCAGATGAGAGAGATGGCACGGCCTTGTCCTTCCTGCTGCAGAGTAAACACAGGGGGTGGGGGGGGGGTGCTCATCTGATCAGCCTGTCACTCTGAAACAACCTCCCCCACTCCCCGGATCCCCGTTCTCTGGGAAAGAGCAGGCCTCCCAGCCGCCTTCGTAAACGATGTGGGAAGAGGAATGGCTGACTGCCAAGTCCACATTCCCACAGAGAGAAGGCCCTTCAGAATCCCACCGGGGAGGAGATGCTGTTATCTCCCCCTGTCTGTTTCCTGTCTCGGTGATGAGTGGTCTGGTTCCCAGCGACGGCCATCACCACTGGCTCAGCCCATGACGTTCTGTCCTGCTCGCTCCAGTGGCTCTGGCAGCAGCGAGGGCTGTTGTCCTCCTGGGCAGGGGATGAATGTGGATGTGGGATCAGAGGTGTAGGCAGCCGTTTTGTCACCACAAGACAAAGGCTGGGGGAACTGCAGAGACACTGGCCTTGACACCATTTCGCATCTGAACTCATCCTCGCAGCCACGCACGGTTAGTGAGGAGAATGAATTCCTGTGTATCCCACCCATGGCTCCCCCTTCCTATCGCCCGCAGTAAAAAGTGCTACTCACGGAACGCACTGAGAGACCTGCCTTCCCAGCCTCGTTGCCTGGACCTTATACCTCAAGTTACAAAACCTACTTACCGTCCTGCACGCCCACAGCCGTTTCATGATGGACACAAAACTCTTTCCCTCCCGAATCCTGCTCATCAAAGTGACAGCTCATATGAAAAACCTCCCCCAAACCGCACCCCCCCCAAGCCCCCATGTTCCCTTAATGCTTTATATGAGCTCATCCTTCCAACTGGGCCCAAGGATCCTTGAGAAGGTGGCTCAGTTCCTATTCTCTGAATTACCCAGGACCGTCACTCTGCTCCCAGAACCTAACTCGGGCGGGAAGCACAGGGCACGTGTTTCATTGTGAAATCTTACATTTTCCAGACTGCTCCGACAGACTGCTCTGACAGACGGCCTTGGCCATCTCAGCCGCCCCCCCCCCCGCCCCCACCCAACCCGGCTTCCTTTGGTTCTCTCTGAAGTCATGCCCTCCCTCAACAAGGTGGGAAAAGACACACACTGCCACAGTGATTCTGAAGGAGAGGGGAGATTTATAATAATAAGTAGGGCCCAGTGCATGAATTTGTGCACCTTGAAAGGAACTGTGGACCATAAGGCTGCAGTGGGCACAGGGCAGGTCCGCGGAACGCAGGAGCAAAGAATTTTCAGTAACCACCAGAGGCTCGCCCTGATGACAGCGACAGGCACCCCGCCTTGGTCTGGCGCCCCCACTCACCTGCTCCACCATCCTGCCGCGGCCAACAGCTGTGATGTTCCGCGTGCACCCCTTGGTGGTCAGCACACATCATAGCGACCGGCTGTTTGGCTGTTTGGTTGTTCAGCCGTTTGGTGTATTTGCATATTGGAGTTATATATAGAGAGAGATTACAATTTTAAATGTGTGTAAATTTTGATCCGGCAATTCCACATGTGCAGAGTTGTACCAGAGACATATCATTCCAGTGGGTTAGAGCATTGCTTATAACAGCAAAACCTGAAGACCACTATGTAACGCTAGCAAGAGGTTAAATGAACCATGGCATCCCATTTAAAAAGCGGATACTGTACCACTGCTCAAAGAACCAGAAAAATCTATGTATGGTGGCATGTAAAAAATCAAAATGAACTCCAAGCTATGAGCATTGGTTCGTTCTGAGGCTGGGACTCTTCCTCTCAGATTCAGATAACAATTGATATGGGTTTCTATAGGCCATTCAGATGAGTATTCATGGTCAGGAACAAGCTGCCTGACAGACAGACCTTCACTGGTGTGCGTCCCGGTGATGGCGCCTCCACAGGGGCCGCCTCCGCGCAGAAAGAGTAGAAATAAGAGCAGAGTCGGCGTGAAATGCGGGGCAGAGGCTGGGGATGGTGCCGAGAGTGGAGGTTCAGGGGAAAGACGTGATGAGAACTGTCCAGAACCGGGGCCGTGCCTATGCAAAGTGTGACAACTGTCTTCTGATTTTACATCACCCAGGGAGCCTGGGTTTTCCAATGAAAATGCCTGCCAAAACGAATGCATTGTTTCATCATAAATATGTCCTGTCTCACAGATAATTTTAAGAACTATTTAATGGATGATAACCAAGTGGAAGATACTGTACTATATGTCCCAAAGGACACAAGCATGTCCTTGGTTGTTAATGCATCCAGTCTATGTACTGAGCTTCACACTTTATAAAATACAGCTTTGTGCACATTGCCTCCGCTCACCTGCACAATAACTTTGCAGAGCACTTGCATACTTTGTATTGCTTTTATCCATTCAGCAAAGATCAAATCAGAGATTCACTGCTCGGAAGTTAACTGACATGAGAAAGTCTGAGAACGTGGAAGTGTCATCACTCCATCTCAGGTCTTCCTGGTGTACTTCCAGTTTTTAACAGCACAAGTTCCCCAGGTACGAACTCAGCTTACACTTCCCTGTGTATTTCCTCCTCTCCATCCCTGCTTCCTGGTGCCCGGGCCAATGCCTCATGGCAACCATCACCCATTCCTGGAGTAATTTCCGTTTATGTCTGCCGCTGTTCATCCCAAAGAGAGACCACAGCCATGGTGGGCAATCAATCGTGTGAGCACACAGACTGTCTGCGTTACTCTCACACTTCACGTGCCACGTGTAATCAGTTACTTATGTTTTAAAATCCTCAGGTTGCAGAATATAAATTTCTACATAGGAAGCATTCTATTTATTATTTTTGGATTGGTTTTAGAGTATGCCTCTTGTTAAGTAGTTAATAGCTACGGGGGGACTTCTGAGAGAGGCGGGGGTTTTCCTATGAATTTGCATCATGAGACCGCAGATTAGCACCAAGAGGGTCTTACCCAGAATGACTGGGACGTGGTCAGCACGTCAAGATGAGCTCAAAGACAAACTTGGTTCAATAGGAGCGATGTGGATGTGCTGGGAAATCCCACAGGAGTTCCACAGGCTGTTTCAGATCCCTGTTCCTGGGAAAGGACATAGTCTTACCTTATAGTTACTTTATAATAAATGATTTCATTTGGATTCTTCTAGTATGTTCTATTTTTAAAAAGAAATAAGAGTAGAATTAATAAGTCAAAGGAGACAGACATCTTCTTTAAAAGCTTCACTTTTCTCTGATTGTAACATTCATGCATGCTTCTGTAGAAAATACAGAAAGTACAGAAGAGTGTCCAGAGGGAGAGAAGAAATCCTATCTAATAAAAGGGTAATATGCAAATCAACCGTTACTCCATCACAAAGATGGCGGCACCAATAGCCACAAGATGGCGAGCCCCAGTCCTCTCAGCCCTGCTGGAGTCCCCCAGTCCTGGGGGGGCAGCCGCTGAGAGCGGGCAGCGTGAGTGGCCTGGTGGAATGCTTGCTTTGTTGCAACGAAGCAAGGATTCCACCCCGGCTGCGCAGGGCCTCTGGGCAGCGGGCACTGAGCGGCCAGGGGGTGGGGGGAACGCTTGCGTCGTCGCCCCAGTGATGAGGCAAGCATTCCGCGCCCGGCCGCAGAAGGGCTTCTGGGACACAGAGAGCCTCTAGGCAGCAGGCGCAGAGCGGCCAGGCCCTGCAGAGAGCTACTGGTGCACGGATTCGTGCACAGGGCTACTAGTTTACTTATCATGATCATTGTTCTACCCTGAGGCAAATATTGTTAACATCCTGAACTTTCATCTCCATAATACGCCTGTTTATTATTATTAGTTGAGATGAAATTTAGATTTTTGTCTACTTAACATTGTGTATTTTTTCACCAGCCTTTATTTCAATGCTTTTAGTTAAAGGTACTACTTGTCTGCATTTCAATTCAAAGTTTGCCCAACTGATGAAGCCACTGTCACAAATTTTGCATGGCCTCCCTTATGTGGTCCTTCCCTTAAACCCACAGATGCAGAATACATATAAATTCCATTGCTACTATTGCTGCTTTTACAAAAATAGAAGCATGCACATAACTCTTTAAACAATACATCATTACATTTTCCTCATTCCCTTCATATAGATCCACCTCATTTTATCAAGTAACTGCATAGTATTTCATAGAATGGACATACAATAATTTATGAATCCATCTCCTATTGATGGACATTCAGGATTCTTTCCTGTTATAAAAAACAAAGCAATAAAAATAAGAGTGTATATATGTATTTAGATAATGGCACTTTTATTCTGAGAAAATATTTCTTTGCTAACAACTACACATTTAACTAACAAATATAATGGGGTTCTTTCCATTGTTCTCCATGAGAGCAGATCCGTGTTTTCCAGCATTTTACTCTTTTGCCCAAACAGCACACCAAATGTGGCAAATAGAAAGCTGGAGTCAAATAACCACATGCTGAATGGAGCTGAACAGAGAATGTTCCTGTGGGACCTGAAGTGAGAAGTGGTCAGTGTGAGCTGTGCCATGTGGCGGTCCAGAGGACACCAGAGTCCGGGCCTGGCCAGGACACCCAGGAGCTTCCCCCTGCACCCGCTGGACCAGCAATGGGCCGTGTGAGTGAAGGCACCCCTTCCCCTTCATTTTTTCTTTACTTTTAAACTGAACTAGAGGCCCGGTGCATGAAATTCATGCGGGGGGGGGGGGTGTTCCTCAGTCCAGCCTGCACTGTCTCCAATCTGGGACCCCTCGAGAGATGCCTGACTGTCCGTGTAGGCCTGATCCCAGTGGGATCGGGTTTATACAGGCAGTCAGACATCCCTCTCACAATCTAGGACTGCTGACTCCCAACCACTTGCCTGCCTGCCTGCCTGATTGCCCCTAACTACTTCTGCTTGCCAGCCTGATCACCCCCTAACCACTTCCCTGCCAGCCTGATTGACGCCTAACTGCTCCCCTGCCTGCCCGATTGCCCCTAACAGCCCTCCCTTGTGAGCCTGGTTGCCCCTAACTGCCCTCCCCCACAGGCCTTGTCCCCCCCAACTGCCCTCCCCTGCAGGCCTGATTGCCCCCAACTGCCCTCCCTTGCAGGCTTGGTCCCTCCCAACTGCCCTCCTCTGCTGGCCCGGTCACCCATAACTGCCCTCTCCTGCAGGCGTGATTGCCCCCAACTGCCCTCCCTTGCAGGCCTGGTTGCACCCAAGTGCCCTCACCTGTAGACCTGGTCCCCCCCAACTACCCTCCCTTGCAAGCCTAGTCGCTCCCAACTGCCCTCCCCTGCAGGCTTGGTTGCCCCTAACTGCCCTCCCCTGCTGGCCTGGTCACCCCTAACTGCTCTCCCTGGCTGGCCTGGTCACCCCCAACTGCCCGCCCCTGTAGGCCTGGTCCCCCCAACTGTCCTCCCCTGCAGGCCTGGTCCCTCCCAACTGCCCTCCCCTACTGGCCATCTTGTGGCGGCCATCTTGTGTCCACATGGGGGTGGCCATCTTGTGTGTTGGTGTGATGGTCAATTTGCATATTACCCTTTTATTAGATAGGATAAGTGGCTTGCTTCTCATGTTGCCTAGACATGTGTTTTATTTTGATATGCATTTTATTCTTATCAGATGCCTGGTAGTAATAGTATAATAAGACCCTTCAACATCAAAGTCATATATTAAAGTTGTCTGTTTGTAATTATGAGAGTCTGAGGTGTTCATTGACATCTCTTTAGAGCTCATTTCACATGCAGAGGATGAAATTAGTACTGAGTTAAATTCTTCCCACTCACTGCCCAAGTCCAGAGTACTCAGCATCTGTCCATGTGGGAATCCGCTGTTCCAGTCCACGGGACCCTCAGGGGGCACCCACAGGGGCCGATGAACGCAGGTGCTGTGGGGAGTCAGCATAAACCAGTCTGTGGCGGGAACCCAGAGGCCTGGGGGTAGGGTCTCCTCCTTCTTGAAAGTCTGATGTGAAGGGCTCTCAGTAACCAAGGCCTCTTTTCCCTCCCTTGAATTCCAAATACATTAAAACGTAGAGAAGTCAGGCAGGTGGAGGCCACGACAGAAGGTCCATTACCGATAAGGATGTTATCGGAAGATGTGACTTGACACATCCATGGGCAGGTAAGAAACACAGCTGTCTGCCCCTCTAGAATGAGGGGTTCCCTCTTTCTGCTGCAGGGGTGGGGGGGTACACCTCCATCTTTGGGAGCAGACCGGTCTCTGTAACCAAACCCCAGAGGCCGAGCCCTCTCTGCCTACTGACAGCGCCCGCCCAAGAGAAGAGCAAAGCACTGTCCACCGGGCTCTGCTCTGACCTCACCCACCGTGCAAGGCCCTGCCCTCCCGCTGGGAACCAGTACAGGGGGGAGGGAGGGCAGACAGGCCAAGCTGGTGGAGCCCCTCTCCAGGGAAGAAATTGCCAGGAATGGGACAGATGAGCCCCCACCCCCAGCCCACCCTGCCCACTCCTGGAAACACCTTTTTGTTGTTGTTTTGCTTATCTACACATTGCTGCCTCTCACGGGATTCGGGTTTTGAGAGAGCAGACAACCATGCATCCAGCAGCCACCTCCACAGGGACATGCGCCCCCACCCTCCCTCCACCTGTGAGCACGGACACCCGCCAAGCTGAGGCGTTTCCAGAGGTAGGAGCTAGAGGCCCTTGCTGTGAAACGGGGTTTGGGGTCTAGATGTTAAATCCTTAACCAGTTTACAGTGCATTTTGGAATAAAGCCTCTTAGTTGGTTTAGAAGACAGCATGGACATTCAATGAGTCCATGATTCCACACACACTTTTTAAGTTTTCACCACATGACATCTTTTTAATAATGTATTTATTCAAAGCATTTGTTGAAGACTTTCAATGACATTTATGAGTTTCGGCAATGATCCAAATCTTATAAGGAAAGTATTATCCAGCCCATTTTACAGACGAGGGCATTAAAGTTCAAGCAGGTCACGTGTTGAAGGTGCTACACAGACAGGGAGGAAAGGCGCACTTGAACCTGGGCTCCGCAGCTCACGCAGGTGCCCCCGGCATCCTGGCTCTTTACGCAGCGTCTTCACTGAAGTGACTCGTGGCTGGAGTCCTAGCTTCTCTACAGTCGATTCTCTTTATACCCACAGCAGAGGACACACAGTAGGTATCAGTAAACACTAAAGTTCGGGTAGGCAGACTACTGTAAAATTCTAGGTAGGGAAACACATAGAAATGGGCCCGTCTCAATGTGTCATTTATAATTCAGGAAAAGAATGCTCTGAGATCGTCAAGGTTGCACAGCAAGGACAGTCCGGAATCCAAACGGAAATACGGCCCTGGAACGGCCTTTCTGCTCTCCCTGCCGCCGTTTCCTCGCGGGGGCAGGGGCGGGGGGACCCCTGGGCACGTGGCAGGGCCGGGCGATGGGCTTCAGGGAGAGGAGCGGCTGCGCTGGTCCTGGGACACACCCTGTGGGAACGGAGGCCATGTCTGTGTCACGGAGTGAGGAGGACTTACAGGAAAGAGAACAACAATGGTGAGACCTCACACTGATTTACGAGCGAGGAGCAGCAAATAGTGGCTGCGCGTGGACCCGAGTCCCGGGGCCTGGGCTGCAGCGTGCGGAGGTGACCTGCGTCTTGCTAGCCCTGTAGCCTCGGACGAGTTGCTTGGCTGCGTGTGCCTCGGCTTCTTCACCTGTAAAGTGAGAAAGCGGGGTCTCACACTGTCTTGTGAAAATTAGAATTATCGACACGAAATACACAGAGAAAGCACTATTGATACTGGTTGTTATTTGACCACTTTCCAGGTTCCTGAGACTGTGCCAAATACTGAAAACCAGGAGCTTTATTCACCTGATTATTAAATATTAACTAAGATGAGCGGTTGCTACATTTTACAAACAAGACAGAGAAAATTCGCAACTTGACACATTCCTAGCACGTGACAGAGGAGGAATGGACATCTGCTGACCTTCCCCGGGCACACCCTGCTGACCCTCTGGAGGGGCTAATCCCACTGTCAGCTCCATCTCCTGCCACAAAGAAAAGCTGCTTTGGGGTCCTGTACGTAGACCATCTGCCCATATCAGCCCTATTTCAGGAAGTCTAGGTTAGCTCGGATATTGCTCTGACATTCCGAAAGCTTGCATTTACTCTAAGTGGCTCTCAAAGGAGAACCCCTGGTCTCCTCTGGAATTAATCATTGCAATAACTAACATCAGGCCACGTCTGCAGCCTTCTTCTGGAAAGTCGTAGCGTGCAGGTGTCTCCCATGCAAGAGCACGCACAGGCACACGGAAGCTTGTATGGCACCGACGACCAGGGTCTGGAGGTGCGTTGCTGTCCGTCCAGGAGTCTCCAGGGGCCTCTCTTCGCTGCACAATGGCCACTGCGTCACCTGCTCTGTCTCATTGAGAAAGGGTCCCAAGTAGTGGCTACGGCAGTCTCTGGGAAACAACCATTCCTGCAGCTTTGCAGTGTGCGTCGGTCAAGATGCTCGGGAAACGTGTGGGGAACCAGCCAATCAGGCCAAGCTTATCATTGGGTCCCCGAAGTCCTCGGCACTGGGCTGAACCAACCTGCACGTTCCCTCCATGTGTTTGAGGGGTGTTTAAAGCGCTTAAAGGGCATGATCACAAGCTGGCAAACAGGATGTTACAGTGACGGCCGGCCCCTGACTCCATTTGTGTCATTTCCAGATATTCTGTCAGTAATAAAGTAAAAGTTTGGTGGTTAGAAGGGTGAGTAATTGCTTCTGCAGAGTAACATTAAACCAGATCAAATGAAACGAGATTTTTCTCTCTGTTCTCCCATCCGAAATAAATTGTTGGCTGTAAACCCCATCGCCATTAGCAAGTCCCCTGTCTGTGAAGTTCCTGCTGCGATTCTGATTTATAGCACAAAGAAGACTAAGAGAGAGAGTCCAGCGACAGCCCAAGGGGGAAAATTACATTTTAACCTGCTGGATAAACAATACAGCCATTTTCACACTCTTGAGATTTGTTTTTTTAAATGTTTCTTGTTTCCATTTTAGCCAATACTTCAAGTCTATTTCTTACCCTTTTTAGGAGAGTGTATCCTACGCTGTTAAATTCTTAACCTTTCCTATCAGTTTAAATAATTCACTGACTCCCTCCGTTGAGAAGCGCTGGGTTTAGCTGCCAGGGTAAGCCCAGGCTACGTGAGCGATTCCAAGACGCCGACGCCGTGCGGAACAGAAGCTGCCTGAGCTCCAGTGACAGCATCGCCGTCTAGCCTCGTCCACACAGTGGCTGGAACCGGAAATGACCAGCAGCTCTTGAAGCGTGGGGAGGCTGTGGTAAGCGAAGGGACAGGCTTGGAAACCCAGGCGGGATGGGCTTCTAATCTCAGGTCTGATCCTCACTTGCTCTGAGGCCTGGGAAGATGCCTACCCTCCGCTTGGCTTTGCCTGTTTGTGAAATAAGGAGATAAAGGAGCATTAAAGGAATGTTCAGGGAGATGAGGCTATTAAATCAGCATGAAATGCAAAGTGCGTATCATCATCAATAAGTAGTTATTTATTTGCACATTATTATTTTAACCATAAAACAGGTCATTAGTACTTAGGGTTTTTAAGGCAATTCATTAGGCATTATTTGAAATACGAAGACTTAGAAAATGTGGACTTGACTCCCAGGAGCCTACAGTCCACCTGGCCGATGGGATGCACATCCTAACACCTGTTGATTCCTTCACCGACCATCAATCCACATTGCAGGCTGACTGATACGGCCGCCATCACCGAGTATAATTGCTCTCTTCATCTTGAGATGACAATACTATAAATAAGACAAAAACATGTGTGTGTTCTTAAATTCACCTGATACTGTGTTCTGAAACCAGTTTGCTGACACCAACTCGGTATCCTGCAACTCACTTCAATTCTGAAACTAACTAACTGGAGTTCGGGTCAGATCCCACAAGTTAAAGGGCGAGGCCCCCAAAGACTGCGCTGACCTCAGATGCCAGGTGCAGCGGGTCCTCGGGCTTCCCACACCGCTTCTGACTTGGCTACACATTCAGAGGTTCCCAGGGCCGTCCTTCAGATTCAGTAATTCCCTGGAATGACTCCCAGAACTCGGGAGGCGCTGTACTTACGGGTACTGTTTGATGTAAAGAATACAAATGAGGCACATGAGGATGTCCGCAGGGTGAGTCTGGAAGAGGGCTGAGTGCAGAGCTTCTGTCCCTGTGGGTCAGGCGCACACCCGCCCAGTACACGGACATGTCCACCAACCAGGCAGCCCCCCAAGCCTTGGTGTCCTGGGCTATGGGGGCTTCATTATGAAGGCTGACTGGTTAAATCATTGGCCCCATGACTGACCCAATCAACCCCCAGCTCTCCTTCCCAGCCCGGAGGTCAGGGGGTGGGACTGAGGGCTCCAACCTCCTCCTCCATGGTTGTTTCCCCTGCACACAGCAGCGGCGTGAACTCGGTGTGGCCCAGATTCACTGTGAGGAATATCATAAGACGCTGCCATCACGCAAGAAATCCCAAGGGTGTTGGGAAGCCTGTGCCAGGAACCAGGGGCAGTTGAGGAGCAGTGCCACGTGGATGACAGAGTAGGCATCACAGCGGCTCACAGGAGGAGAGCCTCCAGCAGGGGGGCTGGGACCATCAAGGTCAACTTCATGAATGGGGTGAGGTCTGAAGCAGGCATTAGAGTACGGCTGGTATTTTCAGGACAGAGAGGAGAGAGAAGAGCTTGAGTTTAAAAAAACAACAACAGTGAAATTCAAAATTAAGAAAGTACAAAAGGAAATGAAGCAATGAAGAGCAAACCATTGTGAACAAAGTAGGAGATTCAAGGTGGGGTGTAGTGAAAGATAAAGCAAGTAATAACCAGTCCCAATTAACCAAGGCTCCTTTAATCAAAAAGTCCAATCATGGATTTTCAGAAAAATTCTAATTAATATGGACAAAGAAAACTACTATCAGATTGCCTGTAACTGGGCTCAACAATGCTCTTAAAAACAACCCTTTAGAATGGTACTGTCACTGGTTGAATACTGAACATTCCTTGAATATGTGATTTGGACAAAGTATGTCCAAGGAATATAAATAATGTTTTAAATCGCTGTTGCTAGCTCTGCAAACCAAAATAATGTCCCCCGGCCCAGCAGTCCCCTCGCATAACATAAACAACACGCCTCTACTGGCCTTTCTTTTCCCGCCAAGAGAAAGCAGATCCCACGGCTTCAGACAGCTGTCCCGCGAGTGTGACGGACGGACGCGCCCGGAGCACTGGGCCCGCAGGTCACCGCCAGCGCCGACATCTGGCTCTGCTCACTTTCTGTCAAACAGAGCTTCATTTTCCTCGGACTTTCCAGAAACAGGAAATACCACGCGCACTTCGGTGGAATTCAGGGCTCGGTATTTCTAAAACCAATGGCTGCTTTTACAAGACATCTTGGTGCGAGGGTTTACTTTATGGCTTTGCCTCTGGGAATTCTTCTCTTTCATGAGTTGCTGTGAAATCGCCAAGGCCCCCTGCTTCTCTAGGATGGCGCCTTGACCCCTCCCCCGAAGACTCTGTGTGAGACCCCCGAGGGTCTGACCACCCACCACACAAGTAACATCTCAAATGCCAGGAGTTGTGTTGCTGCTCACAGCAGGGGTTGGCCCCCCGCCAAGTGTGCAGAAACTTCACCAGCCAGCGCTTCACTGGCCTCGGCCAGCCTCCCTCTCCAGAAAGTTCCTCTCTGGGGGAGTGGGGGAGGGAGAGGGTGCAGCCAAAACGGAATGCTTTCCATCGTGGGGACAGAAAGGGTGTGCTGGCGATTCTCAGAGAATGGAATAGCTGCTATTGGGATGCTGGCGCCGCAGGGCGGCCCCTGTGCGGACCAGACCATGGGCAAAGCCAGAGAGCAAGCCTGTCCTCACAGTCCCTCCAGGAGGGACAGGGCTGAGAGCAGGAAAGTCCACTTGCCGAAGAGCGGGTGGGAATGGAAGAAGGAGGTGGACGGACCGCGGGCGGGAAACGGCAGAAACACTCTGGCCCTGGACCCTTTCTCAGCTCTAGCTTCAGCGACTGAGCCATCAGCTTCTCTGAGCAGGAGATGCTCGTTAGCGTTACACATCTTCCCTCCTCCAACCTGAATGTTGGTTTGTTAGCTGGTAAATGATTTATGATTAATGAAACAGTTTTCTCAGGTGCTTACTTACAATTCAGGTTTGTCAGGATCATACCACGTGGAAATGATAAAGGTGGAATGCACAGTGGGCCTGCGGACTCTCCGCCCTCACATGAGCACCACGGCAGCCGGGCAGCCACGACCCATGGCAGTGATTCAGGTACAAGTGTAAGGAGTGCAGAGGTCAGGATGACAGGGAGAGTGGGCGCATCCATTCCTGTCTGCGATGTGGAGACATTTCCTTAAGCGCCCTCTGTCTTCACTTTTATAAGCACAGCGCTGCCTCTCTTTCCAGCATCATCTCTGCCTCCAGGAGAAACATCTGCAAGGGTCTCGTCCAAGCCTGCCTTCTCCGCGGCAGAAGTGTGAGGCCACGGGGTCACATTAGCAAGCTTTGTCTTGATCTCCCTGAAAGCCTTTGCAATGTGACCTCCGTCCCCAGGGGAACCCTGAAGTCACCCTTAAGCTGCCTGCCGGGAAGGAAAGCACTCTCTCATGCACTACAGTGAACATGCTCACGTGACAGTGGCGAGTGAGCACCAGCAGACGTCCAGCTGCAGGTCAATTCCAGGAGAGAAGAAGAAAGCTCCCCTGACAAACAACATTTATTAGGGCCCTACTATGTGCTGAGGCTGCTGTCACTCCGTAATAGGTCATCAGAATAGGTAATCAGCCATGTGATTCCAGTGACAGATGGAGATGCTGGGAGAAAGCCAGACAATTCTGTGTGGTTCCCACTTTGCCCCTGGCCTCCCCCAGCCGCTGCCTTCTGCTAGTGGGCAACTTGGTTGGGAGGGAGGGGTAGGCAATACATGTAGATTAGTATTGAATGTACATTTATGCAGTTGTTTTTAAAGCATTCATCTATTTACAAGGGATTTGTAATCTGTATTAATTTCTGATCATTCTTTCCTATAGATTAAGTCAGACATGGGAGGCGCTTTAACAATTTAAGTATAGGAAGTGCTAAGCCACGGGTACAGTTTCAACTGCTATTTCTCATCTTGGTCACAGCCCCTACTTCTCCCACCCGTCTCAGGGGCTGAGCCCAGTCCTCAGCAGCTCTGCTCCTCAGCCAGCAAGACCACGTCTTCCTCCTCGGGCCCCAGTCCCGCCTTTCCCACCCCAGCCTGCTCTGGCCTCAGCACCACTGGCTTTCAGGCTTGGAGTTACAATGCTCACTAGAATAACTTATTTGTGGGATTTTAAACATATTTAGGCCCTAGCCGGTTTTGCTCAGTGGATAGAGCATCAGCCTGCAGAATGAAGAGTGCTGGGTTTGTTTCTGGTCAAGGGCACATGCCCGGGTTGCAGGCTCGATCCCCAGTAGGGGGCGTGCAGGAGGCAGCCGGTCAATGATTCTCTCTCCTCACTGATGTTTCTCTCTCTCTTTCCTTCTTCCTTCCTCTCTGAAATCAATAAAAACATAATTTTTAGCCCTAACCGGTTTGGCTCAGTGGATAGAGCGTCGGACTGTAGACTGAAAGGTCCCAGGTTCAATTCCGGTCAAGGGCATGTACCTTGGTTGCGGGCACATCCCCAGTGGGAGGTGTGCAGGAGGCAGCTGATCGATGTTTCTCTCTCATCAATGTTTCTAACTCTCTATCCCTCTCCCTTCCTCTCTGTAAAAAAGCAATAAAATATAAAAAAAAAACACATAATTTTTAAAGAAACATATTTTGGAGCAGGCCTGAAAACCCAGGTCATGTATGATACTGACTGCCCTAAGTTCTAAGCAAAGTATTTAGAACAAATAACGCAGAAGTGAACATTTGACATTCAGGCACTTTGTACGTGTCCTGTGCTAGGGCAGGAGAAGTCAGGCTTTCCAATAGTGCTCAAAAGTCTCCCAAGAGAAAAAGACAATTCCCATCTCCCTACCCTCCCAACCCCACCCACATCCCCCCACGGGTTTGGTTATGGGGTCCAGTGAAGTTACTGGCAGCTGCAAGTGTTCCAACAAGGCAAACTTTGTAGTGAGCCATGTCCAAAACCAAGCACAGCTGTATGAACATTTATGGTGGTTTTTCCCCAGTGAAATCAAACCCCACGTCTCCACTTTGTCTCAGCCTTGCCAGCCACCTCGGACGCCCCACAGTTCTCTTGTCTGGGTTACGCATAACTATCAATAGGCAGAGGTTGGAAGATTCCATGCCAAAGAATCACTTTGAGTGAAATGGATGAAGAAATGTAATTAACAAATAGGGAGAAGTTAGGGGCCAAACTTCTCCACTCAGTGATAAGCCAGTGACTATTAGCAGAAAGAGTTTAATAAAAATCTCTGCTGGGCACAGCTTCCTGAATGAGCAGAGAATGGGTTCATTGAGTTACTAGCCTCTGTACACTTGAAATTTTATAAAGAAACTAGAGGCCCGATGCACGAAATTCAAGCAAGGGGCTCGGCCCTCGCAGCCCTGGCTTCATCGGGTAGGTCGTTCAGCTGTCCGGTCTAATTAGCATATTATGCTTTTATTATTATAGATTCTCAGCCAAAGAGCAGGCTTTGCTGACCCATAAGCAATACAGACCTCAGAGGGGAAAAAATGTACCTGTTCTTCCAGACAATATAGCGGCTAATGAGAAACAAATTCAAAATCAGACACAGTCAATATTGACACAGTCAATATGAATCCAATAGAACACATTTCATGTGTTTAATGCAAATAATAGTGGCTCAAAATACAACGGCAGTGGGACATACTAATTCACTGTTTATATAATTCAGTCACGGATCTCTTAAAGTCAACATGCAAATGAATTCCTATACTGGACAGGTAAATATTCTCATTGGAGTTTCTAATACCTAAGCAAACAGGCTCAATTCTTCTCCCAAAAGTTCTGGCAGGTATATTACACTACGTTGGTCTCTAAAACAGTTTTTTTCTTATTAAAAATGAATAAAATTCCAGACCCAGCTCCCTTGTCTACAGAGATTCTTTAAATTAGGCATTTTTTTTATTCCATAATCACACGGAAGAGCAGCTGTAACGGAAGCGTTGCAGTGGCTGTAGAGATAGAGGTGAGGAGGGCACAGCTCACAGTGCAGCATCCCCAGCCAACCCCCGGATCTGGAGATTGCACGCAAACAACACCCGCTTTCTTCCAGACCCTCACTCAGGCTGGGGGTAGAGTCCACAGCATTTACCACAAGCACGAGACTCACTCCCGCCACTCTGCTTCTGCACCAAGGGGAGGCTGGGAAGCACATCTGGTTCTCATTTACAGTGGCAACTGTTGGTCTGAAAACTCGGCAGTGTGAGTCTCCAGTAGGTGGTGGGGCAGGGGAGAGCAGAGGAAAAGGATGGAGGCCTGAGGTTTCTGTCTGGGCTTTTGGCCCAGATTTTTGTCTGCATCATTTGGCTTCTCTGGGCCAGGATCAAATGAGGATGGCGACAACACCTGACTCTCGGAGCCTCTCGGAGAAGCCTGTGCGCGGAAGCTGTGGCTGCAGGACCTGGGTGCTCTTAGAATGACACTGTGCCTCCCAATTCGTGGAGCTGCAAAACTAGGGTAAAGACACAAGATGCTCTTCCTCCGTACAGAATGAAAGCCTTTCTCACTCAAAAGATAGGCACAGCCTTGAAGGATGTGAACAGTAAACGCAGAAACGATCTTCTTTGTAAGATCCGAGTCACTGTTCTCCTTAGTTATAGAAGCCATACCCAACATCCAGATGTGCACTCTTGTTCAATTCCACTGTCTGTGCAAGCCAACTAATGTGCAGAGCGATCTTTTTTAAGTCTGTAAAATGGGCATAACATCTTCTTCGCTAAGTTGCAAGACGGCTGTGAGATTTCAGTGAGGTGAGGTATGTGACGGGCCTGCATTCATAAGCTCTTGGACCTGGCATTTCACCCTGTGCTATGAGGAGAAGGACCAGCCTGGTCCCTTCTTCTCCAAGGCGTCTTCCTAGGCTCCAGGCTGAGTCCAAGCTTTGTTTCCTCCTACATCCCCTTCCCCTGTAATGCACACTGTCCGACAGGACGTCCGACAGCCCTACTCCGTCCCTCCCCTCCTAACCAGCCTTCTTCTCCAACCAGCTCTCAACTCCCTTTAATGATATGTATAATGAATGGATGTGTTTAATATAACATATGTTTTCCTAAGTAATGCATAATAGCTGTAGAAAATTTTGGCTAGCCAGATAAAGCATCTGTTGGATGCGGACCTGGCCTAAGTTCCACACCTGGCTCGGCTCTTCTCACTGCAAAAGTCTATTCCAAGTCCAGGTGGCTGGTCTCATATCCTGAAGTTTGATGCCAACAACACCTACAACAGACTCATCTACAATGGAATTCCAGAGCCCCACCTTCGCCCCGAGTCTGAACCACAACCACTGTGGGTAGAGCCTGGTCATGTGCTCTGCATTTTTTAAAAACTACTCAGGTGATTTTCCACAGACCAAGGCTCAGAGGCTCTGCTCCAATTCCAGAGCTCACTTCAGAAGCGAGGATGGATGGGGAAGGAAAAAAAAAAAAAAAAGGAGACATATGTACTACTATTTGTAATACTTCAAACAATTAAAAAAAATTAAAATAAAACTTATATGGAAAGGCAAAAAAAAAAAAAAAAAAAGAAGCGAGGATGGGGCAGTCCCGGCCCTCAGTGTGGATGTAGGCTGAGAGCCTGTGGGAGATGAAGACTCACCTCTTACACCCAGACCTACTGACCGGAACCTGCAGTTTAAGCGAATCCCCAGGAGGTTCTGCCACATGAACTGTTTCAGATGCTCTGCTGTATCCCCTGGGAAACTTTACAACCTACCAACACCTGGGCCCCACCCAAAGATTTAGGGGGTCGGCCAAGGCAGCGAGCATTTAACAAGCTTCCCAAGCTATTATTATGGACAGCCAGAATAGAGGGCCATTGAATTCTAAATTCCAGCTTTTTTTCTACTTTAAATAATTTTTATTTTTCAATTAGAGTTGACCTACAATATTATATTAGTTTCAGGTGTGCAATCCAGTGATCAGATATTATATAACTTACTAAGTGATCACCTCAATAAATCAAGTACCCACCTGGCACCACACATAGTTATTACAATATTATTCACTCTATTCCCTATGCTGTATTTTACATCCTGTGATTATTTTGTAGCTACCAATTTGTACTTCTTAATCCTTTCACCTTTTCACCCATCCCTAAATTCCAGCTTTTTATTTTTAATCTTTAGTGTTCAGATTATTACAGATGTTCCTCTCCCGCCCCCCCCCCCCACCCCCCATAGCTCCCTTCCACCCGGTTCCCACCCCACCCCAGGCCCTCGCCCCCACACTGTCCTCGTCCATAGGTGTAAGATCTTGAGTTAAATTGGCCTCTGTGGTCTTGCCCACGCCTAAGTACCACTCAGAGTGCTTTTTAAGGGACAACAGACTCTGGAGACAAGTTCAAACACACAGTTTCAAGGTCACCAAAACCCAGGCAAGCAGGCAGGACGCCACAGGTGGTGCGCCCCGCGCCCCTGCCCTTCCCATCTTCGGATCGCCCCTCCCTCCCGGTAGCCCCTCCCCTCCCTAGTAGCCCCACCTCTCCCGGGTAGCCCCGCCCCCCGGTGACGTGCCGCCTGGGCCCGGCTCATGCGCATTCGCGCCCGCGCCTCCCGGCCGCTCCTCCCCGGCGCTGTCATTCTCCGCGGCGCGGCGCCCAGTGCGGACTGCGGTGCCCGCTGCCCCTCGCCCGCCCCTCGCCCGCCCGGGCCGGCTGGCGAGCTCGCGATGTGACCGAGCCTGGGAGCGGGCGGGCGGCTCTGCGAGCAGCAGCACCTCAGCTTCTGTCTGGCCGCGTTCCCTGCGGAGCCGCGATTCCCTCGGAGCAGGAGACGCACACCAGGGGCTCGGAGCGCGCCCCCCGGGCCCGGTGCCGCCGCCGGCGCCGCCGGGCACCGCGGAGCCGAGGCGGCTGGTGCAGAGCGGGGCCACCGGCCGCGCGCAGCCGAGCGCGGTCCCCAAGAAGGCACCCAGTTCGCTGCGTCCCCGCGAGTTGACTGCAGTTTCCGAAGTTGGAGGGAGCCGTGCGGAGGCGAGGTTGGTTGTTATCATCTTCGTGGTGTGGGAAGCTGGGGTGGCATCTCTTGTTAGCCGGGCGCCAGCTTGGGGAGGTCAGGGTGCCAGACGCGGACACACACGCGGGAGAGGCCGCGGCGTAGCAGCCGTGCCAGCTGGACACGTGCAGCGCGAGGACAGGTGCTCGCGGGCACCGCGCCCGCTGCTCAGGGCACATTCCCAGCTTCTCCGAGGTATGTGCGGGGGGGAGGGGCGCAGGGGCCTGTCACCTCTGTCCTAAGTCCTGGGGAGCCTCCTGTAATATCCCTGGGTGCCCTGGGTCTTTGGGGATGGGAGCTATGCCCCAGGCTTCCCGCGCACCCCACTTCTCTCTTCCCCTCGGCAGAAGTTGCCAACGTCTCTATAACAGCCCAGGTTTTTAAGGGGAAAACAACTTGAATGTCAGCCCAGCGTTTTGTGCTATAAGGCGAATGACATGGGAAATCTGCTGTGTTCTGTGATTTCATGCACTTTAAGCAAGTCTCAGAGGAGCAGGATACAGATGACACTTGGGCTTCACTCTGACGTCCTGCGCCTCTTATGTAAGCCTCCGTGGGACAGCCCTGGCTCCGCGGGGCAGCAGCTGCGCCGCCCGCTGCATTTGTTCTAAGGTCCAGCTTGAACAGCGTTTAATGAAAATCCTGACCGACACTCAGCGCGCTCTTCAGGTTGGAGTGTCTTCCCCCGGCAGGGAGCAAGCCAGCAGAAACCCAGCATATTTTTCAAGGCAGCTCCAGGAATTAGACAGAGTCGTGTTTTAAAATAGTACGCACTGTCAGCCCGTGGAGGCCTGTGCACACTCCCCTTTGTTTTAGAGAAAGTGAAAATTGGTCCTGCCAGACAAGTGTGGAGTCTGAAAGTTAAGAGCACTGAAGGGCTTAATTATCCTAATAAACAAAGAGCATGATTTAGAGGTGGCTGCCTTGTGCACTTTGAAGGATAGACTTTTTTAACCTTTCTTTCTCATCTCTTCCCTAGAGATTCCTTCTAAGCAGATGGGTAGATCTTCATCATTGATGTTTAATATTTGAGTTGATCAAATTTGTAAAAGGATACTTTGAAGTACCATATAGTACTGTGGTGACTAAGACAGTATTAGAAATAAGGAGACTATTCAGATTATTTGATGTAGTAGTCATTAGTTTAACCAAACAGATATAATTAATACTGCCCTAATATTTATCTACTGGTATCTATCTATCTATCTATCTACCTACCTATGTATATTTTTTAATTTGGACTTATAATAATTGTTTAAATCAAAACTCATGGGTACATTTTAATGTAAGACTTATTTGGGTAATCTTTAGAAAAAGAAGCACATTTATTTATGGTATTCCAGCATAGAATAAGATGAACTAGTTATAGGTACCTCATTTAAAAACATACAGTTTCTTTGAAGAGTTCTAAGAAAATATACAAAATATTATTTCAAAGGTTGAAAAGTTGGTCTAGTCAACACACTGTGGTTTGTGAGACCATCCATGGCTTATATCTGAAAGAGATACACCCAGGATTGGGATCCCAAGCAGGTTGACTCCCCAAAGCACTTGCATAGTTATGGGGAGGACGGAGCGGGGCAGGTACCTAAACTCTGTGCCTCAGTGTCTGTGAAATGGGATGACAGCAGCTCCTCCCTCATTGACTTGGGTGAGGGTGAGTTATAGACGTGAAGCTGTTGAGCCAGTGTCTGGCCCATGAAACTGGGTAAAGCGGTCAGTCTTACGAGAGGACATGGGCACCTTGGACGACACGGAATGGCGGCTGACGCAGGTGAACGGAGTCAGTTCACGTGTATGACAGGGGAGGGTATAAGCATTTACTAGACGCCTCTCCGGGAAGCAGACTGGCTGGGGTTTGACTCGCCGTCTCCACAATTCCTCTCCGAGGTAGGTGACTCCATGTCCGCTTTAGAGATGGGGAAACTGAAGCTCAGGAGATCAAGTAGTAGAACTCAGAGTGGGGATCTTAGCCTGCATCTGTCGTTTCACACCCTGTTGTTCTAAAGCTGGCTGCCTCAACTTGCCCAGTGCTGCCTCCATCTTCCCTCCTCTCATCCTCGCAAGAACATAATGAAATAAGTGCAATATTATCTTCAATTTACAGATGAGGACATTGAGGTTGCACATTAAAGTATGCAAAGTGCTAAACAGCAATCACAACCTCGTTCTCCGCGGTGGGGAGCTTTGCTATTATCGTAATTAGTGTTTAGTAACTCGCCCCTCGCAGGTGAGCGAGGTGCCAGCAGGTGCGGGGGTGCTCCCTGCAGTGTGAAGTGACTCTGTGGCTTTTTACTTCCTTATTGGTCCATGGGGCAAGTCAAGAAAAGAAAATGGGTATGAGGTTGCAACTCACAGTGGAGGATGGGGCCCCCGGTTGGTTTCCTGCCTGCGGATGGGGCTGCGCTGGTCCAGGTGGACTAAACCACGGTGGAAGCAGCGATGCACCCACAGTCATGCCATCTCCGGCGAGACTAGTCCCAGCGGAGAGCTCCCAGGGCAGACCGAAGCCCTGGCACGGTGCCGCACATTGTACTGTTTGTTCAGAACTGAGGTGGCTGTGCTTCACCTTAAATAAGCTTCCTCTCGGCCTTTGCACCTGGTCTGGGAGCAGCGGCAGGGCCCGAGGGAGCAGCGCTGTGTTGAAACTGGTCACAGCCCGCTGGCCGTCCCACCTGAGCGCCAGCGGCTGGGCCTGGTGGGCAGGCCCGTGCTTCGTGGCTTTCTTCCATGACCATCCAGATCCTACATAATGTTCTGGCCCTTGGTGAACACTGCCTCTCTTTTCTAGGCATTAAAATTGAATTATTGTATGAGGCACATGGCAACAGACCACTTACAGACTGATCTAATATTAATTGCCCCTCTGGGCTGATGCGACCTGCCCCTGGGGGTACTTCCAGAGATGTTCCAAGCCGGCTTTCTCTGTCAATAATCAAAACTCTCTGTGCGGTGACTGCAGTTAGCGATGCTGTGTTGCAGGTCTGAAAGTGGCTAAGAGAGTAGCCCTCACGAGTTCTCATTACAGAAAAGGGAATCTGTAGCTACGTGGATGTTAACCAGACTTGTGGTGGTGGTTACTTCTCAGCAGATACAAGATCGATGCATTAGGTTGCATGCCTGAAATTAATATACGTATGTTAAATACCAATTGTATCTCAAAATAAAATAAAAGACAAGCTCTCTGGGAGGGAGCTCAAGGGAAGGACTCCGTGTGCTGGGGACGCACGGCAGCAGGGGTGCCCAGAACCCTGGCTGAAGCCGCTGAGGCTCGCCACAGCTCTCTGCTTGCCCCTTCTTTTCAGAGTTCGCAGACCCCTTTTCCTCAGTCAACACTTAGGGCTCAGATGCTCCTCTGTTGTGGTGGTTCTGTAGTAAAATCTCCCCCGACCCCCTTTGTCACTTCAGCCGGACCCACACTGACTTTTAACCAGCTCCTCAGAATTTACATGTGGTTCTGTGTTCTTTCTTGTCTGGTCCTCTCCTTGTTGGCTTCTCTGTGGCCACCTCCAGACTTCCCCCTCACTCTCCCCCGGCGCCGCTTCCTCTTGCGTCAGCATGGGCGAGGAGTGCCGGCTGCTCTTCACATGGACATAAATGCACGCCTCGCTCACTCTCTCCCCCGTCACCTACAACTTTGAATTGTCTGCACTGTGCGCTGAGGGAGTCGGGAGCCGATTACATTTCAGACATCCCTGAGCTCTGTGCTGGTGTGTGTGTGTGTGTGGTGGGGGTGCTTTATACAGGTTTCTGATTATACAGGCAAGCGGTTCCTGTGCACATGGCAGCGTGTCCCTCAGGCTGGGGCACTGTGAGCCTGAGAGCACAGGGTAGGTGTGGGCGGCAGGCAGCTCCGAGTGTGACTTACCTGCTGCATGTCCAGTCCTCCCTGGCTGTACCCTGGGTGAGAACGGGTGTGATCGCTAACACAGGGACTCACCCGGCCGGCTGTCCAGTCCTCCCTGGCTGTACCCTGGGTGAGAACGGGTGTGATCGCTAACACAGGGACTCACCCGGCCGGCTGTCCAGTCCTCCCTGGCTGTGCCCTGGGTGAGAACGGGTGTGATCGCTAACACAGGGACTCACCCGGCCGGCTGTCCAGTCCTCCCTGGCTGTACCCTGGGTGAGAACGGGAGTGATGGCTAACACAGGGACTCACCCGGCCGGCTGTCCAGTCCTCCCTGGCTGTACCCTGGGTGAGAACGGGAGTGATGGCTAACACAGGGACTCACCTGGCCGGCTGTCCAGTCCTCCCTGGCTGTACCCTGGGTGAGAACGGGAGTGATCTCTAACACAGGGACTCACCCGGCCGGCTGTCCAGTCCTCCCTGGCTGTACCCTGGGTGAGAACGGGAGTGATGGCTAACACAGGGACTCACCTGGCCGGCTGTCCAGTCCTCCCTGGCTGTACCCTGGGTGAGAACGGGAGTGATCTCTAACACAGGGACTCACCCGGCCGGCTGTCCAGTCCTCCCTGGCTGTACCCTGGGTGAGAACGGGTGTGATCGCTAACACAGGGACTCACCCGGCCGGCTGTCCAGTCCTCCCTGGCTGTACCCTGGGTGAGAACGGGAGTGATCTCTAACACAGGGACTCACCCGGCCGGCTATCCAGTCCTCCCTGGCTGTACCCTGGGTGAGAACGGGTGTGATCGCTAACACAGGGACTCACCCGGCCGGCTGTCCAGTCCTCCCTGGCTGTACCCTGGGTGAGAACGGGAGTGATGGCTAACACAGGGACTCACCCGACCGGCTGTCCAGTCCTCCCTGGCTGTGCCCTGGGTGAGAACGGGAGTGATGGCTAACACAGGGACTCACCCGACCGGCTGTCCAGTCCTTTCTGGCTGTACCCTGGGTGAGAACGGGAGTGATGGCTAACACAGGGACTCACCCGACCGGCTGTCCAGTCCTCCCTGGCTGTGCCCTGGGTGAGAACGGGAGTGATCGCTAACACAGGGACTCACCCGGCCGGCTGTCCAGTCCTCCCTGGCTGTGCCCTGGGTGAGAACGGGAGTGATCGCTAACACAGGGACTCACCCGGCCGGCTGTCCAGTCCTCCCTGGCTGTACCCTGGGTGAGAACGGGAGTGATCGCTAACACAGGGACTCACCCGGCCGGCTGTCCAGTCCTCCCTGGCTGTACCCTGGGTGAGAACGGGAGTGATCGCTAACACTCACCCGGCCGACTGTCGTGCTAAGAACTCTACCTCAGCATTTACTTTAATCCTCAGAGTGAACCTTATAGAGTAGTTACTTTATTGTCCTCTTTCGCAAAAGTGGAAACAGAGGCCCAGAAAGGTCAGCACACTTGTCCAAGGTCACACTAGCGAGTTTTGGAGCCGCGGGTGGAGTCAGGGCTGTCCGAGAGCCCTGGGCTCCTTACACAGCATCTGCTGCCTCCAGCTGTGGTGCCTCCGTGGCAGTGAAACTGTTCACGGGTGTCCTAAGTAGTGCTTCTGAAAGTGGTCCTACACTGTCCTAGTCCCTGCATTCCCCGGGACAGGGCTGTGCCCGCCGGCCTGCCCACGGCCAGCAGCTGGCATTGACTGTCATCGCCTGTCTCTGTGGAGGAAGAGCTTAAGCTTAGTCCATGCCATGAGCTTAGAAAAGAAACCCAGAGGTGCACGTTGTGAAATGGGAAGCAGGAAGCCTGTGGCTGGCACTGGGACACCCCGGAGGGCCGTGTTAACTTAGCTGTTTATCTGGGTTTGGGGTCACATACTTGCGTCATTCTCTTTAAAGAAAGGAGAAGTGTAGAGTCCTGAGATTTTCTCAAGTGACTAAAAAATTGGGGGGGTTATGTAAGTGAAAAAAAGGTCACAACCAACAGCGTCATGAGTCATTCCCAGGGACACTGAGGCCTTTGCAGTAAATGAGCGCACACGCCCGGCAGTAAGGCTGCAGGGTGTTGCGGGGACGGGGAGCCTCAGACCTGTGCAGCGGTGCCCCTCTCTGACTACAGGCAAACGCAGAGTCTGAAACCCACTGGAAATGTCCTCAAAACCCGGGTCCTGAGCTCCACCCCCAACTTTTTATTTTATTTTGCTCAGGAGGCAATATTCATTCAGTAAGTGATTCATATCCCAGGGCTTGAGTTACTGTTGTTGAATTGTTACCATATTTTAGCATATCCTGTGATGTCTCATGCACGCGCCCTCCTTCATTCTTTCAGGGCTGTGGAGTGACTACTTAGGGAGAATTCCGCATTCTAATTGCAGGCTGTGTTCAGAGGACAGGGAGGCTGGCCTGACTGGGAGCCCTTTCCGTAAAATGCAGAGCCCTGGGAACCTTATGGAGGAGCCGAGTTAAAAAAATGTTTTATTTGATCAGCAGCAGCTTTGCACGTTTCTCTCCCATCAGCCGCGTTCTCGGGCGTCTGGTCCCACTGTGTTCGTGATGGGATCACCATGCTCACGCCCTCGGCTCGCTCCAGCCCTTCTCCCCACTGTGCTCACCCTGCGTGGCCCGCTGGTCACCCGCTGCCGACACTGCTGGGAACATTGACGGGCAGCTCACGTTGTAAGTCAGAGTCAATAAAGCCACACACGGACCATGTTTAATTAACAAAAACTGCGGTCTGTAGCATGGCTGCCCTCAGGACGCCACCACCTCTGCGTTCCCTGTGGGAGCTGCAAGCCGAGGGCCTCACTGTTCTCCCCACACCTGCCACCTGCCCAGGGGCCTACCTCTGCTCCCGTCCTCAGTCCTCAGCCACCTGCCCGCAGTGCTGGGCAAACCCGGGGGAGTGAAGTGTCATTTCTGCCCGCACCAGGTCCCTACCCATCTGGCAGATCTGCCACCAGGCGTGCTGCTGGGCGAGGCAGCCTCAGCCAGGAAGGTTCCCCCCCTGCCCTGGAGAACCTGGGTCTCTGGAGGGGAAGAGACCAGAGCTGGGGGGGGGGTGCACCAGGGCGGGAAGTGCTGGCTCCGCAGGGTCCCTGGCTCCAAGGGGCTCTCCCTGAGGCCTTGGGGCTGGCTGAGGGTGGAAGGCAGGTCGGAGGGGAGCAGCAGCCATGGGAGCGGCTGGCGGTCACTGTTCTTACGGTGGGAGCAAGTACAGTGGCGTGAAGGTGCCAGAGAGGGCGGCTGACTGGGACAGCTGGTCCATGTAGCTGATGCGTGTGGCGTGGCGGGCGAGGCTGGAGGTGCAGAGTGAGGCTGCAGCCACTTCAGGAAGGGGCGTCAATGGTTGTCCTTTTAGAACGATCACTCTGGGTGTTTTGTAGAGAATGGGGGCGGGCGGGGGGGGGGGGGGGCGGGCGTGCAGAAGAGAGAAGCCTGCAGCGAAGCTGTTGAGTCCCCATGCAGGTTTAAGGTCTGAACTCAGAGTGGTGGGCGGGGGAGAAAGAGTGGGGGCCACTTTAGGGGGACTCCCAGGCCTTTGGCTTGAGGAGTTAGATGGACAGAGGGGCCCTTGGTCCTGGAAGCAAACACAGAGGCGGCACGTTTGCAGGGGAAGATGATGAATTCACCTGCGGATGCGTGGACATGACGCCGGGGCTGAGCCAGGCGGTGGCACCGGCCTATGGCTCTGGAATTCAGGACACAGGCCGAGCGGAAACAGGCTCGCTTGGGGAGGTGCTGTTGAGACGTGCCCTGCCGGGGAGCATGCGCTGGCGCAAAGGAGGTGGGACGGTCATGTTCACCGAGAGGAGGTTCTGCCAGGTGCGTGGACGCAGAGCTCAGAGCCAGAGGCAGAGCGGCTCTGCGGGCTGGAAGCCAGGTGCGGGGAGGGTGGGGTGGAAGTGACAGGCAGGGGCAAAGGGGCAGGGCTGACTGTTCCCTTGCTTTGTCCCACAGGTGATGGCTGTTTCTCCTGTGGCTTTCAGTGCCTGAGCCTATGTGGAAGGAGGGTGGGAGTGGGGGTAAAGGAAAGGAGTGAGCAACACAATCATGAGTGGAGGGCCATCCTGGGTCTCAAGCTGCTTATAGGATAGAATTGCCATTTCTTGTTTTTTCACTTATTTTTTCTCTTTCATGGAGAAAAGTGGGCACTTGGTAAACTTGGAAGAATGCAAGAGTCACCTCCTCGGTGCCCCAAATGCTTGGTTCTCCGGAGCCGGCACATCTCACTGCACGCGTGCACGCGCCCCCAAAAGGGGACGTGGCAAACGGCAATATTTGACAGTTTATGGAAACTGGGCTTTCCCCAGGGCATAGCGTCCGTGGAGGTTTGGACCTTTGAACCAATCCTTTTATAGTTATTAATGCACGTCTTGGCCCGTTGGTGTATTTGGGGGAGACTGAGCGTAGTTTCCCATCATTTTCACTGCCTCAAAGCGGCCTCGTGAAGTGATAGACAGCCTGGAGCGTGCGGCTGTGTGTTCTAGCTGATACCATGCCGCTCAGTCCTTGCCCATCTTGTCCTTTAATTCGACCCAGGGAGCTGCGGCAGGGTTCAGGTGACTGCGCAGAGACGGCAGCGGGGCGGCTGAGCTCCTGGGGCCCCTGACGGGCATCTGACTTCGAGTTCGGGGTCCTGCCACCCCATCGCAAGACCTGTGTCTGCGTGAACAGCTGCTCAAGAACAATCAGGGGGTGGAATATTTAAGAGACTTTTTGATTAGTCTTCTCGAAGCACCAACATCTACCTGTGATGGGCCACAGGTTACTTATGCAAATGTATGTGATTAAGTCAGACCGGGGGACAGTCTTCTCACAAATGAGCATCTTGTTTTTGTCATTATCTTAAAAGCTTTAAAAAAGCATCTGAGTTATAAAATGAAAGGATCGCTTATTCTAAACTTTGTGCTACAAGGGAAATTGATGTTTTAGGTGTCGTGATGGGTGCTGTGCGTGAGAAGCACGGTGTGTGCAAGCGTGCGTGCATGTGTATGAAATAAAAACCAGCCCAGTCGAGTTTAATCTATCGGCTTTCCTCTTATGATATTATTCTCGAATTCTCCAAATACGTTAAGTGGTGGAGCTTGCTTTGTCTTGCCAAAGCAGCTATCATGTTACCCACTTAATGCCAACGAGTTCAAGCATTTGCCTTTTTCTTAAGCAGTGTAAAGCGATACAGGGCAAATCTGAAATTTTAGTTTTATAACTTGTATTTGGCTCCTGATATTCTATAATTATGATTTAAGTAACGTTGCTACTGTTGAAGCAGAGATTTGCTGTTCATATACAGTAATATTAGAAGCATGAAATGTAACAAGTTTTATGACTGAAAAGTTTATGATGCTACATTTTATTTATTTTAAGTTCATCTTTTGCTTCTTTATTTTTATATTATATCTATTTCACACAAAAAACACCTACGAGCCTTACTAAATGGCAGTTTCCGGATGAAAGCAATTTCTAGAAAGTGGCAACATGCTGGTACCCAGCGCTTATCCTTAAACCTCAATTTCAAGCTTCGTGGCGCCAATTATGCATTTTAGCTTTATTAGGAAAATTTGAATCCACAAGAGCTTATGCATTTGTGACATTCAGTGGTTTGACTTTTTGTTATTAGTGCTGACTTTTTAAAATAATCACACGTTTGCACATTTTTTACAGTTTTTTAAAAATGTTAGGGGGCCATCAGAGTTGTAGTAATTACCTTTACACATGGTGTATTGTGGCAGCCTCACTCCGTGTAGCTGGGAGATCACAATATAGGTGTATGCAATTGAAATAACAATATGAAGTAATGTGGTATTTTAGATAAGATTTTGTATTTATAATAACATGTGAAGAAACTCAAATGAAGTAAAATGAAAATTAATTTGGTCATTTCATGCCTCATGTGTCCCCATTTCATCAAAAGCAAATATGAGCATCCAGGGCTCAGTGGTGTTCGGTCAAGGCTCACTGTGCTGACATTCCTCTCAAGATGAATACCTACGCTGCGTTTCCTACTAACCTGTCCATGAGTGTGTATTTTAATATTATGTCGTAGGAGTTCTCACTTTCTAAAAGAGTAATTAAACTGCCCTTTTTTCTTCCTATTGAAGTTTATTCAGACATTTTTGTGTTATGTGTACTTGACTTGAGAGAATGTCTAAATTAGTCATCCAATTTGAATATCATAATTATGTGTGCAGTGAGGGCTTGATTGACTAGGGAGCATTTGCATTTTAGCTCTTAGTGGATTTAGGCATTACATACTTAATATTTCAGAGTCCAAAACCTGCTTCCGTTTACCAACAGGCACACGGAGATAAATGTAATCCTTTTAACAAAGAGAATTTAAACGATATGCGCCCTTTTCCAGTGTTAGGAGTTGGCACATACCTATCTACTGAAGCGTTTTCTTCCATGTAGCAGATCGAGAAGAAATGTAGACATGCCTAGCATGGTGTCGCTTGTAGTGCCCCAATGGTTGGTGTTGAGATTAGAAATATACGCCTTTGTTTTTCTTTTCTTTTTAAAATTTTTTATTATTTTTTAAATATATTTTTATTGATTTCAGAGAGAAAGGGAGAGGGAGAAAGAGAAGGAAACATCAATGATGAGAGAGAATCATTGACTGGCTGCCTCTTGCATGCCCCATACTGGGGATTGAGCCCTCAACCCAGGCATGTGCCCTTGACTGGAATCGAACCCAAGACTCTTCAGTCTGCAGGCTGATGCTCTATGCACTGAGCTAAACCAGCCAGGGCTACTTCTTTGTTTTTCTAAATAAAAAATAAAGATGTTTTGGAATAAAGTATTATGAATCTTGATAGACATTTAGACATATCTGGAGAGTGCCAAGAATATGTTCTCTTTGCTTTATTATATAACTGCAGGCCCAGTGCACAAAATTCGTGCACTGGTAGGGTCCCTAGCAGCTGCCAGCTGGGGCTGCTGCCACCGGCCAGGGCGGGGCTGGCCAGGGGGAGGGGCCGCAGGCAGTTGACCTGCTGGCCCCACCCCCTAGCTGAACTCCTGGTCGAACTCCCAGTTGAGGGGACAATTTTCATATTAGGCTTTTATTATATAGGATAGTCACTCTGCCCAAAACATACATCTTGAACTTTAACCTCAGTGTGAAATGCTCAATATCGCCAAAGTAGAATTGAAACTAACAATGTGGAGTCTCGTGAAGAGCATGCAATATGGGCTTTTCGGGCTCTGGGCTGGGACATCTGAAACAGGGCTGCTCAATGCGACGGCTGCAGAGGAAAGTGAAACACTGAAGTGTTCAACTGATGCTGAATGTCACGGTTTCTGCCACCACAGTTCTTAACCTTTCCAATGGGCTGAGTTATTTGCTCACAGTAGCAGGTCAGGAACTGAATTATCAGAGAGCTTTTCTTTTAACAAATACTCAATAGCATTTTCCAGCTTGTTCTCCTGGATACAACTCGAAACAACACGCAGTGTTTCCCTCTGCTGTCTGGCAGCCCCGGGCTGTTTGGCACGGCCTCTGCTTCTCTTATGTGTTCCCCAGCTCCTCGTATCCTCACCATGGCCAGCCTTGGCTGAGAACGAGCCTTTTTCATCTCACAGTTACAAAGAGAGGGAACCGATCTCTCCCTGTAGCTCTCCCTGTCATGTGCCAAGGCCTGTGGTCACAGAGTCACCACGTGCTCGTCGTATGCTTTTCCTTTCTCAGTGTCCTCACTGGCTTCCGGAAGCAGAACAAGGCTTCGTTGAGATGTGAACCCATCAGCTTGGTTCCATCTGCCTTGCACTCTCTTCAGAGCTGTGGTTCTCAGCCAGGGTGACTGTGCCCCAAGGATGCTGGGCCCTGTCTGAAGGCATCTTTGGGTGTCACAGCTGGGGAGGGGGCACAGCTGGCAACCGGTGGGGGAGGCAGGGGCGCTGCTTTCATTCTGTGCACAGAACAGCCTCCGGGGAAGAGGCTGGCCCGAGGGCGGAGGTTGGGAAGCCTGATCTAGAAGGTAGGAAATGTCGGTTAAGTTTGCTGTATACTGTTTAAGCAAATGGAGATGTGACAGGTGACTCTGGTGAAGAAATCATTGCAATTGATGCATTCGTTTATTGAACACCTACTAGGTCCTGAAGACACGATAGTGAAGACTGTGGCATAACCCCAGAGCGAGCCCAGGAGTTTACACTCTTTGCAAGACGACTGGAAAATAAAATACTGCAGCTTAATACAATAAACCCTTTGAGAATTCAGCTTTTAGAAAGGTAATAGGTAATTAGAGGACCTGCATAGTATGTTAAACAGAAATCATTGAGATTCCATTGGCTAGATATGGGGGAATATCTGAAAGAAATCATGTTCTCTGTCCAGATGTGAAATTGCTCATTTTTCCTTGTAATCATTAATAGGTCCCATTTCTTGCCCACCTCCTCATTTCCAATGGTATTAATTTGAAATGTCAGGAAAATACCAGGCGGTGTTGACAACTAGGTGTTACTTTAGAAATTTAGGATATTCATTTCTTTTAACATCTTCATTGAGGTACAATTTACATGCCATGGGTCTCCCATTTTAAGTGTATAATTCCATCTGTCTTACACTCTCTTTAGAGCTGTGGTTCTAATGTGATTTTTAATAAACGTACAGAATTGTGGAACTATCAGCACAATCCTTAGGAAAAATCCTACGGATCACCCCCAAAAGATCCGCTGTACCCATGTGTGGCACTGTGACGGCCACAGGCAGCCCCGGCCACACTGACTTTCCTGTCTTTTTCTCTTTTATGTCTACACTAGAGGACCGGTTCACAAAATTTGTACACGGTGGTGGTGGGGGGCGGAACCCCTCAGCCCAGCCTGCATCCTCTTGCAATCTGGGACCCCTCGGGGGACGTTGGGCCTGAACCAGCAGTCGGACATCCCTCTCGCAATCTGGACGCTGCATGCACCAGTGACCATACTTTTCATGCAGGTGAAAGGCATCTTGCTGTTGTGTGAGCAGCTACATTGTTTTGCCCTGATTATAAAAAGTAGCACATAACATGATCCTTCTGAGGCAGTAGTACCACTTTCCCCATCTTATGGGTGGAAAAACTGAAGCAGAGAGAAGTTAAGTAACTGGCTTTGTCACACAGTTGTAAGTGTCGGAATCAGGGCTGACCCCAAAATGTGCAAGCCAGAGTCCACACATGTCATCACTGCATCATCCTGTTTTTTCAGTGTTAGAGTAGCCTTGTCAGGTTTTATTTTTAAATCTAGAGGCTGTTCCCAATATAGAGGGTAAGGTCCCTAGGCCTGGCTGGCGATCAGGACCATCTGTGGGGTGATCGGCGGGCGGGATGATTGGGAGGCCCCAGCTGGCACCTGCCTTGGCTGGCGGCCTGGGGCTACCCACTGGCCAGCCTCGGCCCCTGCTGGTAGTCAGTGCGTATCATAGCGACCGGTCGTTCTGCCATTTGATCAATTTGCTTATTAGGGTTTTATTATATAGGATTTCCATCGCTATAGATCTGCCTTTTAGAAAACCTGTGGACATTTCATTTGGAACATTAATTTTTACGCTTAAATGTAGTTAGCTACCTTCTTTCTGAAGCTCAGCACCACGTTCAAATTTGTCATGTACCTGTGCCACAGCCACACTGCGGTGAGGCGTGGGCGCGGGAGCTGTTGGAGCCACAGGATGGGTCAGGTAGGACACGAAGAGGAGAAAGGCCACGGGGTCACGGCAGCGTCAGGGCCACGTTTCGTGTGCGGCGTAGGAATAGCGTTCTGCCGCTCCGTCTTGTTTTGTTGCCGGTGAACTGTCCACTGAGTTAAACTTACAGAAATGAGGGAGAAGCAGAGGCCGGGCGCACACCTCCCTGATGTGGGGAGAGAATAGACGGATTAAAGCCAGAGCGTTTCCCTGTCTGGGGATTGTGTCAGCTCAACAGTCCCTCAGCCAAAAGCAAACCCTTTGGGGCCAAATGTCTTTGAGAATTCAGCTCTCAGAAAGGTAATAGGTGTGTTCACTGGACATTCAGCAACACTCCCACGGGATTCAGGAAACACAGTAATTTCTGTGGCGAAGGAGATGAATATTCACGTTTTCTTGGACGGAAAAGACCAAATAACCTCATGTCCGTTTAGGTCCGTTTTTTGGATCAAATTTATTTGTTAGCAAAGGCACAAAGAAACTGTTTTCAGGAAGTTTTGCATTTCAAAATTATGGATAAAAGTTTGTGAACCTGTCCCAGTTTATCCCAAGATATTTCTAATAATCGTCCCATCCTCTTCCTGGCTCCGGCCCTCCTGTCTCCTCTGCCTCTCCTCACCTCCCCGCCCCCCGCCAACCCCCCCACCCCCCCCCCCACACACACTTCATACAACTTAGCCATTGGTGGACTTGTCTTTCTTTCACATCATTAACTTCCCATCCGACTTCACAAATGCCAGGTCTGCTGTTCCGTCTGGGTGGGGGAGGTAGGTGTGGATGATGGCCCAGGCCTACGTGCCCTGTGGCTGTGGTCTCACCCTGCTGTAGGCTGCACTGTAGCCTGCTCACCTCCTCCAGCCCCAGGCCCAGGGCCCCAGGAGATGGAAATAGTTTTGTTGGGTCAAAAAGATGTCCTGGAGCCCAGCTGGTGTGGCTCGGTGGCTGAGCATCATCCCATGTGCCAGGAGGTCATCAGTTTGATTGCCAGCTGGGGACACATGCCCGGTTTTGATCCCTAGAAGGGGGAGTGCAGGAGGCAGCTGATGGATATTTCTCTCTCATCAATGTTTCTAACTCTCCATCTCTCTAAAATCAATAAAAACGTATTTTAAAAAATTAAAATAAAAAACAGATGTCCTTGAAGAAAATTCCTACAGTAACGATGGCAGCTGTCATTCTAGGTAGCCCCGAACGTGCGTGGTAACCTTCACACCCATCACAGAACCGTGGGCTGTGAGACTAAGCAGCTATAGGAAGAGATAAAAACCAAGGCAGAGAATCCACGAGAGTAAAGTCTCATATTTAGAATTCAAGAAAGATAAGGACATGCAGAAAACAGCACGGGTTCACAAATTAGAAGCAGGACACCCATCCAAAGCAAGACATTTCAGACTTGTTCCAAATTGTTAAAAAGTCGGCATGATTGCGTTCTATAATTTGCCCAGTGGTAATTCAGCAAGCCTCCTTCGTCTTCGCCATAAATTTCACCTCTCGGTTAATTTTTAGATTCCTTGGTGGTACTAAGCAAACTGTAGCTGTGGTCATGGCTTTTAGCTGGATTCCACACACTCCAAAGTAGCTACACGCCCATCAAGAAGGGGAATGCATATTTCAACCCATGTGTGGAATTTGCTTTTGTTAGCATGTGAGTGCTCACGCTCTTGGGCACTGTTCCTTAGGCAGAACATAAACAGGTTGGGGACCCACGTGCCAGCAAGGAGACACAATGTCTGCAAATTGGAGGGAACTACAGAGCATGTTGTTGCACCAGCATCAGAGGAAAACGGTGCGCTTACAGGGACACCCAAGAAGTGCCTTAGGAGGGCTGGGACCTCGCCAAGGCCAGGAGAAGTTCTTAAAGAGCTTGAGTCGGAAGTCAGCCAAGTGCAGGCGGCGGGGGTGGGGGGGAGGGGGGAGCGGGGAAGGGGGGGCGGATGCTTTAACGGGCACTCAGGTGCCGGTCCTGGGGTGACACTGAAAGTTCTTAATTCCTTCAAGTGGGACACCAACATTTCTGTCTAAAGACATTGACTTGTTGCCATGGTTGTGGAAATCCAGGACTTCATCTCAGGTGTCCAGGCCACTTCCTGCTCCAGCCGCAGCGACAGTGCCCTCTCCGGTCTCACAGCCTCTTCACCGTTCTCTCTCCTAGCTCCCAGCTTGCAAGACCGGTGCTCGCCCTATCTTGGGTTTGCACCTGTCTTCTCTCGCCCAGTGTCTTCCTGAGGGTGCAGACATTTCTGCTCGTTACCACATTTCCTGCTGACAGCCCACAGGGCCTCCTCGTGGCACAGTGTAGGTTCCTTCTCATTTCCAGAGCCCCCCACCCTCTCCGTGCCCTGCTGGTGTTTTCCCTCTGTTGGGGCTGGGGTGACCCCTCATCCCTGTCCCCTTGGTCTCTCTCCCTCTTTCTCCCCAGCTGCTTTCCCAGCCCTGGTTCTCCATCCTGGCCAGTGAGCCCATCACTGGCATCGTGGATACACAATGATGCTAAGGCCCGCCCCTGTGATTGTGATTGACGTGCTCTGGGGGCCTCGACCGTGGTTTTTGAAAACTTCCCGGCGATGCAGAACCACCAGTTTAGAGGTCATGACCCCACCCACCATCTGTCGTGTAGACAGTATGTCCTTGGGGAAGGAGGCACAGGGAAGTCAGAAGAGGAAGGGTGGGAAGAGATTGGATAGCTTCCTCATCCCTCTGTTTACTTCTGTCAGTGACACCTACACCCCTCACTGGCGTGGCACCCTCTCCCCCTTGGACTGGGCTCCCATCAGTAGATCCCAGGTAGTCACGGTGGCCCTGTGCCCCCATCAGACGTACTTCTGTCATGAGTGTCATGGCTGGGGAGCCACTGCTCCTTTTTGTGGGTCGCCCAGCCTGTGTGGAAATGGGAAGATCTCCTGCAAAGTCAGAAAACCTCTGTGGCTCACGTGTCTTAGGCGTGAACATGGCCCTACTCTCAAACCCACGGCCCAGGACCCCCCAGCTCAGGACCAAACCACGAATGCTTACTTCTGCTGGCTCTTCTGCTCTGAACAAAAGTTCAGTTTTGTTCCTTAAAGGGAGAGGTGAAGCCGCAGGGGGAAAACCCATATGCAGGGGACAGACTTGGCCTCACAGGTCTTCCTGGGTCTCCCTTCGCCTTGTTTCCATAGAGAAGTTAAGAGTGTTAGGGGTAGCTTTTCCCCATCACCCACAGACCTAGAAAACCATGTGCAGGCCTCACAGGAAATTAGGGTGCTTTCAGTGGCCATGAATTATTTATTTCTTAAGAGCCTCTTGAACCAAGAGTTGCAAAAATGACATTGAGGAGGTGGCGTGGGTGGGGGGGTGGTTGCGGAGGGAAAAGCACCCGGATAATTAGAAATCTCATTTAAAAGCTGCTTGAGAACACATTTGCTTCAATCAATCACCTGCCTGCCCTCGTCTGAAAGTGCGAGGAAGGTTCGGCTTTATTTTCTTCTGTTGATAGGCTATTGGGTGGATTTATCTGGAAGCCTCAGTTCCATGGTGGAGGTGCTGTTGGCCTGACGTCAGGCAGCTGCTCGTGTTCGTTTGTGAGGGCTCCAGGAACAGAATGCCGCAGGCTGCGCGGCTGGGTCTGCACACGCTGGTTTCCCACGCTCCGGAGGCGGAAGGCTCGGCAGGGTCCTCCGGGCCTCTGTCCTTGATGTGCAGAGGGCTGTCCCGCGGCTCTTCACCCGTCTCTGTGTGTCCCAGTCTCCCTCCCTCCTGAGGACAGTGGATTAGGGCCCGCCCTTATGACCTCATTCTACTTAATTACCTCTTTAAAGACCCCTTTCCAAGCACCCTCCCATCCTGACGTGTGCATTTTGACAAAACAGGTTTCAGCTCTTACACCCCCAGCCCCTAGGGAATATGTAGGGGGAAGAGCATGAAAAAAGGGCAAGAAGAAACTCTCCAGAGTGGGGTGTCCTCTGCCTTGTCGGCCACCTTCTGTCCGTCCCTGCAGCAGGCCCAGGGGGTGAGGGGGTCACAGGTGGCATCACCCAGGCGCCAGCCCCCACTGGACTCACGTGTCTTAGAAGTGAACATGGACTCAGCTGTGAAGTCCCTGCCTCAGATGTGAGTGCTGTTTGGACGAGCTTCCTGGACGGGGGCGGGGGGGGCTGTCCCCTGAACCCGATGTCCCGCGGCGGTGGCAGGCCCTTGTGTCTGCAGACCCCACCATGACGTCCCAGTGTAGATCGCTGCTTTGGAGGCTTCAGAACGAAGGGGAACACCACTTCCCGGGGTGATTCTCACCCGCAGCTCCCACGGCCTCCATGGGCTGTGTGTCCAGGGGTCACTCTGCAGCTCCCACGGCCTCCATGGGCTGCGTGTCCAGGGGTCACTCTGCGGCTCCCACGGCCTCCATGGGCTGTGTGTCCAGGGGTCACGGCTGCGACTCCCACGGCCTCCATGGGCTGCGTGTCCAGGGGTCACTCTGCAGCTCCCATGGCCTCCATGGGCTGTGTGTCCAGGGGTCACTCTGGGGCTCCCACGGCCTCCATGGGTTGTGTGTCCAGGGGTCACGGCTGTGGCTCCCACGGCCTCAATGGGCTGCGTGTCCAGGGGTCACTCTGCAGCTCCCACGGCCTCCATGGGCTGTGTGTCCAGGGGTCACTCTGGGGCTCCCACGGCCTCCATGGGCTGTGTGTCCAGGGGTCACGGCTGTGGCTCCCACGGCCTCCATGGGCTGCGTGTCCAGGGGTCACGGCTGTGGCTCCCACGGCCTCCATGGGCTGTGTGTCCAGGGGTCACGGCTGTGGCTCCCACGGCCTCCATGGGCTGCGTGTCCAGGGGTCACGGCTGTGGCTCCCACGCCTCCATGGGCTGTGTGTCCAGGGGTCACTCTGGGGCTCCCACGGCCTCCATGGGCTGTGTGTCCAGGGGTCACGGCTGTGGCTCCCACGGCCTCCATGGGCTGCGTGTCCAGGGGTCACTCTGCAGCTCCCACGGCCTCCATGGGCTGCGTGTCCAGGGGTCACTCTGCGGCTCACACGGCCTCCATGGGCTGTGTGTCCAGGGGTCACTCTGGGGCTCCCACGGCCTCCATGGGCTGTGTGTCCAGGGGTCACGGCTGCGACTCCCACGGCCTCCATGGGCTGCGTGTCCAGGGGTCACTCTGCAGCTCCCACGGCCTCATGGGCTGCGTGTCCAGGGGTCACTCTGCGGCTCCCACGGCCTCCATGGGCTGTGTGTCCAGGGGTCACTCTGCGACTCCCACGGCCTCCATGGGCTGTGTGTCCAGGGGTCACTCTGGGGCTCCCACGGCCTCCATGGGCTGCGTGTCCAGGGGTCACTCTGCAGCTCCCACGGCCTCCATGGGCTGCGTGTTTAGGGGTCACTCTGCGGCTCCCACGGCCTCCATGGGCTGTGTGTCCAGGGGTCACGGCTGCGACTCCCACGGCCTCCATGGGCTGCGTGTCCAGGGGTCACTCTGCAGCTCCCACGGCCTCCATGGGCTGCGTGTCCAGGGGTCACTCTGCGGCTCCCACGGCCTCCATGGGCTGCGTGTCCAGGGGTCACTCTGCGGCTCCCACGGCCTCCATGGGCTGTGTGTCCAGGGGTCACTCTGGGGCTCCCACGGCCTCCATGGGCTGCGTGTCCAGGGGTCACGGCTGTGGCTCCCACGGCCTCCATGGGCTGCGTGTCCAGGGGTCACTCTGCAGCTCCCACGGCCTCCATGGGCTGTGTGTCCAGGGGTCACGGCTGTGGCTCCCACGGCCTCCATGGGCTGCGTGTCCAGGGGTCACTCTGCAGCTCCCACGGCCTCCATGGGCTGCGTGTCCAGGGGTCACTCTGGGGCTCCCACGGCCTCCATGGGCTGCGTGTCCAGGGGTCACTCTGCGGCTCCCACGGCCTCCATGGGCTGCGTGTCCAGGGGTCACTCTGGGGCTCCCACGGCCTCCATGGGCTGCGTGTCCAGGGGTCACGGCTGCGACTCCCACGGCCTCCATGGGCTGCGTGTCCAGGGGTCACTGCTGTGCACAGTTCCCAGGCTGATGCTTTATTACTTGGTGCCGGCAGTCAGTTTCATCCCTCCGTTGATGTGTGCGGGGCTCAGGCCACCTCTGGGGGGTAGCATACAAGACAAAGGCTACATATTGTGAAAGCAAAATGTCCCCGTCAGTACCTGAAGTTGCACGGGAGCGAAAGAGGAACTTCGGGGGCGATCTGGAAAGGAAAAGAACGCTGCAGGTTTGAGTGCAGTTTAGAGCGTGGCTCTGCGGTGTGGTGAAAGCACGTGGGAATTCTGTAGGAACCTGGTCTGTAAGGTCTGGGACGTAGACATACGTGACCTAAAGGTAGTGTGTACTGCCAGTTCATATCAACAGCCATCTGTGATGTGGAGTCGCTGATTTCTAGACTTTGGGACGCCCCTCAGACCTTTGGAAAATGCTCTGTATGAGGTGCCCTGCTGTGCCTGCCTCCCAGCCCATGGGCTCCTGGTTCCCCCAGGGAAGGGAGGGCCGAAGAGAAGTGACAGAAATCCCCAGTGATTGTGAAATGTTTGCTTAGCCAGGAGCTCTCTGGGGGAGAAGCGGTTGGGGAATTCAAGATCATTAACGGTGATACCTCGTTGCAGTTCACTGAACGGCTATAACAAGTGTTCCACTTGCGCTGGCTAGTTTTTTTGTTTGTTTGTTTTTTGCCTTAAACTTATAAATCACTCGGGCTGCATGGGGCCCTTCAGGAAGGAGTTGGTATATAACTGTATACAGAATCACACCCAGTTGGAAGCCCTCTGCCATAATAGATATTGAGGAGTTTGGTTTTTATTTATAAAATGAGGTATTCAGGCAACATAAAGCATCTTCGTGTCTAAGGAGATGCCTGGTACTGAGGAACTTTGAGCTTCACATCATGCTTCGTCACTGACATCGGTATGTCTTCTTAGGAGCCCGGGGCACTGGATGCCTCTGTGTCTACACTGGCTTCTCTCACTCCGTCCTCTCTGAGAGTAAAGTCTAGCACTTTTTCATTGCTGAGCCCAATTCTGTTGTATGGAAATTCCACCATTGGCTTAGCCAGTCTCCTGCTGATGGCCGTTCGGGTTTGTCTCGCTGTTCTCTTAGGAACACTGTATTAAGAATACTTAAGGGTTTCCTTTAAAACAAGAGTCAGCAAACTTTCTCTGTAAATAACCAGGTAGTTAAATACTTTAGACTTTGTGGGGCAGGTGTGATCTCTATTGCTCATTCTTTCTTTTCTTTCTTATTTACTTTTATTTATTTATTTTTTTTTTACAACTCTTTATAAAAGTAAAATCCCATTAGCTTGTGAGCCATCGTCTGCGGACCCTTGCTCTGAGCTCCATGACGGGGCATGGAATCGCTCACCATCAGTTATGCCACAGTCACTTTAATGGGCAACGAGAGACTTTTTAACACAGTCCCGTCCGTTTCTCCTTCGACCAGCAGTACGTTACAGTGTCCAATGAGCCTCATCCCCACCGCAACCTAACGCTGTTATGTTGGTTAAATTGCTGTTGGGTGGGTAAGAAGCGGGATCTCACTGTGGCTCTCAGCCAGCATGTCTGAGTACCTGCACGTCCGGGCACCTGCATGTCCGGGCACCTGCATGTCCGGGCACCTGCACATCCAGGTACCTGCACGTCCGGGCACCTGCACGTCCGGGCACCTGCATAACCGGGCATCTGCACGTCCGGGCACCTGCATATCCGGGCATCTGCACGTCCGGGCACCTGCATATCCGGGTACCTGCATATCCGGGCATCTGCACGTCCGGGTACCTGCACATCCGGGCACCTGCACATCCGGGTACCTGCACATCCGGGCACCTGCACATCCGGGTACCTGCACGTCCGGGCACCTGCAGCAGGGCCTCCTCCGGCACACGAGCCACGCTGCCAGCTTGTGGAAGCCTCTCTGCCTTTTGCCAGTTCTTGTTTGGATTGTGTCTTCTTGTTGATATGTAGGAGTTTTTACATATTCCAGATACTATGTCATTGCTATTATGTGGTTCAAATATTTTCTCTTAGTTTTTTGATCCATTTTTTCTTTTTTTTTTTTTATGGGATGTCTTTAAAAACAACACAGCTTTATTGGGATACAATTCAAATATCATAAAATTTTCCCTTCTAAAGTGCACAGTTCTGTGCTTTTTTAGTATATTCTTAAAGAACAGCTTACCTTTAATGTAGTTCAATTTAGTAGTCTCCTATAAAATAATATATTTTTAAAGAATACATGTTTTTATACATAAAATATCTATACATAAAAGAATAGAGGTTATATCTTTTTGTGTCGTCAGAAAATCCTCTGACCCCAAGATTGTACAAAAGAATTATTCCATATTCTCTTAAAGTTTTATCATTTTGCCTTTTATATATAAACTAGAGGCCCAGTACACGAATTTGTGCATGGGTGGGGTCCCTCAGCCTGGCTGGCGATTGGTGGCAATCGGGGCCGTCTTGCCCAGTCCTGATAGGGGCCTGTCGGGGCTGGCTGGCTGCGGGGAAGGACCGCGGGAGGTTGGCTGTGGGAGCGCACTAACCACCAGGGGGCAGCTCCTGCGTTGAGCATCTGCCCCCTGGTGGTCAGTGCGCATCATAGTGAGCGGTCGACTGGTTGTAAGGTCACTTAGGCTTTGATATAGAGAGATGTTTCATTTACCTGAAACTGATGTTTGTGTATGGGGTGAGGTAGGATCTACTGTTACATGGGTAACCGCTTGCTCTAGTGTTTTTTGTTGTTGTTAATCCTCGCCTGCGGATATTTTTTCCATTAATTTTCAGAGAGAGTGGAAGGGAGGGGGAGAGACAGAGAGAAACATCAGTGTGAGAGACACATTGATTCGTTGCTTCCCACACATGCCCTGACTGGCGCCAGGGATCGAGCCTGCAACCAAGGTACATGCCCTTGAACTAAATTGAACCTATGATCTTTTAGCCTGTGGGCCAATGCTCTAACCATTGAGCAATCAGCTAAGATTGTTCTAGTATTTTTAATAATAATATTTAAGCATTTTAATAGATGTTGATGATTTGTTCTTAGATTAGGAGATATAGATACTTGGAAATAAGCCTAAGTAAACACTCACACACTTACTCACAGTCACATACACATATATATACTTTTTCTTCTTCCCTCTCAGAGATAATAAGAACCATTCCTTGGGGCCTGAACTGCTTTCATGTAATGCTGCCTGAGGATAGGAATGTAAACTAGATGACTTTTCACAATACTCTCAGCCCCAAATTTCTTGTTAGAATATGTAATTGTTATTAAATAGAATAAAATCTTGTTATTCAATAGCCCATATAAACCAGCCAGATTAAAAAATATGACTCGTAAAAGGAATTAGAATTGTATATTATTTTTAAAATCATAAAATAAAGGAAGGTAAGTGACCAAAATGCATGCTTTAGTTTTAAGCATTTGAAGACTCACGTGTACCTGACTGCATTAACACTTCAGTTTTGTGTATGAAGACCGACTCGGGCTAAACAGACCCAGACGTAGTCAGTGTGCTGGGTCTCTGCAGAGGATCGGCTTTGCCGCCCCGCTCTGTGGCGATGCTCGCGTGCACCGTTCACACCAGGGGAAGTGGCTCCACACCCTTCATTGCTGTCCAGGATGAATTCTCCTCCGCGGGTACAGGTAGGGCCCTGAGCTGTCTCCGGGGCAGGCTCTGCGGGGCCTGTACCCTGAGTGCAGAATGGGCCTGTACCCTGAGTGCAGAATGGGCCTGTACCCTGAGTGCAGAATGGGCCGTTGTTGTTCGAGCATTGGTCCGGTTGCTTGCAGAGCACAATGCACCTTGTCATGCTCTTGATGCTTCTGTGGGTTAATTTTTGTGCTGCTGTCACTTTGCTGTTAGTTTTCTTTCTAGGATCCTTTCTGCCGGGTTAGCTGTGAGTCAAGCTGGCTGATGGAGCTTAGTTTTGCTAAATCTGCAGAATGGCTTGTTAATCCTTATTTTACATTCCACGGAGCACTGTACCATGCAGCCTCCTTCTGTTCACCCAACGAGGAGAAGATGCCTGGGAAGTGATAAGGCGGCGAGTTTAGAGTCGACTCTGAGGAATCGCAGGGGCTTCCACCTGGCAAATGGCATCCGTTCAGAATCCTGACTCCACAGAATAATCCCACATAAAGGCCCAATTGCCCCAACTCGGAGCTGCCTTGGGGCATTTTAAAGTGCCTTTAGCAATTTGAAGGTTATTCTCATTTACATATTTCTTACGATTTGCTGAATCTTATTTGATTCTGACACGTCAACAAAATTTCTTCATAAGGGTAACCTTTCAGCTTGAACCCCCTAGAAAGGAATTCTGTTGAAAACAGACTTCATCTCAACGTGTTTTAGCTATGCCTTGGCCCGTCTGTTCATTTCACCTCAATTAAGGGTTGGTTAAAGGGACACAGATGTAATGTCGGGACCCGTCCTCCCTGTAATGTTGACTGTCACCCTTCCTATGCATCCAGTCCTCTTAACCCTACAAGGGTTTGTTTGGGAGAAAGGCTTTCGGATAAAGCAGTGCACTCACACACAGACCTGTGAAGCTGCTTGTTACAGATGCCTTCAAAGAACTACAGAAGCAGGAGCAAGACTAAACACCCCAGTATCCCACGTCATTGATTGCGAACCCTCAGCCTCCCAGAAGACGCCCCTTCCTTTCTTTTTCTTAAATGATCTGGCATGAAATGTTAAAATCGCCCGGCCAGTGTGCTCAGTGGTGGAGCGTTGACCTATGGACCAGAAGGTCACGGTTCGATTCCTGGTCAGGGCAGATGCCCGGGTTGCAGGCGGATTCCGGGTGGGGGGCCTGCAGGAGGCAGCTGATGAATGATTCTCTCATCATTGATGTTTCTATCTCTCTCTGTCTCTCTCCTTTAAGTCAATAAAAAATATTTTTAAAAAGAATTAAAATCACTTAGGAATCTTTGAGCACATTTAAAACATATTCTTTGTAGACTGGTTTTCTCTGCCGTGGCACAATTTATAGTTTTCCTTCAGGCGACGTCATAAGGATTTGAAACTCATTTCATGTAATGTTTTCCTACTTGGTGGAGCTTTTTCAACATAGTAATATGCAATTTCCGTGTTTGATAAGGTTTCTAATTTTAACCTCCAACCTCAAAATGGAAGGACAGACCTTTCTGCTCTGGGCAGAGGCGTCCATCACCTGCCTGTCCCTGTCATGTCCCCCGACCTCGATGGGAACCGAACACGAGAAGACCGAACGGTGCGGAGGAGGCAGAGCGGGTGGACCTCGGCGGCACCGTGACCCGCGGCCCGCTTTGCTCTTTGCCGCACGTGGCCCTGTCTGAGTGGGGAGCAGCAGTCCGATGCGCCAGCAGAAACAGACACAGTGACCCCAGCCTGGCCTCCGAGCCCAGGGCCAGAAAAGGGGCACCTGTGAGGCCGAGCACCCAGTGACACCTGCTGTGTGGCAGGAGACATGGCCCCCACTGCCGCTGAGGCTGACGGGCAGCTGGGACGAGGCCCTGCCAAGCCGCACCCACTGGGGGTGCCACCGAAGGCTGAGGAGGGCACAGCCAGGCCTCTGATGTCTGTTGGGGGGTAGCCAAGTCCGCCAGCTCCACCCTGTGTCGGGAACCACACGAGGAGGCTGCCCTTCACCGCCCAGCACCTGTGGGGGGTCAGTGGGGACACCTGGGGCGGGGAGGGCGTCACTGGGACACGGACCAGCGCCAGGTGCGATGGGAGCCTGGGCGCCGGCACAGCCTGCCTCTCCCTGGGCCCAGTGGGTCTGAGGAAGGCAGTGAGACCGTAGGCTCATAGAAGACCTGGAGTCTCGTCATGATACACCCAAATGTCCAGGTTCATACCAGGAGCCAGAAAGAGCACCGCGTAGGGTGATCCCTGCGAGACCAGAGATGTCGGTCACCGGGGCAGCCGCCACAGCCGGCTCCTGAGCAGGGACAGCGGTGTGGTGCCCGGGAAGCTGAACCCTCAGCAAGGACGTCAGCACCTGGGACCACAGCGGACAGATCAGTGGATGGGCGCGCGTGGGGCGGGGGGACCGAGGGAGCCAGGCCCTGGGGGGCAGGACGGCAGAAACCGCCCACCTGGCCTGGATGGAGGGAAGCCTGGACCAACCTCGGGAACGGGGCTGTCCCTCAGGACCCATCGCTCGTCCGGGAGGCCCAGGAGCGGGGGAAGAAGAGGGAGGCGCTAGAAAAGTACTTGAAGAACTGAATGGCTGCAAACCTGCCAAGTTTGGCAAAAGAGATAAATGTACAGATACAAGCTGTTCCTGAAGACGTCCCCCGTGTAATTCCCGGAACCTGCGTGTGCATTGCTGTACACGGGAAGGGCTGACAGAGGTGGCTCGTTCCGGGAGAGGGTCCCTGTGCAACCTGGGGCCCCGTGTCAGCAGGAACCGTCGAGGAAGGGCAGCCGGAGGCCGGGCGAGGCGGTGAGGTGGCGAGACGCAGGTCCGGGTGCAGGCCAGGGGCTGGCAGGGCAAGGAGGCGATTCTCTCAGCGCCTCCCGCTGGGTGCTGGGGTCTCTGGCTTCCAGTCTGAGGGTCATCAGTGTGAGAGCCTTTCAGCTGCGGCCTTAGTCCCGTTGGGCTGCTGAGACGTGTGTCCTAAGCCACAGAAGGAGGTGCTGATTTGGGCAAAGACGCAGGAGCCGTGAGCACAGGACGGCCGGCGTCCCGTGAGCACTGCTGAGCAGCTCTCGGCCGTGTGTTTAGAAAATAAAGAACAAGCTTGACCCGTCTCACATCTTTCACAAAAGCTCACTCCCAATGGGCCGTGGACTTCCATGTAAAACACAAAACGACGGAACTTGGGAAAATAGAGGAGCAGATCTTTGGGACCTGGAGGTAGGTTAAAAGTTCTTACACTTGACACCCAAAGCGTCATCTGTGAAAGAAAACGGGGATGATTGGACAGAACCAAAATTCAGACATGGGCTCTGCAGGGGCCCTGCTAAGAGGATGGAAAGACGAATAAATGGGGGAGGGAGGCCTGTGTGTCACTGCTGGTGTCCTGGCCGAGACCTTACTGTGCGTTTCAAGAAGTCGCCACTGGGGAAGCCGAGCAGTGGCACCGGGGACCCAGGGGAAGGCATACACACTGCAAGGGGCAGTGTTTCTTCCACGTCTCCCAGAGGCCCAGCCCGAGCACCTCCTGGTCCCAGGGCTGCGGGAGGAGATGAAGGAAAGGCCTCGCAGAAGGCAGCTTGCCCGAGGAAAGCGTTAGAAAGCTGTTCACATGGATGGACAGCGTGGTACTCAGCACGGTTTCCTTAGAGCCCGCAGGCGGAAGTGGACAGGTGCTCCCAGCAGCCAGCATCGTCTGAGGAGAATGAGTTGCAGACGAGATCATACCCGGGAGTTGGTCGGAGTTTCCTGCTCACGGAGCTGAGGCAGGCAGCCTATTTGCACAGAGTGGGTTAGGGTTGAGGGACCACTGACCCTCAGGAGGATGAGCAACCCCGGCCGAGTCTGTGAGTAGATGGTGCGTGGGGGTCCGGTTCTGGGTGGAAAGGCTGCTGGGACCCACCTGTGGACTCCCTGTCGGTCCGCTGCTGGTCCGTGTCATCCCTGTTCAAGGGAAGGTCGGAGAGGCCGAGACCTGGCGAGGGTCTCACCTGACCAGGTCAACGACGACTCAGCTTGTAAAGCTGCTGCTGAGAAGGGCGACGCTCGAGCCTTTGCGGGCGAAAGGGAGGCCATGGAGAGGAGAGCCTGAGGGTGCGGGAGAGAATATAGGCAGAGAGGGAGGGCGGCCGCGGTGCCCTGGGCCACTGCATGTGTTCCTGTGTGTCTGCCCCCCCCACCCCCCCACCCCCCCGCCCTGTACCGCGGTGCAACCTTGAGCAAGTAACTCGTCTCTTGTGGTTGGGTTTCCTCATCTGTAAAAGGGAGGGAATAATCGGCTCCCCCGTCGGGCTGTTGTCAGATGACAGATGCCTCGGAGGAGCCTGGACTGTGTGGTCAGCCGTCGGTGCTGGCGGCCCAGGAGGGAAGGCTGGCAGAGGACAGAGACGGGCGTGCTCTCTCCTGCCCGGCGCTCAATGCTCCCTTTCATAAGGAGCAACATCGCTGCCGTGCCTCCCCTCTGCCGAGGGCTCTTTTTCCTCTGCGCCCAAGGCCATCTGAAACAGGCTGTCTCGTGCAGTGAGGCAGGAGCCTGGGAAGCAAGCGCCACAAAACGAGGAGGGATGAGGAAGGGCCGCGCGTGCCCCGGGGACCCCTCCCCATGGGGAGCATGTCCAGACGTCACTCCGGGGCCTGTCTCTAACCTTCGGGGTTTTCTTCATCCCGAGTGTTTCATCTCAGACGTCGTGTCTTCCCACTAAACCCGAATATCTGCTCATCTCCCGGTACCTCCGTTTCTGACGGGAGACTGCCGGCCGCCCGTGGTCTGCGGGACGCAGCCTTCGTGCTCATCCCACTTCCCTGGGGACCCGGGCAGAGAACCTTCCCGTTGCCAGGAAGTGGGCTGACCTCCGTTCCTTTCAAGCAGTTTGTGTTTAAGGTCTCCTTAGTAATAGAGTCAAATAAATAGTTTTGCGGTTGATTTTACTAAACAGATTAAGAGTGTCGGCCACCTTATCTCGTGGCGAGAGCACGAGAAATGACCCACAGCAGCTGCGTGAGCTCAGAGGCCTGGCGCTGAGTGAAGAAACGGGGTGCGCCCAGGAGCTTCCTGCTTCTGCGGGTCCTGTTTGCCGAGTGTGCCCGTGCGGTGCCCTCTCAGAGAATATGTCAGGCCCGGGGGGCATGGGTCCAGGTTAGTGCGTGCGGCTTCAGCTGTGTGGCCAGGCCTGGGAGGCAGGCACGGCAGCTGGGCAGGGGAGCCCCCTCCGGGCACCCTCCCCCTGCAGCGACCCCGGGTGGGAGGTGCACAGTGCATGTGGGAGGCGGCCCGTCCCGCCAGGAGGGCTGGGAAGGGAAGTGGGCAGCGGAGTGTAGGAAGGCTACAGACTTCTGAGGACGGGAGGTGGTGGGAGGAGCTCTGACTGCCTCCTGGGCTCCAGTATCTTCTCTTTCCTGTTCCTTCAGCACCGCGACTTTATCTGTGATGCGGGGGGTTATGGATACGGGTTAGGAAGGCACGCGGAGCACGTGTGGGGACGTGTCTCTGTCCTGTCTCATCCCTCCTCCTCCTCACATTGATCCTTGTCTCGGACCTGACTTCCCCCTGGGTTGCGGAGTGGAAGCTGGACGGGGTTTCCAGAAATCCTGGAACGTTCCTGGTCTCCTTCGCCCTCACTCTGCTTCTTTACTGGGCGTGTGGGGATAGGAGATCGGAAAGAGAAGGCCCCATGCATTCCCATGGTCCTTGTTCCTTCCCTCCTCTCCTCCTCCCTCCCAGCAGGACACCCCCCACACGCACACTGTGGGTCCTGCTGAGGGGTGTGTGTGTGTGTGTGTGTGTGTCTGTGTCTGTGTGTGTGTGTCTGTGTGTCTTTGTGTGTGTGTGTGTCTGTGTGTGTGTGTGTGTGTGTCTGTGTGTGTCTGTGTGTCTTTGTGTGTGTGTGTGTGTGTGTCTTTGTGTGTGTGTGTGTGTCTGTGTGTGTGTGTGTCTGTGTGTGTCTGTGTGTCTTTGTGTGTGTGTGTGTCTGTGTGTGTCTGTGTGTCTTTGTGTGTGTGTCTGTGTGTGTGTGTGTGTGTGTGTCTGTGTGTCTTTGTGTGTGTGTGTCTGTGTGTGTGTGTGTCTGTGTGTCTTTGTGTGTGTGTGTGTGTCTGTGTGTCTTTGTGTGTGTGTGTGTCTGTGTGTGTGTGTCTGTGTGTCTTTGTGTGTGTGTCTGTGTGTGTCTGTGTCTGTGTGTCTTTGTGTATGTGTATGTGTGTGTGTGTCTGTGTCTGTGTCTGTGTGTCTTTGTGTGTGTGTGTGTGTGTGTGTGTGTCTTTGTGTGTGTGTGTGTGTCTGTGTGTCTGTGTCTGTGTGTGTGTCTGTGTCTGTGTGTGTCTGTGTGTCTTTGTGTGTGTGTGTGTCTTTGTGTGTGTGTGTGTGGGGGTGTCTGTATGTCTTTGTGTGTGTGTCTTTGTGTGTGTCTGTGTGTGTGTGTGTGTGTCTGTGTGTGTGTCTGTGTGTGTGTGTCTTTGTGTGTGTGTGTGTGTGTGTGTGTGTGTGTGTGTGTAGGGTGCTGGTAATTAGGGCTCCAATAGACAGGAGGTAGAGAAGCAGGACCGACATGACAGAAAGCCTTGGAGTTCTGAGGAGGGAGGTCAGAGGATTCCGCCATTAACCTACAGTGACCCGTGGTCCTGAGAACTTGTTCTAACATTTCAGTACACAGCAGATTCTCACTAATGAGGTCAGAAAGACCGCACAAGCTTTGAGCAGGAGGGAAAGGCGAGGACGTAGGTAACAGTCGGCATAGCATTACCAGAGCAAGAGTCACAGCTCAGGTGGGCGCCCTAAGTTAGCAAGGTGAGCTGCAGGTGCCCAGAGCCCTCTCACGAGTCAGCAATTCGTAGCGAGGTGGGGAAAACTACACCTCTGTCCTGGAGGTCTCCTTTAACAGTACCCCCTCGGCTGCAGCTTCTGGAGACGGTAGGGAGGGGTGAGGACTGTGGCAAACAGGGAGCACACAGGGCGACTGTTGAATGAGTTCATTCAGTTGCTGCTCTTTGGGGATTTGGAATCGCGAGGTGGTGCTGGTGGAGTTTGCATCCCACTTACCACACTCGGCTCTGTTCTCAGGGCTTCACACGCTGATGTCGCACAACCCCACAGGCTCAATGCAGGTTCCCTCAAACCCGACACTTCAACCAACTCATGACAGGCAGGTGCGGGCACCGGTATCTTCCTTCATCTTCCTGGTCTTCCCTGGCGCCCTTTGCACCCAGATGACAGAGCAGTGTTCTCTCTGGGGGCTGTGGCCTCCATCCCCGGCGCGCTCTGGTCTGGTGGCCTCCCTGGAGCTTGATGTAGAAGTGGCACCAGAATGCTGGCCTGTCTGACTTTGTCTCCAGCTAATCTAAATGTTTGGCTTTCAGCGAAATTTTCACATTCTTTTAAACCTTTACTCCCAAACTTGAGTTATTGATTCAACTCAACTTTTGTGTTTTTAAAACATGCCTTCATCATAGTGCTTTTAAAAAAATAGCCAACACATTCCTTTCTGGTTTCTAAATATGCATAAAAAACATAGACAGTTGTGGAAAAATATGGAGCCCATCATTTCTTACCTGGAGAAATTAATCTTTTTCCCAGAAAAGTCACCCTATGTTGGCCGGATGCCTGCTGGCATTCAGATCTGAGTCAGAATAGATGCCTGCCTCGTGCAGTCTGACGGAAGGCACACAGTCTAGCCTTTGGAAAATATTAGTGGTGCAAGTGGTAGAATTTGAATGTTATCGAATACTCTTTCCTAGCCACCTTCTGTGGTCTGCTAAGGGGAAACCCACAATAAAATTCCCCACGTGAAAGGCACGGCTCCAGCCTGATCGGAAGTCTGTAAACGCAGCCAGACGGGGCCGCAGGAGGAAGCGGGTTCAAAGCGGCAGGGACGAGCCAGCAGAGCAGCGGCAGCTCACAGTGCCGAAGAGTTTTCAGAGTGTTGTTTTTCCTTCTGCTCAGAGTACATGCCCTCCAGGTTTGAGCACGGGAGCCAGCATGAAGGAGCATTCAGAGGAGGAGGCTGCAGGGATGGCCGGTGAGTGGCAGCCGCGGCTGCACCTCGGGGCTGAGATGTGCAAACACGTGGGATCCAGATCTCCACCGAGCAGCGTGATCCAGTGCACATACCACCGCGGTGTCTCCCCTGGCAGGGCGCAGTGCACACACCACCGCTGTGTCTCCCCTGGCAGGGCGCAGTGCACACATCACCGCTATGGTCTCCCCTGGCAGGGCGCAGTGCACACACCACCGCTGTGTCTCCCCTGGCAGGGCGCAGTGCACACACCACCGCTGTGTCTCCCCTGGCAGGGCGCAGTGCACACACCACCGCTATGATCTCCCCCTGGCAGGGCGCAGTGCACACACCACCTCTATGTCTCCCCTGGCAGGGCGCAGTGCACACACCACCGCTGTGTCTCCCCTGGCAGGGCGCAGTGCACACACCACCGCTATGGTCTCCCCTGGCAGGGCGCAGTGCACACACCACCGCTGTGTCTCCCCTGGCAGGGCGCAGTGCACACACCACCGCTGTGTATCCCCTGGCAGGGCGCAGTGCACACACCACCGCTGTGTCTCCCCTGGCAGGGCGCAGTGCACACATCACTGCTGTGGACTGAATTTCCAGATCCGTTCCTGGGTCTTGTGTGTGTGCTCAGGTGCGGAAAGAATACTGCCTCTGTGCCAGACGAACAACCAGTGTCCTTGGCGAGCTGCAGACCCACAGAGAGAGCTCCCAGGGGAACACTCCTGAAGGGCACGGGGGACCCCTGCCGGAAGGACGGGTCCCTCAGCCTTCCTGGGTCTCGTCCGCAAATGACATCCTGGACCTGGAGAGCCCTCCAGGCTGTGCTGCTCAGCCCCTGACATGCACACAGATGGCCCGGGTGGCCTGTGACATTGCAGCTTGTCATCCAGCGGCTGGGGTGGGCCCCGAGGCTGCTCCCCCACAGGCCCAGGAGCCGCTGCCAGCCCGGAGCACGTGCAGCTGGCTCTGCGTGAGCTGAACCCGCCGCATGAGCGCCGCGCACGGAGACAGCGTTCCCCGGGCCGGTCAGAAGGACGGAGGTTTCAGGAAACATGCCCTCCACGCTGTCCTCTCTTCCCAACCTGCGCACGGTCTCACGTGCTTTACAAGAACTGCCCAGCGGAGGGCCTGGCGCACGGACAGCCTGAGAGAGGAATGCGGACAGTACCTGTGCCTCCAGGGCGGAGCACATCCATCGAGCAGGCGCGAGTGTGGAGCAGGGCCTGGGAAATTCACTTCCTTACAGCTGCTGTTCCTTTCAGTCTGGGAATCGGAAAAGGTCGCCCTGTTGGTTTTTGCTTAAAAACAAGAGGTTTCTGTTTCTCTTTTACAGATGGGAGTTGGGAGCAGGCAAGGGTCTGTTTCTGAGGCCTCTTTTGTTGTTGGTGGTGATGTTTTGTTTATTTTGGCCTCAATAACTTCAAAAGAAATATGATCAGCCCCACGTGCCTAGCCCTGCTGAGCACATGCTGTGTCCTGGCCGGGTTTTGCGTCACTTGACACTGAGTGTGTGAACACAAGTTCATTAACTTCAGCTCTTCCTACCCCAGGGCCCTGGGTCCATCGAGTCCTGGGGGAGCGGAGGAGGCAGGGCCATTATCTCTGAATCGTGGGGTTAAGAGATGCAGAGAAGGAAGCTGGTTGGTTCAGATCTTGCGGCAATGAGCCCACGCTTCAGTTCTCTTTCCCTGGACACGTGCTAACCTGACCCGAGGGCCGTGGCCTCGGCCAAGGAAGGAACCAGGCGCGTGGTCACTGCCAGCGTCTTCTCCTGAGTGGGGCCGGTCACCCATCCACCAGAGGTTGCTCTCAGGTGCCCAGGCCGATGGCGGTTTGTTATAACTATCGCCGTTTAGCAGAGTGATGTCAGCTGGGCTCCGTTCGTTGATGTCTTCAGCTGAGAAACAGCTACAAGAATGATCACAGATCTAGAAAATGGTAACATCTCATCGAGGGTGTCTGTGTGAGAGATGGGGTTGGAGACCACTGGTTTACACCGTGATTCAGCAGACACATGTAAGATTTGGGAGTAGCTGTGTGTGTGTGGGGGGGGGGGGTGCCAAGATGCACTGAGGACTGTCCATGGCCACACCCTTAGGCGACAGCTGTGTGTTATGCACAGCGGCGTGTGTGAGTGAGGTGGGTTAGGAGTCAGGAAAGCTTGGGCTGCGTTAACATGACGTTTCCAAGCCTCAGTCTCCCCACCTGTAGCACCAGCACGAGGTGGCCCAGACGCCACAAACTCGTGAGCATCCCTGACGTGAGGGCGTGTGAGGTCTGCACACAGCGCGGCTCTGCTGGTGGCTCAGTCATCACGGTGAACCGTGACGGGCCACAGCATCCAAATCATCCGTGTCTTGAAAGAGGAGAACCAGAGAGTCCAAACTGGGTATTTTTGCGTTATTTCATGTGTGACTATTGGGGCAGGAGTTTGTGTCTGGGTTGATGGAGATGTCACGCTCTGTTTATTAGGAATAAAGCCGTCATTGCAGCAACACCTGCGCGAATTAGGCTCCGCCTCCGCCTTCATCCTGGGGTGTCGTACCAGGTGTTTCCTTGCTTTATAAAACCAGTATAAAGAGGGGAGGCGGCTGCTGCGGTAAAGAGACGTAAAACCCCGAGTGGTGTGGCAGCAGGAAGCTAAGCCTTCTTAAAAGCCGCAGCGGCAGGGGCCTCCATTCTGCACTGGTGCCCCGCGTAGACCTGGGGGGCACGTGGGCTCGTGCAGGCTGGTCAAGGGCCCTCAGCGCCCCCCAAGGCAGGTGGGAGGAAGGGGCTCTCGGAAGCAGGCTGCGTTGGCCTGCACGCGGGTGGGGGTGGGAGGCAGGCACTCGGAGTGGCAGTGTCTCTGCGAAGTGGAGTCTGCAGCCTCCAGCCGCACTGCCAGGCTGCAGGGGCAGAGCCAGGTGTGAGGCCGCTGGATGGAACCCAGGAAGCCAGCACGGCCAGTGGAGGGGGGAGGCAGAGGCCAGGGAAGGCCCGGACCTCACCAGGCGAGTCAGTGCACCTTTCCATGAGGTGCCTGTGGCTCCTGGTCACATGGGGTTGAACCAGCTTGGTGCAAACGTAAGCCATTTCGTTCTTCCTGCAATGTAGCGTGCGTGTGACTCATCTGTTAAAATGTAGATTTCAGCGGTTCCCAGGGGAGGTCTGAGTATAAAATTGGATGATTGACATCACACAGGCCCGAGATGAAGCAGGTGCTCAGTACCTGTCCCTCCCTCCCTCCCTTCCCCTGGGCCCTTTCTGACAGTCCCATCAAAACGGCTGTCTTTTTCCACAATTCGGAAGTTTAGATGTAAACATTATTAAGTCGCCATTCATTTTAGGCCCGTGATTCTCACCTGGGGAGCGGTGCTACCCTCTAGGGGACATCTGTCAAGTCTGGACACGGTTGTGGTTGCGAGCTGGAGGTCAGGGAATGCTGGCCCTCAAACCGAGACCCCCAGCCCAGTGCCAGCCCTCTGCGCTCGGCACTGGTTACCACCGGCTTCCCACTGGACTCTACGGGAAAGAGAGACTGAGGAGGATGCGACGGGCGGAGGACCAGCCGGAACAAGTGGGAGGACCCAGCTGCCAGCTCCCAGGACCCACCCCCCTAATAAGCACACGGTCCCCGTTGAAAACCCAGTGGCTTGTGCCACACCCATTTCTGTTAGTTGTGTAGCCCATTAATGAAACAAGCAAACACACCCTGTGGGAGAGGCGAGGAGAGCTGGGGAGGGAGGGCGATGCGCGGGGCGGGAGCTGCGCGCAGGGCCCCGCCTGTTCTGTTCTGTTATACCCCCTGCTGTACACATTGACGACGCCCGCGTCGCTCTGTACTGTGTCTGCTGGGGACTTGGTCTCATGAACGGGTCCCCACCATCTGTAAGTTTGAACAGCCCGGTGGCTGTCAGTGTTCAGGAGACAGCTTTAGCAACATTGCAAATCTCAGCGTGTTTCTCCGCCTTGGACAGGTGCTGTTCTCAAACGCGGGTTTCTGGTGACCTCGTTTAGAGCTAGAAATGCATGTTCCTGGGTTCTAAGTGGTGGGTGTGCAGGGTGGGGTCTCAGAACCCTCCATGTTGTGATCTCCGTTGCTCCGCCTGGTGGGGTTGGGGGTGGGGGGTCCTGAAAAAGGCAAAGAGGAGAGAATCTCCGTGGCCTTTCTTTGTAGCAAGTGGACCCCTGGGGAATGTGGCGTTTACCCCTCTCCTCCTCTCCTGGCCTGTCATCTCCCTCGCTTCTCTCTCCCGCAGGCTCTGGCCACCTGGGCAGGCGTCAGGGATGCGGGTGGGAGCCCTGGAGAGTGCGACGTGGCAGGTCAAGCAGGGGTCGCACCTTCCTGTGAGCGTCACTGTCTCCCTTCGGTCTTTCTTTTTTTTTTTTTTAAACATATTTTATTGATTTCAGAGAGGAAGGGAAAAGGAGAGATAGAAACATCAATGATGAGAGAGAATCATTGATCGGCTGCCTCCTGCACGCCCCCCACTGGGGATAAGCCTGCAACCCAGGCATGTGCCCTTGACCAGATTCGAAGCTGGGACCCTTCAGTCCACAGGCCGATGCTCTATCCACTGAGCAAACCAGCTAGGGCTCCCTTCGGTCTTTCTATCTAGCATTACTTTGCTTTTTCTTTGTTCCTACTGAATAGGTCCTTTCCCCCTTTAAACTTTACCCAGAAAAGAAAGAAAGCGTATTGCTTGCCGCAGCGGCTGTTTTTCTGAGCGTGTTCAGCCTGGGTGCTCCCAATGTCTGGTGCTCCCACGTCGATATTGGAGGATGCGCCTTAGATCCATGGGCCACAAAGTCGGACTCGAGGTCTGAGATTACGCTTCTCGGGCGTGGCTCTCACATCCTCTGGGAGGAAGTGATCTGCAGGTGACACGGTTTATCTTGAGCACAGGAAGCCATGCTCACAAAAGCATAGCATGTTTCAGGATGAAGACACAAAACAGCGTGGCTCGGTCTGCTGTGACGGCTACCACACAGCTCGCCGCGCTGGGCCTGGTCTCCTTTCTCTGACAGGGCTGTCGTCTTCCCAAGGCAGGCGGCTGCTTCTGTTCTCGGTCGTGTAACTTGTACAACTCGGAGGGTCCGTGTTTGCGGCTTGTTCATCCTTAGTTACCGTCAGGGTCTCTGAGAAGGAGGAGGGACGAAGCAGCGGGTCAGGACCAGGCTTGGGCACAATTACTAACCATTGAGGGCACACGGTCCATGCCGTGGTCCTGCATTCCTACATGCGTGGAACTGGGGGTCATACACAGTCTGTGAGTGTTTTAAGAGCAAGTTCTAACTGGTTTTCCACCATTCTTCTTTTACAGTATTCAAGTGCTAAACATTAACTAAATAATTGTCTGTGAGTTGCTTTCTTTACTGCTCAGAACTTTAGTACGTAAATGAAAAGAGAATCATTCCGCCCATAGTGATGGCGGTTTTCACGTGGCGCCGTGTTGGAGTTGTCTCCTGTCCCGTCTCCCTTCCCGCACCGCGAGGCCGTTCTCTCTCAGCAGAGCCACGTGTGCAAGCTGCTCCTCGCCGCCTTGTGCGGTTGTGCTTCACCTGGGACTCCGAGCTGTGGGACTGCAGACACACAGCTTGGAAAGCAAAGAGTCTCACGGACCTAGCCTACCCATGGTCCGATGCTGAGTTTTGTGCTGTGTGTCTTCTGCCACCAAGACTGAGATGCCAGTGGGCCCGCTGCCCGCACCACGGTGTCTGGCAGTCAGCGATAGGCACGGTCTCTGACTTCTAACACCCGCGTGGAATCGGGCCAAGTGCCTGCCCTCTCGGTCTTTTTCCTCGGTTTTGAGACGGAGACGACAGCTGGGTAGCCTCGTGGATTTCCAGCTCCAAACAGTGCTCACCGCACCGCCACCAACCGAAACTCACGAGGCTGCGTTTCCCTGTGACTCATTGATGCTAGCGACCTGATCGGTGCGGAGAATACACTTGTATCAACATTTCTTAATCCCCTTGGGTCATCTGTGAGCAGAACCAAACCCAGAAAACAGTCATCCCACCTAAAGGAACCAGTCCACACGAAGACGTCCTACGTTTGATGTTAGCGGCTCGTTCAGCACGTGGCTGTGGATCTATAGGAAGAATCCTAGACTTTGAAGTGCTGTGCCCACTGCTTTAAAAGACCTGCAGGCCTCCGGCACCGTGACCTGCTGCCCCCGTCCCCGGTCCGGCGTCACCCACTCCTCCCGTGGACGGGAAGGCGGGCATCTGGCCTGAATGGTCCCCATCTCTTCCCAGAAGGAATCTCGTCACATAGGCCCGTCTTCTGAGTAAGTCTTTCCCGCGTTGAGAAGCTCCTTCTCTCAGCAGAGCAGGGAGCTCCCGCGGTCATTTTGGATTCCATCCAAGAGGACTTTCTAGAGTGAACCCGACTCCACGCACAGCCTGTGCTCACAGCTGGCTCAGGCTACCGGTCAGCGCGTGAAGCGCCCACGGGCCCACAAAACAGAAGCGCCTTCCCTGACCTCCCCACCTTAGGCAAGAGCCTCGAACCCCGGATTGAACACTTTGTTTCCATGCGCTTCCCTCTCCGCTGCCGCTGCCCGCCTCCCGCGTCCCTCACGGGCTCCGTAGTCCGGGGTTAGGCAGGAACTGTAGTCCGCGTGTTTTGGAACAGGTCTCAGACATTCTGTCCTGGATCCTGGAAGCCCCGTGCTCTGGAACGTCTGCAAAGCCTGTATTCTGTGCTACTTTTCTGTGCACGGCTGATTGCTTACATTTCACTGAGGGTATTTTTCTGCCTTAAAAAATAATTTAACCTGGAATTTTCAGTTTGCTCTCTGCCAAGCATTTGATTATGTTCACTTGTGGCTCCCAAGCAGCTCTCAGAATTAACATGTGCACAGTGAACCGCCTTCTCCCCACCCTCACTGCCCCTTCCTTACCCCGAACCCTCCTCCTGGAGTCAGTGCCCCAGTTAACGGCCCCACTGCGCCCCATCGCTCAAGCAGAAATCTCCATCCAGCCTTGCGCCCTCTGCCTGCAGTCCACGGCAGCCTCTGGGGTTAAGGTGATGTGTGAACGTTCAGGGGCCTGGCCGTGGTGGGGTCAGACGTTCACTGCAGCTCCCTCACAAGTGTGGGCCTTCGTGCTCCTCCTCTCCTCCACCCCCGGTGCAGCGTGGTCCTGGCCTTCCCGGCTCCAGGGTCTGTGGCAGGAGGGACTCGTACCGATAGACAGCTCTTCCCTGCAGACAGCCCACTCGGGTGCACACTTTTGGGGTGTGAGCCTCCACCCGCCCCCAGGGCCCTGCCTGCTGTCCCTCCTCCGTGGTGTCTCACTAGCATGAATGTGGTGTGGTTTTCCAACACTTCCCGTCGGTGCGCGTGCTGTCCTCGCCCGAGAGTGCTCTCGCCCCTGCTTTCTTATAAACTCAGTGCACCCTTCAAGGTCTGCCTGTTCCCATGGGCCCCGAGAGCCCTCCTCCGTCCGGCTGTCATCGGTTGTGCCTCTGATCACCGCAGTTAATTGCCTGCTGGCTGCCTGACCCTCCTCCACACGTCACCTGGAGGGTAATTCTCAGACCTGACTGGTTTTGCATCTACAACATCTAGTGCTTGCCTGGCACGCAGTCACACACAGGGTGCTCGCCCGTCTTTCAGTGAGTGCATCTCCGAAACTAATGAAAACCGGGTAGTATTTGTGAAGAGGGATCTCAAGCTGGGCTTCTCTCTGATATTTATTTATTTATAATATATTTACTATTGTTTTCAGAGAGGAAGGGAGAGGGAGAGAGAGATAGAAACATCAGTGATGATAGGGAATCACTGATTGGTTGCCTCCTGCACACCCCATACTGGGGATCAAACCCGCAACTCAGGCATGTGCCCTTGACCGGAATCGAACCTGGAACCCTTCAGTCCTCAGGACGACACTCTATCCATTGAGCCAAACCGGCTAGGGCTTCTCTCTGATTTATCTACGAGCTTTTTTCTCAACAGTAATGTTTTGCCACGAAAACCAGTGGTGGCCCTTCCCCTTTCCTCCCGATGTCAGTGCTAGTCCGGTGCTATAGGCTTTGGGAACTTGTCCTTGTGACTCACCTCCACCCTGGAAATAGATTCGGCCAGGATCCTCACCCACTTTGGTGATGACAGTGGTTATTTTTATGATGTTCTCATTTGAGCACTCAGCACTGAAATCACCCACCCACCCATTTCCAGGCTCCTAGCGTGCTTGTCTTGGAAGTGAGTTTCAAATTTCCAGGGTTGTTCGTTGCACTTTTCAGAAAGACACGCAATGACTGAGGGCAGACAGCATCAGGAACATCTGGGGAGGCAGGACCCTCATCCCCATCAACAGATAGTGTTTCCCGAGAGGCCACAGTTGACACGATTAGCAGTGAGCCCCATCTTTGAGGAGCTAGAGAAACATAATGGGATTCGTTTTTTGTTGTTGTTAATCCTCACCCAAGGATATTTTTTCTATTGATTTCTAGAGAGAGTGGAAGGAAGGGGCGGGAGGAGAGAGAAACATCGATGTGAGAGACAGACATTGATTGGTTGCCTCCCAAACGCACCCCATCTGGGGCTGGGGATCAAACCTGCAATCCACGCTCCCTTGACCGGGAATCGGACCTGAGACCCTTCGGTGCTTGGGCTGACACTCTGACCACTGAGGCACTCTGGCCAGAGCTGGGATTGGTTTTTAATTCCACCCAATTCTGAGCAGGAAGCGCCATGGCTTTCCAGAGTGGCCCCGTCATCGGAAGTGCCCGCCCTGTCAGAGCTTCAGACACCTGTCTGCACGGGGAACAGGCTCAGGTGGAAAGGAGATCCAGAGCTCCGTGTGCTGATTTCAGCATACGCTGTTGGCATTTTTTAACCAGTAAATTTTGATAGCAACCTGCTTGTGCCCTGAAAAAAATACCCAAGAGTAGCAAGAAAGAGTTGAATATTAATGAGCATGATGATGTAAATCCTAGCCATCTCCAGGCCAATAGTCAACAGAATCATTGTAATCAGTCTGATGAATCTTTGCCTTTACCTTTTTTTTTTTTTTTTGCTATCCTTCCTTCATTTATTTTATGTGTGTTTTCTGGATTACAAAAGCAGTAGACATATTCCCTGCAGAAAGTTGGAAAATACAAAACTCCCAAGCAAGACTGAAAGCTTCCCAAAGACACTGTTGCCGAAAGAGAGCCATTGCTGGCATCTCGGTTGCCATTAGCCTTACAGAGTTTTCCGGAAGCATACATACTTGTACACCGTTGGTTATGAAGTTTCGCACACTTCATAACAAAGAGAATAAATTACGCGGTGACTTCTCATTGCTCACGATCTATATTCACAGAGGATTAAGATTTTGCCGCCATTGGTCCATCCATCCCATTTTTCTCTTTTCCTTTTTCTTCCCCATGAAGTATCGCTAACTGAAGGAGCAGAGGGTCCTGATAACGCGAGGACAGGCCTCACTCAGCTTCTAGCAGGAAGCGAAAAGGAGGGCGTACTCCTCAGATCACCGGAGCTCTGGGGACAAAGAGCCTTAAAGGCCAAGCCCGTCGCGTGCTGGATGGGTATCGATTGTTCCTCTCCAATCAGTGATTCCCAGGAGCAGGTCTTATTTATTCAGAAACGAAGATCACGTCTGACAGGAGTCAGCAGCGTGCGTCTGTGGTGCGGGCGCAGTGGGCAAAGCTGCCTGCGGCCCAGCAATCCGTGTCCCCAGGCGGAGGAACCTCCGGAGCCAGAAAGCGTGCCTTGCTGTGCTTCCCTGAGCCGAAGGGCAGTGCCAGCGGCGGTCACGCTGCGTCACTCTGGTCTCCAGGCGCCGTTCCACGTGGGCCTCCGGGAAGTGTGGCGCGAGTGGGAGCGTTGGGGCGGCTCCAGCCAGCGTCCAGCGCTGAGACCCGCCGCTGCTCGCGGAGGACGCCTGGTCCTGGGACCGAGACCCTGTGTGTGGCTTTGCCTCGCCTCGCAGGGAGCCCCGAGGGGGCTTTTCTACCCCGGGGCAGTGGGCACGAGTGTGCTCCCTCGGGGTGCTTCCCGCACTGTGGGGCGCCCTGGGGAGTGCTCAAGCGTATGGAGCAGCTCCCCGGGCAGCGGGGGTCCAGCTCACTTCTGATTCTGCAGATTCTCTCTCGGCTGGTGTATGTGTGCATGTTTCCTATTTCCTTTTCAAATAAATTACTTTTTAAGTGAATGAATCATATAAACTCATTTTGACGCAAATGACTGTTAGTTATGAGACTAAATCGCTTCTCCGCTTTTCCATCTGTTATCCTTCCCACCAGAGTGTCCATGGCCGCACTCAAGCTCAGCATCAGCGGCCCTGTCCAGAAAGGCCTCCCCGGGGCTCAGGGACCCCTCGGGCTCTCTCTCTACTGCGTCTTCTCTCCTCTTTTCCTTTACTCTTCCATGCCTTGGTCCCCCCTCACCTGCCTCCTCCCGTGCCCTCAGGGCTGAAGCAGCCTGGGTCCCGGAGGACTCACTGTCCCCGTTCTCTGCATCTTCCCCTCATGCCCATGAGGAGGCCGTTTCGTCATCACGGCCTGGAACCCGCTTTCCTGCTCCCCCCCCACCCCACTTGCCGCGGAGGCCCTGGGCTTCGCGCTCTGCATGTCTGCCTGACCCAGCGGCACCCTCAGTCCCCAGGGCGGCACCTCGGGGCTCAGCGATGGCACGGCTCTGGGTGTTACCGTGATGGGCGACTGGGCACGCGGGTCCCCTCCGGTTTCCCACCAGCGATGGCTTATGAGGAATTTTGAGAGAAAAACATGGACGCATTTAAGAATTACCCACGTGGCTGTGTGAACACGAGGCACGTAAGGACCGGGGTGGACGCCAGGATCCGGGCTGGCTCCTTTCCCGAGCTCTTGTTTAAGGTGGACGGGAGTCGCCTTCAGAAGGAAGGTCGGCTCCCGTTGATTGTCTTTTATTTCACCCTTTGAGGTGGCAGCCTCTTGTGCGATCGTGGCCTGGAAGCATTAAGGACCTCCTGCGTGCTGGTTTCCAACCACATGGAGAAGCCGCCCAGCCGGCCCTGGCAACCAGCAGGGCAAGGCAGAAAGTCACGTGAGCAGGGGGTGCGTCAAAGCGTTTTGTGGCCTGGCTGGTGTTCTCAGTGGTTAGAGCGCCGGCCCTCTCACCGAAGGGTTGCAGGTTCCATTCCTGGTCAAGGGCACGTACCTGGGTTACAGGTTCGACCCCCAGCCCCAGGTGGCATGTGTAGGGGGAAGCAACCAATCGATGTGTCTCTCTCACATCGATGTTTCTCTCTCTCTTCTCTCTCCTTCCCTTCTACTCTTTCTAAAAATCAATGGGAAAAAAATATCCTCGGGTGAGGATTAACAACAAGAAAAAGTCTTTTGTAAGGTCTATGAAGTCGCTCAAACTCTAGTTCTGAAGAGAAAGTTATTTTGTTCTGGAGAGAATAGGTTTCTCTCCCAAGAAATTCTAAAGTGTCTTTTTTTATAAGATGGATTGTAGTCCATGAAGGAACCGCAGGAATTCTCAGTTCTTTACTTTTGCCATCAACTGGCTGTGATTCACTTAGAACACAATCAGCCCGTGAGAAGAACACAGTGCTGCTCCGATGCAGACCTGTTAGGCAGGGTGAGCGCCACCTGCCGAAGACAGCGCCTCGCCGGCGCTCAGCAGGGCTGGGTGTGGGGCCCTGGCCCCACCCGTCAGAAAGTCTGCGTGGAGGATGAGTTTTCCTGCGGGAGAGGAGCGTGGCTTCCTGCTGACGGACAGCAGTGTGAGTTTAGATCTAATGCCAGGGCTCGGGCAGAAACACAAATATTTACTCATTGAATTCAGACTGACGATCTAGTCCTTTATTCTTTTCAAAAATAGGAGGTTATAAAAATACTAAGGCTTTTAAAAATACTTTTTTTTTATTGATTTCAGAGAGGAAGGGAGAGGGAGAGAGAGAAACATCAAAGATAAGAGAGAATCATTGATTGGCTGCCTCCTGCATGCCCCCCACTGGGGATCAAGCCCGCAACCCAGGCACGTACCTTTGATCGGAACTGAATTGAGGACCCCTCAGTTTGCAGGCCGGGGCTCTGTCCACTGAGCCACACAGCCAGGCTGTACCAAGGCTTTTTAAGGGCGTCAGTGTGCTGCAGTGAGGCCTGTTGGAGCCCGCAGGCGCCTTTGGAAAGGTAAGCACAGTTCTAGATGCCCTTAGAAGGCTGCGTGCACGGACAGCTGTGCCTGGGGCTGCAGGTAGCTCAGTTCCTCCCCACCCCCGAGTGGGCCCAGGACGCTTTGGTGTGTATCTGTAGCCCCAGGAAAGGAGCCCTGACTTACCCCTTGCAGCAGGGGCCACGCTTAACTTCTTGGGCTGTACATCCTGGTCTTTCCATCCCTGCGCTAACATAGCTCCCTGGGCATAGCTGACTTTTCGCTGAATCTGGCAGCCGTTTTAAAGCTGGGGTGGGCTATTCGGTGAAGGTAAGAGTCTGGGGTGAGACCGACCTCAGCCCAGTCACCTTTGTGACCTCCCTCGGGGTGACGATGATAATGGCCACCACGAGCGGGCTCGTCCTGTGCCCCACGTGCAGGAAAAAGCCTCGCTCTCTCCCCCAGCCCTCAGCCTGGCCTTCGGGGTGTGGGCATGACTGAGAGCCGGGTTAGAAAAGAAGCGAGAGGAGCGCCTGATGTGAGGCGGGTCGCCAGAGGACTGCTCTTTAGCACCAGGCTCTGGGAGCTGTGATTGTCATGTTGCGGTCAAGCGGACTGAGGGTGCAGGTTGACCTACTCGCCCCGTTCCACTCACGGTGAGACCAGAGCCAAGGTTGTGAACCATCTTGCTGACTGCACACCTTGAATACAGTGTGTGAGCTCCACTGAATGGGACAGAAATTCAGAATTCCACCTTTCCAAACTTCTGATCATACTCATTTGCTTCCACGTGTCCTTCCCAGAGATCCTGTGCTCCCCTCGGCTCCGGTGGTCCTTCCGCGGGGGCAGATTGCGGCCTGCGAGCAGACCACGCGGACGCCTGCTTTGGCAATAACGCGTTACTGGGGTCCAGGCACGCTCGTTCTCCAGCTGTTGAGTGTGGCTGCTGTTGGCTGCAGTGGTGGGAGGGACTAGCTGTGATGGATCACATGGCCCTCGGAACCCAAGGTAGTCACCCTCCCGCTTGTTACAGAAGTGCTTGCATGCCCTGGTCTTACTTGTTTCCTGCGACCTTCCTCCTGAGACCTTGATTCCTGAATTGAGCCACCACCAGAAGTCTTACCTCCATGCCCACACCCACCTGAAAATCCATATTTACCAAACTAGGTGCTTCCTGGGTCTATTCCCCACCCTCGTGGACTCCGCCGTCGGAGTTTCCCTCCCTGTTAATGGCACACCCTGTGCCCAAGATGCCTCTCTTCTTCATATTTCTCCTGCCTGACTGTCCCCAGCCCCAGGTGGTCCCCTGACTGCCCAGAGGACATGGACACCATGAAGACAGCAGTCCAGGCTTTTAAACAGCCGGTGCTCACCACTCCTATTCTCTGCCCCCTGCACGCAGGCCAGAAGCTGCTTTCACAGTCCCGCAGAAGTTGCCATAAGTACATTCAACGAGGAATGACGAGCTCTGTCTCCATAGTGAGCCACGGAGAGACGGGTCCATTTCTCACCTCATCGGCTCGGTGTCCTGCTGCGTGGCTTGCTCTTGCAGCGAAGGCAACTGCTGCTCTCAGCGTTTATTTCACTGTTCTGGCTGCTGGGGGCGGGGAGCAGCAGACCTCCCACCTCAGCTGGGGGGCGGCATGTGAAGTCCCACTACACAGACTCACATACAAATTACGTTCACGTTTCAATGAATGGATTCCTGTAGGTGGATAGCCTCAGCCAGCGACCTTTTCCCAACGACTGGGCAGTTTGTGGCAGAACGAAGAGGGGGAGACTCGTGCAGAAGCATGGGCCTAGCTGAGACCATGTGGAGAACATGCGTTCAGCCCCCTTCATGTTCACCATGAGAACAATAACCCCTAATTTGTAGAAGTTGTAACCAATAGAAATAATATCTGCGAAGCACCGGCCGGCGGCAGATGCCTAGGAAATGGTGGTGGCAGTGGTCCTTGATGTAATAATAATGGTAATAATAATGGTAATAATAATGGTAATAATAGCCACCATGTTTGAGGCATGACGCTGGTCGTGTGGTCACTGACTCTGCTGGGTGTTCTGAGGTTGTCCTTGGCACTCACAGGTGCTGCGTCTGCCAGGTGTGGGAAGAGTGGCCTCGGTCTTGGTCAATGAGGGCCTCTTCTTCAGATGCCATTTTTCCTGTCAGATACGATGGAGACTTGGCGGCATTGAGAAAAGGGGGCAGCAGTCATCATGCAAGTATTCATGACAGCACATTTTTTTGAAAGTGAAAATTTTAAAACAATTTCCCTCCATAATGAGAAAGTGACTAAGGATATAAAAATATATACTGCTGTGTCATTTTTTAAATGACATGATTTGCAGTCTGTTTTGAAACATGGAAATGCATATTTGACATAATAACTGAAAATGGTACAAACAGTATTGCTTCGCCGATGGCAACTTTGGAAATGTTTCTGTGAAATGGAAGATTAAAGGAAACTTCACACTGCAGTAAACATGGTTTTAACATTCACGGTTTCTCTGTTTTCCACAAGTTGGTCAACTTGGTAGGAACTGTTATGACTTATCTGTCGTAAGAATGTAGTCACCTTCATTTTCTCCTTCTGATGAAAAAGTGGGTTCCGTGGCCTAACAACAGCCTTGACGATGAACTTTTGGGATAAACTTATTTTGTAACTTAGACCTCTTCTGTTTTTTTTTCTGGGTTGCCTAAATCTTGTGTAGCTACCATAAAACAAAGGAAGTCAAGGGTTGAAGAGAAGATTTAGACTTTCAATTAACCCGACACAGAGAAATGCATAAGTAGATGAACTTGTCCAGTCATTTACATGGCAATTGGGGTCCTGATGGTTTCAAAAAGTTCAGGTAGTTTTAAGGGGTACCTGACAGTGATTGGTATAGATTAGGACTTCTCTGTACTCTCCTTTTTCTATTTCCTCTATCACATCTCCCAGGGATCCAACCCCTCAGCACTCACTTTGGAGAAGAATGTCGTCAAGCTGTGGATGATGCTTCACAGGGGCATTAGTAAACCCTGGCGTCCACCAACATCAGACCCAGCTTAATATTGGCACCGTGACTTACACTTTTTGGGAAAAAAATGTTAAGGTTTTTAAATGTATGCTTAGACCTATCTCCAGAAAAGTCTTGAGGTGAATGTGAAGGCCCAGGTGAGTCTGAGATGAATGTGAAGGCCCAGTGAGTATGAGGTGAATGTGAAGGCCCAGGTGAGTGTGAGGTGAATGTGAAGTCCCAGTGAGTATGAGGTGAATGTGAAGGCCCAGGTGAGTGTGAGATGAATGTGAAGTCCCAGGTGAGTGTGAGATGAATGGGAAGGCCCAGGTGAGTGTGAGGTGAATGTGAAGTCCCAGGTGAGTGTGAGGTGAATGTGAAGTCCCAGGTGAGTGTGAGGTGAATGGGAAGTCCCAGGTGAGTGTGAAGTCCCAGGCGAGTATGAGGTGAATGGGAAGGCCCAGGTGAGTGTGAGATGAATGGAAAGGACAGGTGAGTGTTAGATGAATGGGAAGTCCCAGGTGAGTGTGAGATGAATGTGAAGTCTCAGGTGAGTGTGAGATGAATGGAAAGGCCGAGGTGAGTATGAGGTGAATGTTAAGTCCCAGATGAGTGTGAGATGAATGCAAAGGCCGGGTGAGTGTTAGATGAATGGGAAGGCCAGGTGAGTGTTAGATGAATGGGAAGGCCCAGGTGAGTGTGAGATGAATGGGAAGCCCAAGGTGAGTGTGAGATGAATAGGAAGGCCCAGGTGAGGGTGAGATGAATGGGGAGCCCAAGGTGAGAGTGAGATGAATGGGAAGTTCCAGGTGAGGGTGAGATGAATGGAAAGGCCCAGGTGAGGGTGAGATGAATGGAAAGGCCCAGGTGTGTGTGATATGAATGGGAAGTCCCAGGTGAGGGTGAGATGAATGGAAAGGCCCAGGTGAGGGTGAGATGAATGGAAAGGCCCAGGTGAGGGTGAGATGAATGGAAAGGCCCAGGTGCGTGTGATATGAATGGGAAGTCCCAGGTGAGAGTGAGATGAATGGGAAGGCTCAGGTGAGGATGAGGTGAATGGGGAGCCCTAGTGCAGGAAAGAAGGGGTGGCAAAGGAGAGGGGGATGACCAGCTCTTTGTCTCTCTCCTCTCCTCGCTCACCTCCGGAGACTGAGGGCCCTTGGAGGTGGATCTGGGGGGTGTTAGTCTGTAATGAGCACAAGTTCTGTCACGTTTCGGCGTGGGAGGCTGGGGCCAGGCACCCACTGGCACGTGTGGACACCAGCACCTGCTTTTCTCACTGCTCCTCTACCTCACGTCTGCCAGTCTGTCCTATTTTCCTCCTGCAAGGAAAGTGCCTTCCCTCCACGGACTGACTGCGCAGGAGTCAGCGTGAGGGCCAGGCTGAGGGGAGAGCCCCTCTCTTTCACTTCAGGATGGCCGGCTCCTCTCTCCCGGGTTGCATGACACGTGTGGCAGTGCGCTTTCCACGGGGCAGACTCAGATTCACATGTGCGTTGAGGACTGCAGAGTGGTGCTGGGACCTCAGACCCCGGTGACCACAGGTGCACGAACTTCCAGAATGTTCTTCCCCAACAGCCTTCTCATCACGGCTGCTGTGGATGTTGATGTCTAAGCTTGTTCCGTGAGATGAATGCTGACATCTTGGTGCATGAGTGAGATGGACTCATTTATGTGATTAAATTCTCATTTATCTGATAGAAGATTAAAGGCTTCATTGAAAAATGCCCACGGCTGTTTTTAATTTGGAGTCTCAATTTTAATTGAAACACTGTCATTCTGATTTGAGCATTGAAGAGTAACAGTGAAACATTTTTTTTTAATTTCTGAAGTAAAGGATCGAGCTGTGTTAATTTAAGGTGGTCTTCCCTATAGTTTTGCTTTTATAGGAAAAATATTCGTAGACTTATTTCTGTTTTTCTCCACCTGTAAAACAGAGACAGTCCACTGAGCGTGCCATCCGCTTGTTGGTGACTGGCTCTTCGTCAAGTAGGACGGCCCGAGGGAGGGGGCAGGAGACAGCCCGCCTGCTACCTCCCAGGTGCCCCCTAACTGTGTCCTGAACCCCCGGGAGTCACGGCCAGGCATCAGCCATCGGTCTGGACCAGCCCTGCGGTCCTCGGGAACGTCACCGGACCTCTCTGAGCCTCCGTTTCTCCTGTCTGGAGTGTGTCTGACAGTGTTCGCTCGGCGCGTTAATGGGAGTCAGAGAGCGCGTGACCGCGTTGGAAACGGGGAAGGGCATTGGAGAAGCGATGCCACCAGCATTGCTGCCGCATGGTTCCTGCTGCTTGTCTGTGCCACGTGTTTGTTGCTGTTGTTATTCAGTTAACACTCAGTAAATGTATATTTAAGTTAAAAAAAGATAGCCAACCATCACATTGGAGGGAAATTAGTAGTTAGTAGTTTATCATATTAATTGGCCTCTAACGCTTTTGCAGCACTGTGCTTATTTTGACGTCGTTGTAATCTTTCTGCGTTTAACTTACTTTTGTCTTCTCATGGGAAGGCACTCAAACGTAGATGAGTGGATCCTTGTTTCTCAGCAACACTTCCCATGAGTGGCTTTTTATGCTCATGCAGAGCTGTCATGGAAATGTGAGCAGAGGCTAAGGTGGCATGTATGATTTCGGTTTAAGGTGTAGGTAAGTAAGAACTTGGCTCAGGATGGATTACCATCAGTCACTGCGCTGGGCGTGAGACCTGGATACACCACATAATTCACTCTTCTGTGCGCTGTGAATGTGGTGACATTCCATGCTGTGAGTGTGAGGACATTGCGTGCGCTGTGAATGTGAGGACGGGTTGGCTGAAGTGAGGTCTTGTGCGTTCGGATGAGGAAACCAGTCAGCCTCGCCGTATCGTTTATTCGTTCTTTTTGCTCAGCATGCAGTTACTTCACACTGCAGGTCACCTACCTATGTTAACTTCATGCCAATGCTGCTGCTAAGTGACCCCCAAAACACCTTGACAGCCCTGACCAGAGGCTCAGGTGGTTGAAGCATAGTCCCATACACCAAAAGGGTGCAGGTTCAATCCCAGTCAGGGTGCATAAGGGAGGCAGGCAGTCGATGTTTCTCACTCACATGGGTGCTTCTCTCTCTCTCTCTCTCTCTCTCTCTCTTTCTCCCTCTCTCTCCCCCTCTCTCCCTCCCTCCCTCCCTCTCTCCTTTCCTCTCTTTCTAAAAATTCAATAAAAACATATCCTTGGGTGATGATGTATTTTTATAGCAAAAATGCATTGTTAAAATCACAACCAGTGTCTGGAATCACAAGCGCCATAGTCCTAAGTTTTGTTTTGGTTTTCATTTCATATAATTGGACTAGTGGCCCAATGCACGAATGAAGATTCGTGCAAGAATGAGCCTTCGTTCCCCTGGCTGCCAGCACCACCTTCACTCTGGCCGGAGCAGCCTTTCCATTCCAGCCCGGAGCTGCCTTTCTGCCTTCCCATGCTGCCCAGAGGCCAGGAGCGGCTGGGGTGGTGCGGAAGGCCTGCGTCATTGCCATGGCAACGACGCAAGCATCCCGCCCTGTCCCCGGCCACTAGGCGTCTATGTATGCAAACTAACCCGCCATCTTTGTTGGGTTAATTTGCATACTCACTCCTGATTGGCTGGGGGGCGTCACGAAGATACAATAAATTAGCATGTTACTCTTTTATTAGGTAAATGATGTCTTTCTGATGGAAACTATTGAGTTTCTTTTACTATATGCTGGGCACTGCAGTGAAGACCTGGGGGACAAAGGCTTGTGAGACGTGGCCCGACGCCGGGCAGAGAGAGGAGGCACAGGCTCACATCTGCTTTGAAGGCCACCTGGTCAGCATAAGGACACTTGCATGTGTGGGTGATGCTCAAGTCTTGGATGAAACCACCATAATGACACCCCAGGACCTTTCCCAGTTCGGAAAAAAATGAGAGATGATAAGAGGATTGGCAGCTGAGGCTCAAATATCATCTGATTCCTAGTGAGGGCCAGGGTGGGGGCAGGTTGGCTGGTTGCTGTAGTACGGATCCCCAGAGTGAAGCGGTCACACTGTGGGGACGGTCCTCTCTGTGGCCGAGGGTCAGCCCAGGTGACGGAGGGTCAGGGAACTCATGGCCCAGAGGGAGCAGAGGAACTGCGCCCTGGAGGCTAGCTCACACCCACATCGCCCAGCAGGGAGTTCCCCTTGAGTGGAATAAATGAAGAGGTGGGTGGAGCCAGAGTGTGATCTGGCTGAACCCTGTCAGGAAAAAAAGGGTTCACCCCCCGTGTAGGGCAGGCCGGTGGTGTTTGATGTCAGGGACTGGGCAGAAGGCAAAGAGCGAGAATCACAAAGAAGGACCCTCGGGACTTCCAGAGGTCAGAGGAGCCGGGAGGGACAGGGACTAGGGCAGTCGGGAGGGACAGGGACCAGGGGAGCCGGGAGGGACGGGGACTAGGGCAGTCGGGAGGGACAGGGACCAGGGGAGCCGGGAGGGACAGGGACTAGGGCAGTCGGGAGGGACGGGGACCAGGGGAGCCGGGAGGGACGGGGACCAGGGGAGCCGGGAGGGACGGGGACCAGGGGAGCCGGGAGGGACGGGGACCAGGGGAGCCGGGAGGGACAGAGGCCAGGGGAGCCGGGAGGGACGGGGACTAGGGCAGTCGGGAGGGACAGGGACTAGGGCAGTCGGGAGGGACAGGGACCAGGGGAGCCGGGAGGGACAGAGGCCAGGGGAGCCAGGAGGGATGCTCCCAGGCAGAAGGTGAGCCTGGGCCGAGGGCTGGGGCTAGGGCAGCCGTGGGCAAACTACGGCCCGCGGGCCGGATCCGGCCTGTTCGGCTGTTCTATCCGGCCCGTGGAACCGAAAGAACGGAGGGTTCTCTTGCTCTCCCCTCCGCTCCTTTACTTTGAATTTATATTAGTTCACACAAACACTCCATCCATGCTTTTGTTCCGGCCTTCCAGTCCAGTTTAAGAACCCATTGTGGCCCTCGAGTCAAAAAGTTTGCCCACCCCTGGGCTAGGGCCTGGCCACGGAGGCTGGGGTCCCTGTGCAGAGGCCAGGCAGCCCGTCCTGGCCCACGCACGTTCAGAAGCAGCACCTGGAGTGTTTCTCTGTGAATGTGTGTAAAAGAGGTGGGTTTTCCTTTATTGCATCCTTGCATATTGAATTCTGGGAGTATTTTTTTCATATATTTGCATGGTTCCGTCTATAATTTATCTTGGCTAATTACATTTAATTACAGTCTTTACAGGTATGTGTTGAACTCTGGCTAGTCATCAGATTTCAATGGCAAGGAGTCTCATTTTTGGAGTGTGGCCTACGGGAGAACAGGCTGCAGAGAGGAATCACTCCTCCTTCCCGTGATAAAAGTCTTGTGTGTGGTTACAGTGAACCTCCCTCTAGAAAGACCGAGCCCTGAGGTGGTTTACAAAACGGAAGCTTACGCCTGTGCCCGCCGGGGAGGGCCCACAGACACCGCCCACCGCCCCTCCGATGGGTTCACAGCCCGCGGCCCGGTGATCGGCAGACTCGCAGTGAGCTCAGCACCGTGTCTCCAGAGCAAGGCCCTCACAAAGGGGCGTGGGAGCAGTGCCGTCAGTTAGGAAGGGTTTGCCACGTGGGCTGTGTTATGCCCGCCATTGCATCATGTTTTTTCCTGAACAGTGTCAGTGAAAAGGGAACACACCTCTCAGCGCAAGGAGTAGAGTAGGGTGTATCCTGCGCCCCTAGACAGTTGTTTACTGACACCCCTCCAGCATCTGAAACTTCACAGATTGTAAGGGTTCCCTTCTTGGCTGTCATTTTATCTCAGTTCCCTCCTAGCGCTCCCATTTTTTGAACTAAGTGTATCTCGAACAGGACACGCAGAGAAAGAAGAGAGAATCAGTTCTTCGAGACAAGAGGGAAAGTTCTGGGTCTACTTCTGCTCTGTGTCTGGGCCTTGGGCCGGCAGAGTCCAGGCCGACGCCACCCCCGGCCCACCACTTGCTGAGGGCTGCCCCACTGGCCGGGTGTGGGTGGGCCTTTGCTGGCCTGCTTTTCACTCACGCACAGCTCATTTGCTTTCCTGTGTGGATGCTTGGCTCCTGAAAAGCGGACTTGTTTTCACCGAGATTCTGGCGGACTGGGCTGGGCTAAGTGAACGGTGCTGTTTTTTCTTAAACAGCTTTCTTGAGTTATAAGTCAGTCTCTGGAAGTGTTCAGCTCACTGGCTCCCCATGTTCACAGTTTGGCAGCTATCATTCCATTCATTTAAATGGAATGTCCATTTTAAAACATTCTTATAGGAAACCCCTCCCTCCTTAGCCGTCACCCCCTCCCCCCTTGTCCCCCCTTCCACGCCTCCAGTCTGCCAGACTTGACAGTATCTGATGTGAATCGCATAAAAATAACGACAAACTGCAAATAGCCACAGTTCCGTGTGGACAGTCCCGCTCAGCCACTGTCAGGCGTGAGCCTCGGCCCCGTACAGCCAGCCAGTCCCCTACGCTTCCCCTCGCTGCGCAGGAGGCGCTGCATAAAACCTACGGGGACTCGCTTATGGCTCATAGCCCTGCGCTTCAGACAGTCTGGACGTTCGCATGCAGGGACTCTGCTAGGATACACGGAACGGCTCTACCCTCAACCATGTCACTGCGGAGCAGCGGGCACGAATGCGCATAAACAGTAGACACTCTCCATGCGCGCAGAAGGGACGCATGAAGACAGTCAGGTACGTGGGATGCAAGTGGGGAAGGAGAATACCAGAAAGCACTCCTAAAGGAGGTGACCAGCGTGAGCTACGTGCAGTGATAAAGCTTGGGGGGACGGGGGTGGATTTAGGTAGAGCAACCAGTGTGTTCAAAGCAAGGAGGTAGGAAGCCTCTGAGAGCCTTTGGACTCGAGTGGATGACCGTAGGGTGCTCCTAGGACAGGGAGTGAGGATTCCGAGGGCGGGGCCGCTGTGTGAGGGGTACCAGGTGCGGTGCTGAGAGGTGGGACCCCACCCCTGTGGCAGTTTCCTGTGGCTGCTGTGACAAAGGACCACAGACTGTGGCTGAGAACCACCGACATTGATTGTCTCACAGTTCTGGAGCTAGAACTCCGGGTCAAGGTGTGGGCAGGGCCACGCTCCCTCTGGGACCTGCTGGAAGGGTCTTCCAGTTCTGGTAGCTCCACGTGGTCTTGGCTTGGGCAGCAGACATAGGCATACAAGAGTAGCCATTGTAACATTGTTTCTAACTGAGGAAAACCACACCCCACCTAAGTCTTCACTGGCATGGAAACGCACTGTGGTTAAAAGGAATAAGACAGCCCTCCACATATGTGCTAACATGGAAAGTTCTGTAAGATGCAGAAAATGAATACAAAAACAGTGTTGAAGAATGCCTAGGGCAGGGCCTATCATCTATATTATAAACACCCAGTGGCCCTAATGCTGACCAAAGACCCGTCACCAGGAGGCTTCATGTGCGGCAAGGCACGTGCGGGTGGGAGGGGCTGCGTCCCGTGGCACTGGCGGGACTCTGGGGAGTCCCACAGCATAGCGGGGTCTGGGGTCCCAGGTCTACACGATTTCCCACAGGCCTGGGTCTCATGCGATTTCGCGCTCTGGGTCAATAGTAATATATAAAGAGCTAGGGTCCATCACAACCTAAACGTCCAGACGGACATCTGAACACCAGGCTAGGGTCCCAGCCAGCACAGTGAAAGTCAGTCCTGGGTCCCAGTGGCCCGTGGCGGGAGTCAGTCCTGGGTCCCGGCCACCCACGGTGCAGCGGTAGGAGGAAGCTATGGGAACGGAGCCATGCTGTGATCAGACTGGACCCTACCCGAGGGGTCCTGGATTGAGAGAGCGTGCAAGCTGGGCTGAGAGACCCCCCGAGTGCACGAATTTTCATGCACCAGGCCTCTAGTGTATATATAACAAAGAAAGAAAACTATTGCCTCTTGATCTTTGTATTAAACAATGTTCACCTGTGTGGGGAAGGGGTTGGGCAGTAGGGTGAGGGCCCTTTTTTAGTATAACATACCTGCCTGTATCCTGTGACCTGCTCAGTAGCGCGCATTGTAACAGGCCTGGGCATTTGCTATAACAGAAGTCAGGAGGCAGCACCTGGGGTGTGGCCACCAAGTGAAGGTGCTGAGCGGAGGGCGGGGAGGAAGGAACAGGCTGAGCGACAGGGTGAAGTGGGGGCACAGGAGTGTGGACTCTCACGAGCACAGACAGCGTTTTAAAGGGGGAGCCCACCTAAAAGACGGGTATGTGTTTCCTGGACCTGCGGTCTGTGAGTTTTGGTTTGAGAATCAGAGGACTTACGCCTCTTCGGCTACAATCGGCAGACCCTGCGGCCTGATCATTAGAGAAAGGGAGCCCGTGAGGGGAGCCTGGCTCCAGCGGGAGCGTGTCGGAGGCCACGTAACTTCCTCACCGGACCTACACCCGGCGCTCGAAGAAGACGCGCTCAGGGACAGGACATCTGCAGTGGAGGGAGACCTCCTTCCACCTGCCAGGCCCTTTCCTCCCGTTTCCCTTCTCGGTGACCTCTCTCTCTCTTCCCTCCCTTAGCCTCTCTGCACATGTGCGCACACACACTCACACGCACACACATACTCCTGTGATACTAACCTGCCAACCTGAAGACAACAGTGTCAAGAAAAGGAACTAACAGGAAACAACGGCGTCCAGATCAGATAAGCACCTTCAAATGATGGCGAGGACAGAGCCAGCGACATCGTGTGACAGTCTGTGGCCTGCATGTCATCAAACATGTGCATCCGGGAACATGAACACAGCAGAAAGCTCGCAAGACAAGTGGCAGCAGTAGTTCCAACATCAGCTGGTGTTTTACTGTTTGTGGACAAAACACAGTCTTACTCATTAGCTGGTTTGAGCCTCAGGCCGACTCTTTGAAGGGGAACCAGTGATTCCGGATCTTAGGGAGGAGGTGTTGTTCATCTGCACAAACACTCTGATCTCAGACTGAACCTTCAGACTGTCCTTCAAACACTTGTTTCACTAATAAACGAACCTGTGCTGTTGACTGAGTGGAGGGGCCTTTGAACGTCAATGAAAAGCTGGGTAAATGAGGGGAGGGAGAGTGCCCTTCGGTGAGGAGGGGGCACCAATGAGTAGCTTACAGTGTAAAATGCAGAATTTCATTTCAGAAGTGGTCATTGTTATGGCGTTACTCGTGATGCGAATATGTGGGGATGCTAACTCTGTGGGCTACCGCACTAAGCCGTGAGCAGAGGACGGAGGCCCGGAAGTGGGTCTGGTCCCAGCCGGCTCCGAAGCTGTCCCGGGCCAGGCCCACAGGTGCGGCATATTGTTCACAGGAAGGGAGAGCCATCCATCAGCCGCTCACTGATCCACAGCAGGTGAGCCTCACGTCTCGTCTGAAGGAAGAAAGCAGAGAAATTGTCACCAAATTCACCACCTGCTGGAGGGAGAAGCACAGTGGAGGCATTCACCGCTCCACCTGCACTTTCTAGCCTTTTCAGACAGAAGAGTACACAACGGCAGCTCTCCCCAAAGTCACCCAAAAGCCAAACTGTTCACAGCGGGGATAGAAGTGAGACCTCCAGTGAACTGAGCCCCCCGGGGCGTCCCTGGCTCCTCGGGACCACGCACGCTCCTGTCGCCCCTGCCGCCTGTCCCTGCAGCATCACGTTCACATGTCAACACCTGACAAGTGGCCCGCAGGTCTTGGGTTGCTGGTCCTCTTAGGTCTGATGTTAGTTTTGCACCTGTCTTATCCCTCCCCGCCGACCCATGGTGCTTTTGTATAAATTTTCTCACCTCCAGTTACCATGGCAACACCTGTTGAGGGCAGACAAAAAGGACTAGTTCTGCAGCCCGGAGGCTGCTTCGGGCTCCTCCTCGGAAGGGGTCTCTCCCTCGCCGCACGTTGAAAGGGACTCCAGGTAGCTAGCTGCCAGTGCCATGGCTGTGATGCTTAATCCTCCTCCTTCATTTTACCTCCATGGTGGCCTTTCCTTGCACCCCACGGACTATCCTTTCTCGTTTCTTCCACTTTTCTGTTCTCAATAAGGAAAAAGCAAAACCCCGGAAAACACTTCTTAATGGACTGTTGCTTTGCACGCATCAGGGTTGCAGCTGTCAGGGCTGAGAGAAATGAAGCAGGAGGCGGCGCAGGAAGAACTGTTAACAGGAAATGCCGGAAGGCTGGGCCTTGAGGACGGCAGCTGGGGAGGGAGCTCAGCCACAGAGAAGTGCAGCCGAGGGTTGAGAAGCAGGATGAAGGGAGGAAGCCCCTGGTTCCTAGCACATCACAGCCCACCCCCGCTGTCCCACAGCCCCTTTAAAGGCAGTGCCGTGAGCATACTTAGTGTCATTTTCCTGCACAATTCTCAGAAGGGCTGCGTATTGAAATTTTAATGGAAGGAAATGTCTCTGCTTTGAGGTTCATCTCTATTGTGTTGACAATTTATTAAACCCATCGTAGGATTAACAACAAATCATGTGCATTTGTGTATAGGTATGTTCGACTTTTTTACCCTATGGGTGTTAAATTGCTAACATTGGTCTTTGGGACAAAGAGGACATGTGCACAATGAGCTGGGTTAATAACTGGGCTGGTAAGTGTGTCCAGAAGGACCAGTCCATAACTGCTCTCTTCCTGGAAGAAGGCTCCGCCCCTGGCCCTAGTCCCATCCCGTCAGCACTGGGACTCCCTGGGCAGGACATCGAGGCTGAAGCTGGGAGGGGGGCTGCTGTGCCAGCCCCGAGAGGAACTTTCAGAAGCATCTCAGCATTCTTGCAATGGCCCAAGACCAAGAGGGTGTGAGCGCCACCACCAATCAAATCGCAGAAACGCCGGCAGAGAGCGGTGGCTGGGCTCCATCACATCTGGAAGGAATTGGATTTGCCTTCATCGCATATGAGACCCCTGGGTGGCAGCAGGTGACGCAGCTGGTGGGAAACGCTGCTGTGATCTCAGGCTTTCTGGACGGGAGAAAGCGTCCGCTCTGCTCTCCCCAAGGAGCCGCTGCATCGGCAGAGAGGCCTGTGAGCTTGGTCACAGGGCAGGAACACCCTGGCACATGTCAAGTCAATGTGATCCTATCATGTGTGTAGGGGTTGTGACTGGATTCTTTCACTCAGCATGTTTTCAAGGGTTGTTCATGTTATGACATGTATGTTGTTGGTTTTTTCGTGTTTTGTTTTGTTTTTAATCCTTACCCACGGATATTTTTCCATTGATTTTTAGAGAGAGTGGAAGAGAGAGGAAAAGACAGAGAGAAACATTGATGTGAGAGAAACACATCGATTGGTTGCCTCCTGCACGAGCACACACCTTTAGGCCAGGGAGGAGTCTGCAACCAAGATATGTGCCCTTGACCGGAATTGAACCCAGACCCTTTGGTCCACAGGCCGACACTATCTACTGAACCAAACCAACTAGGGCTGTTATGACATGTATGAATGCTTCATTTTATGGCCAAATGGTATTCTTTTCTACGGATATACCACATTTTATTTATCCATTCACCAGTTGACGGATACTTGTATTGTTTACACTTTGGGGCTGTTATGAATAATGCTGCTGTGAATCCATGTCTACGTTTTTGTATGGACACGTCTTTAATGCTCTCGGCATACAGGTAGGAGTGGGGATACAGGGTCCAAAGGTGACTCGTACGTTGAACTGTTTGAGGAACAAACACGCTGTTTTCAAGTTCCCATCAGCAGGGCCTGAGGGTTCTGATCTCCCCGCGTCCTCACCAACACTTGTCACCGTCTTGGACTTTTTGATTCCAGCCATCCTATTGCGTATGAAGTGGTATCTCGTTGTGATTTTGGTCGGCGTTTCCTTGAGGACTAATGATGCTGAGCATCTTTTCATCTACTTATTGGCCGTTGTATGTTTGGGGAGTGTCTGTTCTGACCCTTGGCCTATTTTTGGTTAGATGGTCTTGTTATTACAAGAATTCTTTATATATTATAGATAAACGTCCTCTATTGGGCGTGACTTCCCCATATTTCCCCACGATCTAGCCCGTCTGTGCACTTTGCTCACAGTGTCCTTTAGAGCAGCGGTCGCCAACCGATGGTCCTCGGACCGCTGGTGGTCCGTGAGGTCCGAGAGGTTGGCGACTGCTGCTTTAGAGCACACGCCTTTTCGATTCTGATGAAGTCCGGCGTATCTATTTCCCTTTTGTTGCTTGTGCTTTTGGTGTCATATCCGAAACTCCAAATCTGAGCTCATGAAATTTACTCATATGTTTTCAGTTTTAGTTCTTAAACTTATTTGATCCATTTTGAGTAACATTTTTATATGGTCTCTATTTTATATGGTCTTTATATTAACTTTTAAACATTAAATTTATTGGGGTGGCATTGGTTTAAATTATGTAGGTTTCAGTGTACATTTCTGTAATACATCATCTGTGTATTGTATTGTGTGCCCACCACCCGAAGTCAGATCATCTTCCATCACCATGTTACCCTTTACTATCTCCCCACCCCTCCCTCTGGTAACCACCGTACTGTTGTCTCTGTCCGTGAGTTTCAGTTTTATATCCCACATGTGAGTGAAATCATATGGTTCTTAACTTTTTCTTACTGACTTATTTCTCTTAGCATGATATTCTCAAAGTCCATCCATGTTGTCACAAATGGCAGTATTTCATCTTCTCTTACGGCCGAGCAGTATTCCATACCATATACTAGTATGTACCACATCTTCTTTAATCATCCATCGAAGGTCACTTCAGTTGTTTTCGTATCTTGGCTACTGTGAATAATGGTGCAAGGACATAGGAGCACATATACCTTTGTGAGTAAATGTTCTCAAACTTATTAAATTTTTATGTAACTTTTTTAAGAGTCCAAATTCATTCTTTTGCAAATGGCAGAAGAACTTTCTCCCAGAACCTTCTGTTGAAAAGACTATTTTTCCTCATTGAATAGTCTTGGCACCTTTGTAAAAAATCTGTTGGCCATAGGTATATGGGCTTATTTCTGGAAGCTGTTTTCCATTCCATCGATCTGTATGTCTATGCTAGGCCAGTACCACACGTCCTCATTACCTTGTTTCCTGTTAATATTTTTAATTTATGAAATGCAATTTTGAAAATGCAAAATTATATACCACTTTTATGTTATTAAATTAACTGTCCCATCATTATTCACTTCTTAAATCAGACTCTAATCCTATCTAGTAATAGCAAAAGCATAGGTGAACATATTGCTGATGCATATTAATAAGATTTGGCATTTTTTTAAAAAACTTATTATTTTTTTATTTTTCTACTGCAGCAGTTTGATTTAGGTAACCAAATCTTTTTTTTATCCTCACCCTAGGATATTTTTTTCCACTGATTTCTTTAGAGAGAGTGGAGGGGAGGGAGGGGCAGGGGAGAGAGAGGGAGAGAGAGAGATAGAAAAAAACATAATGTGGGACACATCGATTGGTTGCCTCCTGCACGTGCCCAGACCAGAACCAGGGATTAAGCCTGCAACTGAGGTATGTGCCCTTGTCTGGAGAATCAAACTGAGACCCTTCAGTCAGAGGGCTGATGCTCTAACCACTGGGGAAAACTGGCCGGGGCTAGGTAACCAAATGTTGCTCATGTTTCTAATGAATTCAGGAGAGCTCTCTGGGACTGACCGTGATGACATGGGGGAGTAGGGAGGTTTTCAGATGGAATCCTCCTGCCAGCATCTGTGTTAGGGGTTCAGGGAGGCTGACCTGTCAGCGTCTGTGTTAGGGGGTCGGGGAGGCTGACCTGTCAGCTTCTGTGTGTTAGGGGGTCGGGGAGGCTGACCTGTCAGCGTCTGTGTGTTAGGATTCAGGGAGGCTGACCTGTCAGTTTCTGTGTGTTATGGGGTCAGGGAGGGTGACCTGTCAGCGTCTGTGTGTTAGGAATCAGGGAGGCTGACCTGTCAGTTTCTGTGTGTTATGGTGTCAGGGAGGGTGACCTGTCAGCGTCTGTGTGTTAGGGGGTCAGGGAGGCTGACATGTCAGCGTCTTTGTGTTAGGGGTCGGGGCGGCTGACCTGTCAGCGTCTGTGTTAGGGGTTCAGGGAGGCTGACCTGTCAGCGTCTGTGTTAGGGGTCGGGGAGGGTGACCTGTCAGCGTCTGTGTTAGGGGTCGGGGAGGCTGACCTGTCAGCGTCTGTGTTAGGGGTCGGGGAGGCTGACCTGTCAGCGTCTGTGTGTTAGGGGTCGGGGAGGCTGACCTGTCAGCGTCTGTGTTAGGGGTCGGGGAGGCTGATCTGTCAGTGTCTGTGTGTTAGGAGTCGGGGAGGCTGACCTGTCAGCGTCTGTGTGTTAGGGGTCGGGGAGGCTGACCTGTCAGCGTCTGTGTGTTAGGGGTCGGGGAGGCTGACCTGTCAGCGTCTGTGTGTTAGGGGGTCGGGGAGGCTGACCTGTCAGCGTCTGTGTTAGGGGTCGGGGAGGGTGACCTGTCAGCGTCTGTGTGTTAGGGGTCGGGGAGGCTGACCTGTCAGCGTCTGTGTGTTAGGGGGTCGGGGAGGCTGACCTGTCAGCATCTGTGTGTTAGGGGGTCGGGGAGGGTAACCTGTCAGCGTCTGTGTGTTAGGGGGTCGGGGAGGCTGACCTGTCAGCGTCTGTGTGTTAGGGGTCGGGGAGGCTGATCTGTCAGTGTCTGTGTGTTAGGGGTCGGGGAGGGTGACTTGAAACCTGAGGAAAGGTGAAAGATGACTTGGGAAAGACCTGTGTCTGGCAAGCTCTTCACACCGAGAGCTGGTGAGGACCCTGCCCTCTGAGTGAGCATGGCTGACGGTGGGAGGAGCTGGAGCTGTCTTGTTCTGGCATTTAGACGTGTTAAAACAGAAAAGAAAAGCCGAAACCGGTTTGGCTCAGTGGATAGAGCGTCGGCCTGCGGACTGAAAGGTCCCGGGTTCGATTCCGGTCAGGGGCATGTACCTTGGTTGCGGGCACATCCTCAGTGGGAGGTGTGCAGGAGGCAGCTGATCGATGTTTCTCTCTCATCGATGTTTCTGGCTCTCTATCCCTCTCCCTTCCTCTCTGTGAAATATCAATAAAATATATTTAAAAAAAAAAAAAACAGAAAAGAAAAGAGCGAGTAGCTGCCTGCATTGGCCCACAGAAGGCGGTCGTCCCTCCCTTGGTAGCCGTCAGGGAAGCGGCAGAGTCGCAGGACCACGTGGTGCTGTGCGGCACGGGAGAGGCCAGGCCGCGGTCCATGGTCCATGGCCACCTGTGCTCCCGGGACAAGAGCGCCGTAGGTACGCGCCCAGAAGGCTCAGTGTTTGATATTGCGACTTAGGAGTTGCACCTCAGTCTGTTAAAATAATTGAAACGTTCTGAGCCTGAGTCAATAGCCAGATGCTCCTCGAATATAAACACTTCCATTCATTCATTCATTCATTCATTCACTCTGCCCCCTCCCCTGCTCCCTCTCTCAGCACCTATCTTGGCATCTTACCTGAAACACGTTCCATGCCAGGCGTTTGCTGGAGGACAGGCCGAGAGCTGGAGCGGAGAGGGGCTCAGAGGACAGGCTGGGCGCCGGGAACAGAGCAGGGCCGCAATGGCAGGTGGACCGAGGAGCCCGATGAGCCGGGAGGGCAGTGAAGGAGGGCACCCCTGGGGGTGTCCACTTGTTGCCTCTTCCCCGTGTCCTCAGTGGGGGGCGGAGGAACGACTCAGGACTCAGAGGCCTGCGTGTCCTTCGGTTCCCACTGCTCATGCTGCGCCGACACGCGCCTTTTAGTAAGACATTTTGCCAGGAAAGCACAGCTCGCCTTCCCCCAAAGCATAAAGCCCCCTGACTTCGGCTCAGATAACTTCCTTGAATGTGACGTTACTACAGTAGCACAGAGGCCGTGAAACTAGGAGGCATATGGAGGGAGCGAGTGACGGATGTGTATTTGATGAGACTGGCTTGGCTGTTATTTTGGAAAAGACTTTTGATTTACTCACTACCCTCAGTAGCTTTTCCTCGCTTTGCAGGAAGGAATAGAAAGCCCAGCATTTGGCATAAATTTACAGTGAACAGGACCAGAGTCTTCCCCCTTCTTTAGCCATCTGCCTTTCCCTAACTCTCTCTCCCTCTTTGGTTGCAGGCCAGCAAGGAAGAGGGAGCTCTCACAGCATTTCAGAGCCACAGCGCTGCCAGCGCTGCGAAGAGTTGCAGGCACACGGTTTTCTCCAAGGTAAACATCGCCCTTGTACCAGTCAGCGGCATGCCGTTCGAGTTGGCCAGCTGCAGGGGCCGCACAAAGGCCCGTTGTTTAGTCTGCGAGGAGCCTGGGGTGGGAGATGAGAGGAGGAACATGGAGCGGCTGGCCGCCGGCACTGTTACCAGGAGCACCCGTCAGCATCTGGGGCTCGCTGAGCTGGGCTTGTCCCGTGTGGGAAAAGGGAGCGGAGGGGACGGTCCTTAGATATCCCTACAAACAAACGGCAGTGTGGTTTGACTACAAAAATAGCTCTTCATCTTTTATGGCCCAAGAGTCAGGTGACTCCCTCCAGAGGTTAAGAAAAATGCAGACTGTAGTCATGTCACATGGGGGGAAATCGCGCACCCGAATGTTTTACAACAACTAAGACTTGTGAATCTGACAGACGTGAGAGATCCATGCTCTTCTTTAATGAAACTCCTTTCGTCGGTCACTAACAATTGCTCCATGCAGTGTATGGTTTGGAAAATCATATTTCAATGCCGCTTTTGGGGGGAGGGGGAGGTGTGTGCGTGTGTCAGACGACAGACAGGCAGATGCACAAAGAGAAGTCTGAGAGTGTCACACTGTACGTTTGGAACGAATCGTGAGCTCAGCGGGAATAAAGGCTGGACAGAAGCAGCTGGATTCAGAGTCCGCTCCAGCAATCCTGAGTTAGCTGCCAATATTCTCGCACAAATTGCTGTGTCATTTCTGTGACATCCCCTGGGGCTGCTCCGTCTGGAGCTAAAAGCTGCTTTTGCTCAGCCCTGAATTATATCTGATAAAACGCCTCCTTCCTCCTGATAAAGCTATCCAGGCACGCGCGCGCATGCACACACACACATAGAAATATATGCTACAGTTTAAAAGAAAGGAAACTTGTCAACTTTCCCTGTTGGTAGTCGACATACTGCTGCCATGTATGGGTCCCTAGCTTGCTGGAAGGGAGTTGAGATGGGGGGCGGGTAGTTCAGAGGAGCCTGGCTGTCCTTTCCTGAGGGGGAGAGGGGGGACGTTGGAGGGGGTTTTGCCTTGCGCTGGCTCCTTCTCTGTTCTGACAGAGAGGACATTGTTCGCTGACAGGGCTGGCAGCTCCGTGCACATAGCACGGGCCAGAGCAGAGCAGGGAGGAGGCGCAGGCGCTGCAGCTGTGTGCCAGTTGAGAGGGTTAAAAAAGACCCTTTGCCAGCTTCTCATTGTGTAGATGCAGGTCCTGATTTGGGGAAATTATTTCCTTGAAGAGACGTTTTCTTCACATTGCATTATGCTGAGTCACCTGAGAAACGTCTGCAAGGTAGCAGCAGTGTGCCTGCTTTAATCCTGCAGTGACGAGAATTCAACCATGGCACATGGAAATACTATATAATGCTCTCCAGGTCCATCCCTGCTGTTGCAAATGGTAGGAGTTTCTTCCTTTTTACCGCAGCCTAGTATTCCATTATGTAGATGTACCACAGTTTTCTAATCCACTCATCTGCTGATGAGCATTTAGGCTGTTTCCAAATCTTAGCTATGGTGAATTATGCTGCTATGAACATAGGGGTGCATATATTCTTTCTAATTGGTGTTTCTAGTTTCTTGGGATATATTCCTAGAAGTGGGATCACTGGGTCAAATGGGAGTTCCATTTTCAGTTTTTTGAGGAAACTCCATACTGTTCTCCACAGTGGCTGCACCAGTTTGCATTCCCACCAGCAGTGCACGAGGGTTCCTTTTTCTCCGCATCCTCGCCAGCACTTGTCGTTTGTTGATTTGTTGATGATTGCCATTCTGACAGGTGTGAGATGGTACCGCATTGTCGTTTTGATTTGCATCTCTCAAATGATTAGTGACTTTGAGCATGTTTTCATATATCTTTTGGCCTTCTGTATATCCTCTTTCAAAAAGTATTTAGGTCCGTTGCCCATTTTTTGTTTGGATTGTTTATCTTCCTTTTGTTAAGTTGTATGAGTTCCCTGTAAATGTTGAAGATTAAACCCTTATCAGAGATAACATTGGCAAATATGTTCTCCTATGCAGTGGGCTTTCTTGTTGTTTTGTTGATGGTTTCTTTTGCTGTGCAGAAGCTTTTTATTTTGATGTAGAGCATTAGGCTAAGCGAAATAAGCCAGTCAGAGAAAGATAAATATCACACAATCTCACTCATTTGTGGAATATAATGAACTAATGAACAATATAAACTGATGAACAAAAACAGATCCAGAGGCAGAGAAGTATTGGTCAGATTGTCAAACCTCAGAGGGAAGGCAGGGTAGGGGGTGGGAGGTGAGAGATCAACCAGAGGACGTGTATGCATGCATATAAGAATAACCAATGGACACAGACACTAGGGGGGTGAGGGCATGAGTGGGGGTGGGGGGACAAGGACACATATGTAATACCTTAACCAATAAAGAAAAAAAAGAAATATATATATAAAAAGAGGTAATATGCAAATTATCCAGGACACTGTAACAGTTACAACCGGCTCAGGAGGAGACTGCACGTGCAGATGGGTGGGCGGGGACTGTGTGTACGGTGAGGCAAGCCACGGAGGGCGCAGGTCCAGAGTGGACACACACACAGGGGGGCCTGCCCAAGCTGCCACGGCACGGCTGGAGCAAGCCCAGAGCAGACACACCGCAGCGTGCCAGCAGTCCTGCCTCTGCGCGTGAGCTGCAGAGGAAACACCTTTTCTGACCGCGCATTGGCTAAAGCTCCCGGTACGCCACTCACAGTGTTCTTGGTAACTCGGGTAATAAGAATCCAAGAAGGTGATATAGAGGAAAAAACCAAAGGTCTGCTGTTGGAGGGGCTAAGAAATGTCATATCCTGCCCTAGCCAGTTTGGCTCAGTGGATAGAGCCTTGGCCTGAGGACTGCAGGGTCCGGGTTCGATTCTGATCAAGGGCATGTACCTAGGTTGCAGGCTCCTCCCTGGCTGGGCCCCAGGTCAGGGCTCATGCAGGAGGCAACCAATCGAAGTTTACCTCTCACGTTGATGTTTCTCTCTCTCTACCATGAAAGGCAGCCAGTGGGGCGGGAAGGCTCAGAGCCTGTGCAGCCTGAAAACTGCCCCAGCAGAAGTGGAGACCACAGCTGGCCCTTCACCCCCTCCTCCCAGCACAGGAACTGCAGACAGGACGCTGTGGTGCCTGGTGGCTCCAGGTTCCTGGGGACTCCTGTGCATGTGTGTGCACGTGCACACGTGTGTGTTGCTTAGTGGAGCAGAAAAGGCTGCTGTCAGGCCACAGGCTCCATGCTCACAGCCAGCGGGCAGGGGAGGTGGGACTGCAGAGCAGGTGCACCAGCCCAGCCCAGCCCAGCCTCGCTCCAGGCCTGGCTCCCTAAGCTCAAAGGTGTGTCATCGCCCCAGGCTCCACTGTATTCGGAAGGCCTGCCTGCATATGTTTACAAGAATTATTCACATAAATTGATGACTCTTCTATAATTCCAGGTGTGATGCTGTCAGGTACAGTGGGCCACAGGCCACTGCACACCTGTCAGCCGTGTCTCCTGCCCGAAGGGGGTCATTGCTGCGTCACGGTGCCAGTCGTGTCAGACCTGCTGAGCTGTGTGTCTGACGCCCAGGCTTTTACCATGTGTTGGATAACTTCTTTTTTTTTAATTTCTTTATTGATTAAGGTGTTACATATGTGTCCTTATTCCATCATTACCCCCCACCTCCCATTCATGCCCCCACCCCCTTGTTGTCTATGTCCATTGATTAGGCTTACATGCATGCATATAAGTCCTCTGGTTGATCTCTCCCCCATACCCCCACCCTTCCCTGCCTTCCCTGAGGTTTGACGTTCTGATTGATGCTTCTCTGTCTCTGGGTCTATTTTTGTGCATCAGTCTATGTTGTTCATTATATTCCACAAATGAGTGAGATCATGTAATATATTTATCTTTCTCTGCCTGGCTTATTTCACTTAGCATAATGCTCTCCAGTTCCATCCATGCTGTTGCAAATGGTAAGAACTCCTTCTTTTTTATAGCAGCGTAGTATTCCTTTTTCTCCGCATCCTCGCCAGCACTTGTCATTTGTTGACTTGTTGATAATAGCCATTCTGACAGGTGTGAGATGGTACCGCATTGTTGTTTTGATTTGCATCTCTCTGATGATTAGTGACTTTGAGCAGGTTTTCATATGTCTCTTGGCCTTCCTTCTTTCTTCTTTCGAAAAGTGTCTATTTAGATCAGTTGCCCATTTTTTGATTGGGTTATCTTCTTTTTGTTAAGCTGCATCAGTTCCCTGTAAATGTTGGAGATTAAACGCTTATCATTGATATCATTGGCAAATATGTTCTCCCATGCAGTGGGCTTTCTTGTTGTTTTATTAATGGTCTCCTTTGCTCTGCAAAAGCTTTTTATTTTGATGTAGTCCCATTTGTTTATTTTCTCTTTAGCTTCCATTGCCCTAGGAGCAGTATCAGTGAAGAAATTGCTTTGGCATACGTCAGAGATTTTTCTGCCTATGGATTCCTCTAGTATTTTTATGGTTTCCCATCATATGCTTAAGTCCTTGATCCATTTTGAGTTTATTTTTGTGTATAGTGTAAGTTGGTGGTCTAGTTTCATTTTTTTGCATGTATCTGTCCAATTTTCCCAACACCATTCATTGAAGAGACTGTCTTGACTCCATTGTATGTTCATGCCTCCTTTGTCAAATATTAATTGAGCATAGTGATTTGGGTTGATTTCTGGGTTCTCTGTTCTATTCCATTGATCTATATGTCTGTTCTTGTGCCAATACCAGGCAGTTTTGAGAACAGTGGCTTTGTAATAGAGAGAATCTTAAAGGCTGCAAGAGAGAGACAGAAAGTTACATACAAGGGAGCTCCCATTAGATTATCAAATGATTTCTCAACAGAAACACATCAGGCCAGAAAAGAATGGAAGGAAATTTACAAAGTGATGCAAACCAAGGTACTGAATCCAAGAATACTCTATCCAGCAAGGTTATCATTCAAAATTGAAGGGGAAATAAGGAGCTTCACAGACCAAAAAATGCTAAGGGAATTTATCACTACCAAGCCAACAATGCAAGAAATGCTAAAGGGACTGGTGTAAAAGAAGAAATAAAAAGGTAAGAAGGAACACAGATACAAAAAATAAAAATGGCCACAAATAAGTTCCTTTCAATGATAACTTTAAATGTAAACGGGCTAAATGCTCCAATCAAAAGACATCGAGTGGCTGAATTGATAAAAAAACATGACCCATATATATGCTGTCTACAAGAGACCCACCTCAGAACAAGAGACTCACACAGACTAAAAGTGAAGGGATGGAAAAATATCTTTCAGGCAAATGGAAATGAAAAAAAAAAGCTGGGGTAGCAGTACTTATTTCTGACAAAATAGACCTTAAAGTAAAGGCCATAACAAGAGATAAAGAAGGCCACTTCATAATAATAAAGGGATCGATACAGCAAGAGAATATAACCCTGATAAACATATATGCACCCAATGCAGGAGCACCCAAATACATAAAAAAAAACTCCTGGAAGATAGCAAGTCAGAGATTGACAACAATACCATCATAGTAGGGGACTTTAATACACCACTGACATCACTGGATAAATCCTCTAGACAAAAAAATAAGCAAAGAAACAGCAATTCTAAATGACTCACTAGATCAGATGGACCTAATTGACATCTTCAGAGCATTTCACCCCAAAGCCACAGAATATACGTTCTTCTCAAGTGCACATGGAACATTTTCAAAAATAGACCACATATTGGGTCACAAACAAAGTCTCCCCAAATTCAAAAAGATTGATATCATATCAAGCATTTTCTCAGACCACAATGGCATAATATTAGAAATAAACTACAATAAAAACATTCCAAAAAATTTAAACACTTGGAAGCTGAGTAGCATGCTATTAAACAATTATTGGGTTATCAAGGAGATCAAAGAAGAAATTAAAAACATCCTGGAGACTAATGACAATAAAAACACAACAATGCAAATACTATGGGACACAATGAAAGCAGTCCTGAGAGGGAAGTTTATAGCTCAACAGGTTTACCTCAAAAAACAAGAAAAAATGGTAATAAATCATCTAACTCAACAACTCAAAGAATTAGAAAGAGAGCAACAAGAAAAGCCCACAGTGAGCAGAAGGAAGGAAATATTAAAGATCAGAGCAGAAATGAATGACAGAGACCAAAAAAACAATATAAAAGATAAATGAAACCAAGAGCTGGTTCTTTGAAAGGATAAACAAGATTGATGAACCTCTAGCCAGGCTCACCAAGAAGCAAAGAGAGAGGACCCAAATAAACAAAATCAGAAATGAAAGAGGAGAAATAACAACAGACCCCACAGAAAAAAAGGATTATTAAAAAATACTATGAACAACTCTATTCTAACAAACTATATAACCTGGAGGAAATGGACACATTGCTAGAAAAATACAATCTTCCAAAACTTAGGAAGATACTAAAAATCTCAATAGGCTGATAACTATGGAAGAAGTTGAAGCAGTCATCAAAAAGTTTCCAGCAAACAAAAGCCCAGGGCCAGATGGCTTCACAGGGGAGTTTTACCAAACATTCAAGGAAGAACTAAAACCTATCCTCCTCAGACTATTCCAGAAAATTCAAGAGGAAGGAACACTTCCAAGCTCCTTCTATGAAGCCAGCATCACCCTAATACCAAAACCAGATAAAGATAACACAATGAAAGAGAATTACAGACCAATATCCCTCATGAACATAGATGCCAAAGTCCTCAACAAAATTCTAGCAAATCGGATCCAGCAGTACATCAGAAAGATCATACACCATGACCAAGTAGGATTTATCCTGGGGATGCAAGGATGGTACAATATTCGCAAATCAATAAATGTTATACATCACATAAACAAACTGAGAGATAAAAATCACATAGTCATATCAATTGATGCAGAAAAAGCATTTGACAAAATCCAACACCCTTTCTTGATAAAAACTCTCAGCAAGGTGGGAATAGAAGAATCATACCTCAACATAATAAAGCCATATATGACAAACCCACAGCCAACATCATACTCAATGGGCAAAAACTAAAACCATTTCCCCTAAGAACAGGAACAAGACAGGGATGCCCACTCTCACCACTCCTGTTCAGCATAGTGCTGGAAGTAGTAGCCATTGCAATCAGACAAGAAGAAGAAATAAAAGGCATCCAAATTGGAAAAGAAGAAGTAAAACTGTCCTTATTTGTAGATGACATGATACTGTACATAGAAAACCCTAAAGACTTCATCAGAAAATTATTAGACTTAATAAATGAATTTGGCAATATAGCAGGATACAAAATTAATGCCAAGAAATCTATGGCATTTCTATACACCAATAATGAACTTACAGAAAGAGAGACTAAAAAAGCAATCCCATTTACCATTGCACCAAAAATATTAAGATACCTAGGAATAAACTTAACTAAGGAGGTAAAAGACCTATACGCGGAAAACTACACGACACTGAAAAAAGAGATAGAGGAAGACATAAACAGATGGAAGAACATACCATGTTCATGGATTGGTAGAATCAACATCATCAAAATGTCCATACTACCCAAAGCAATCTATAAATTCAATGCACTTCCCATTAAAATACCAACGGCATATTTCACAGACCTAGAACGAACTTTCCAAAAATTCATCTGGAATAAAAAAAAAAGACCCCGAATAGCTACAGCAATCCTGAGAAAGAAGAACAAAGTAGGTGGGATCTCAATACCAGATACCAAGCTGGATAACTTCTTAAAGATGTACTTGTACAACCCTTTAAAGATGTTTAAAGTATATTTGCATGATGATATTTTCAAGTAAACACACACACACACAAAGGAAAATTAACCAACGTGTTACCGAACCTTTCCCTTTATTGTTTCAGTCTATTTTGTTCATTTGTCTGGACTGGCTTTGAAGCAGCTTTTTTTAAATATATATATATATATATATATATATATATAATTTTTATTGCTTTTTTACAGAGAGGAAGGGAGAGGGGTAGAGATTTAGAAACATCTATGAGAGAGAAACATCGATCAGCTGCCTCCTAAACACCGCCTACTGGGGATGTGCCCACAACCAAGGTACATGCCCTTGACCAGAATCGAACCTGGGACCTTTCAGTCCGCAAGCCAATGCTCTATCCACTGAGCCAAACCGGTTAGGGCTGAAGCAGCTTTTGTTTGATTATTTTTAACACCGGAGTTAAGGGCTGGTGCGGGGATGGGGAGCTGGGCATGTTTGCCGCTCCCGCCAGGGCTCCGGAGGCCTGGTGAGTTTGCAGTTTGACTGCCGGCCCGTCCTGCCTTGTTCCTTTCTGCTAGAACCCACAGTGACCACTGTGCACTGCCCAGTCCTTCGCTTGTGCTGGTGACCTCCTGGCTCCCACAGCGCGTGGCCACAGTGTGCCCAGAAGTGCGGTGGGGAGTGCCCAGGCAGCTGAGCCAGCGTGTGCCTCTCACATCTGGGCACGTATCCTTGTAGCCATCAGGCCTGGTGTCGGAGTGGGGAGCGAGTGTCATGTGCCGTCTGTTATGAAAGGAACGCGTAGCGATGGGGGAAACTAGTGGCCACTGCTGACACAGTTCCGTTTGACGGACCCTGAGATGGCACTGACTTCAAGGTGAACACTGCCTGGGCCCTTTGTGAATATTCAGCCACTCAGAGAGGGTTCCGGGGCGAGGGCCCCCAGGTGGTGCGCGTGGACACACTGGCACTGGGTCGTCTGCGCCAGAGTTGGGTTGGAGCTCCGTGCGTCCCACCGCAGGCCCCTCATGCACCGCACCAGATCTGCCTGACTCTCACGTCCCTTCAGGGTCTAGAACACCCTGCCATCCCCACACAAGACACACGTGGTACACTTGGAGTGGGTGCAGGTTCCGGCTGCGTGCTGACCGTGGGCCTGCTCACCGCAGCCCAGGCCGCAGGGTGAGCTGTGCTGCGCTGCCTGCCTGCGTGGGGCACCCGCAGCTCTCCAGGGCCAGGCAGTCGCTGGCCCTTTCCAACAACCTTTTCAGTGGCGGGTCCTGGACCTCCCGTCCTGGTCCTGCGAAGGTCTGAGGCCGGTGGTGGTCCCGACTGCAGGGACGTGTCTATGAGATGCACGTGTGCCGTGCTCCCTCCCCCGCTGGGGGTGGACACAGCCTCCTTCGGTGCCCTTAGCCAGCACGCAGGGTGCTCGGGTATTCATGGTGCAGCTCCCCGCATGCCCCCACAGGAGGACAGAGGGTTCACTTATGGCCAGGCATGTTGGGAGACAGAGGTTGTACAGAATCAAATGGATTTGCTTGTGTGAGGTTTCTCAGAATGTTCCTGTGACTCCCCAAAGCCAGATGCAGAATGTCGGGTTCCTCGAGGCGGGAGAAATGTCCTGGGGGTGGGCAGTCGGACAAAGCGACGGAGGGAACCCACCGGGGCTGGCGGTGGGGGTGCAGGCACTGGCGCGCTGCCATTGAGACCTTCAGCTCCATCCAGCGTCCTCAGTGAAACGTCAGGGGAGGGCCAGGGAAGCGTTTCAGTGGGTGTGAACTCAGGGCAAAGGAACATATGAATGGACGTCTTTCTACGAAGCTGCTTGGTGTGTGCACAGCGCTACTTGTGAATTAGCTTTCACTTTCACCAGCAAGGAGGTGCCCGGGAACTGTGTTTGGCAACTTGGAGAACGTTTTAGCATTTGAATTTCCCTATTTACAGTACGGCGGCACACAGTCAGGCATTGGCACGTCTGTGAGGGAAGGCAACGCTTCAACATTCTTGTTGTGATCTAACAATTTATTTCAGGGTAAAAGGAATCAGTCTCATTTGGAAAATGTTTTATACAAATACTAGAGGCCCAGTGCATAAAAATTTGTGCACTCAGGTGCGGGGGGGAGGGGGTGTTCCTCAGCCCAGCCTGCGCCCTCTCACAGTCCAGGACCCTCGGGGGATGTCCACCTGCCGGCTTAGGCCCACTCCCGGGGAACAAGCCTAAGCTGCAGTCAGACATCCCTCTGGAGCCCGGGAGCCCGCGGGGGATGTTGGACATCCTTAGCGTTGCCGAGGAGGCGGGAGAGGTTCCCGCCACCCACCACCACTGCACTCGCGCCGTCAGCCCAGCTTGTGGCTGAGAGGCGCTCCCCCTGTGGGAGTGCACTGACCACCAGGGGGCAGACGCTCAAAACAGGAGCTTGTCCCTGGTGGTCAGTGCACGTCATAGCGACCGGTAGTTCCACCATTAGGGTCAATTTGCATATTACCCTTTTATTATATAGGATTGGCAAGAAAACGCTTAACTGCGTTTCTATGGATTTTAAAAATGCTGACTCCCCTAATGTAAATGATGACAAATTGCACACGATTACTTCTTTCTTCTGCATTGCTGTGGTTCTGTGGTCACCGCCTTTGACTACCCTGAATTCTCACACGGCCCTGCCCCATGCTGTGCTTGTTAATCCACACGTCAGAGGCCGTGTTTCTAGGTCCCTCCAAATGTCAGTTTTTAAAAACCTAACCTTCCTCTTATCCATAGTGTTTTACTCACAATTAAAACTCCAGATCACTTCATTCACATAGGCCCTTTTGTATTAGAGAAAATGAGAACAGTAATTTGTAGGATTTTTCCTTTCATTGGCTGGAAAAAAGAGAGATATTTGAGATATTTATATTCTCTCTCTTTCTCTCTCTCTCTCTCTCTCTCTCTCTCTCTCTCTCTCTCTCTCTCACACACACACACACACACACACACAGTCTGAACTATACATGATGTGGTGCCCTAAGTGGCTTCCTGAAATAAACCCAAAAATAAGGATGTCAGGCAAAAATGAAGGAAGTCTGAATTAATTTGAAACCTGAATAACAAATGTACCAATATTGGTTCACTAATTCTAACAAAGGTACCATGTTCATGTAAAAGTTAATATCAGACTAGACAAAACACAGTTACTGTATTTATAACTAAAGTATTAAATGGATTCCAGCCTGTTTTGGACTAAGAATTGGAGTAGAAAGTGATAACGATTTCTCCTGATGCCAAAGTCACCTGTGAACACAGCCATCTGTAGCAGAGGTTGGCAGAGCCCAGGCAGACCACCAGCCCGCATCCCTGTCTCCCCCCCGCCCCCCCGCGCCCCCCCCCCCCCCGTGCCCATCCAGAAAGGCGAGGCCGCAGGCGCGGAGGCCCGGGCTCCGTTCCCAGGCCATGGATGTCGGGAGCCCTGCTAGACCTGTTGAACCTCCGCAGCTTCACGTTCCGTTTCTGTGAAATTGGGGTCAGACCACATTTTTCCCTCGGGGCCTCTGTGGTTTGGAAAATTCTGACTCTATGCGTGGGAGGTCTGTTTGTGATTGCAGCTATGGAATTCATTGAAGATGAAATCTTGGCATGAACGCATTTTACGTGATTATATAATTTATAGCATAAGAGTAGTCGTTTCTCAGCACTTGTGAACTCTGCCAAAAAAAAAAAAAATAGTCCCTGAAACTAACATTGTTGACATGTGAGAGTCATTTATGCATGAAGACAAGACCATAATTTTTAAATTATCCACACTGAATCTGAACTCAAAATCGTATTAAAATATTAAATTATTCCTTAATTTGTGATAGTGTTATTGTTCATATAAGGTACATTTTTAAACAAAGGTTTTAGGTTAATATGCTTTTAAATATGCTTAAATGCAATTTAGTTTGAATTTTTATTTAATATAATTTACAGTGTTAAGTGGTATTTTAATTTAGGACAATAAAATTTTGAACATCTAATTATGTTTAAGGTTCTTTTGACATCTAAGACCCCACCACGTGTTTATAGTATGCTTCCTGAGTTAATCATCAGAAAAAGTTACTCATCTGAAAATTATTTCTCAATTTTTTTTTAAATTTTTTAATTACCATTGACATGCAATATTTTATGAGTTTCAGGTGTCCTTTTTGATTCCTTTAGAGCCAGCCATTGTCCATGATAAGAAGCTATTTTCTGGATTTTGTTTTATTTCGTGTATTTCCTAGCTGTAGTATCTGGGTGCTGTGCTTTGCTGAGAGGCATAGGAAAAAGAAGCCTGCTTTAGGGCTGCCTCAACATTAGCCTCAATAATAACCACTCGATGGTGGGAACTGCGGGAGGCGGGGCGCGATGAATGGTGCTTCTCAGGTTTGAGTATTTCATGAAGTCACTCCGAGGACTTTTAAAAGTCCCCATGTGCAGGTTGTACCCTAAACTGAGGAAGCCCGTCTCTGGGGGTGTTTTTTAAACCTCCCCGGGGGCTCCTGCAGTGCGGCTGTCTGAGACCTGGCAGCCCGGCAGGCCGCGGGGAACGCCCAGGGCAGTCCTCCGTGGCAGGACCCTCCCACTCTGAGACGGGGTGGCTTGAGTGGCCATGGGCCAGCTAAAGAGGGCAGACTTCCCCAGTGACAGAAGTTCGCCAACATTAAGAAAGAAAAAAACCTGTCCCGTACCCTACATCTCCACCCCACAAATGCCAGGAGACTTTAGATTCTGAAAAGATTTAGGGAAAGTCTCCTGCATGCCTCAGTGCCCAGCGCTTGCTTGGCTTCTGTCTTGGGAGGTGGGGGATATTTCACTTCACGCCCAGGATCAGTGGCAGCTTCATCTGTGGAGCACACCGGGTAAGCACCCACTCTATGCTAACAGCACGTCTCAGCCGGAAAGATAGAAGGTATTCACTTCAGAATAAAAGCCAGAGTTCTGGTCTGTTAGTTAGGGCAGTGGTCGGCAAACTGCGACTCGCGAGCCGCGGTTTGCCGCTCTGTTAACTAATGAGTTTGCCGACCACTGACCTAAACTCTCGATTCCAATAATTACAGGCTGTTGCTGTTCCTTGTGATTAAGCCCCTATCCCAGCGGTCAGCAAACTCATTAGTCAACAGAGCGGCAAACTGCGGCTCACGAGCCTCATGTGGCTTGCGAGCCGCAGTTTGCCGACCACTGTTTAGGGCAATTCTATCTCACTGTAATTGGATATTTAATAATTTATTCATTCATTCAATAAACACTTGGCAAATATGCACACTACTCCAAAAATGGTTGTAAAATGCCAGAAGAGTTGTTTCCGTTTATCCTCACCCAAGCACATTTTTTCTATTCATTTTTAAAGAGAGTGGCAGGGAGGGAGGGGAGAGAGAATGAGAGAGAGAGACAGACATTGATGGTTGCCTCCCTCACACACCTGGACTGCGACGGGGATCGAACCTACAACCCTTCCGTGTGTGGCCTATGCTCTCACCACTGAGAACACGCCAGGGCTGTATCCATTATCTTCTGCCCCTGATAGGCTTGATGGTCTAACACGACCATTTAGTCAGCTCACGACTTTGTAGCTGGCAATTTAGGCTGCGCTCCTCTGGGCATTCCCTCTGGTGTCAGCCAGGCCTCCATGTGCCACGGAGCTCGGCAGGGGTTTGGTGTTGCTGACCTTGGCTGGGCTCTCACCTGGCGGAGGCTTCTGCTGGGACAGCCCTGATGGAGCTGTCGTCATGTGATCACCCTTCACAGGGCCGGCCTCGTGGTGCACGTGGGGAGCTAGGGTTACCCTGGAAGCGGAGGAAGGCCACAGGCCTGAGGCTCAGCTCGGAACTGGCTCTCCCGCCCTCCTGCCACGCCTCTGGGCCAGAGCAAGTCAAGTCCAGCTGGATTCCAGGGTGGGGAACCAGACTTCCTCCCTGGACACGTGGTACAGAGGTCACATACGCAGGATAACGGAAGGAGGGAATTACTGTGGTTATTTTTGCCATCCACCACACGTGGGAAACTCTACTTCTGTCTTGGGACATTGAGGAAGGTTTCAAAGGAGAAAATAAAAATGCACTTTTCACATTTTTAGGTGAAAGCAGTCACATGAGCAAAACAATCAAGTTGCAGTTTCCTTAGTGAAAAACAATATGGAAATCGTGACTTTCCTGAACGTAGGAGATACGCCACCCCCAGCAGAGCGCGGAGGCACCTCACTCAAGCCTTTTCACTTATGTCGAAAGTAGTGGGTACTGTGGCGACGGCCAGCATGGGCCCACAGGAGCTGCCACAGCCTGGAGGCTTTGCCGCGTGACCTCGGCCAGGGCGCTGCCCTTGCCCGCCTCTCCAGTACAGTGAAGGAATATGCCTTTGTATCAGGTCGCTTTGGCCGCCTAACAAGCCGCCCCACCCACCGCTTAACAGCTTAGAACAGCAGCCAGGCTGCGGGTCCCGGTGCTGTGGGTTTGTGGGTGGGCTGGCCCAGCCCCGCACCTGTGGCTCGGGTGGCCTCGTGTGTGTGTCTGTGTCAGCTGGCAGTCAGCAAGGGGACAGTGAGGACACCTGGCCCATCCCTCGTCCAGCAGGCTGGTCTGGGTCCCAGGAGAGCGGGAGCGTGCACAGCTGTGGTCACGGTTCCGGGTAGACACACTGTGGCTTCCACTACGGTGCCCGGGACAGTGAGTCGCGAGGCCAGCGGGGAGCTCAGGGCAGAGACACGGCATCTCCTGCTGCAGGGCCTGCGGGGCCAGGTTGCGAGGAGCGAGGGTACGAGGGTGTGACCCTCCACACCTACCTGGACCTCACGATGACTTGACGAAGAGGAAGTGAAGGGTAACTTGATTTTTCCACGTGAGGCTCCAGGTGAAAAGGACCTGGCAAATAGTGGGGTCAGTAAGTAAAAACACTTGGTTTCCTCCCATTAGAAATCAGATTTGCAGCCATAGTCCTTAGTCGCCTACTTTTAAGGAGCATCAGAATCCAGGCATCGCCTGGCGGGCTGACGGGGTGTGGCAGGGAGCCAGCCATCCTCATGGCCGTCCAGGAGAGAGACCGCTTAATTAATGTGAAGGGTCAGCTCAAAACAGGTCCCGGAGACCAGAAAGGGCAATATTGCAGCTCCACAAATACGAAAGGCCTTTTTCATGGGGCAGAACCTATTTTAAACCTATGCAAACAATGAAAGCCTTAATTAATCTTTATTGGTTTCTTTCACTCTTGTGTTATAAGTATTTTCACCAAAGCCCCATATAGTTCCAGGTTAATCCATAAATTGCTCTTGGAGCCCATAAGTTGGGTTCAATGGAGATTTCTTTATCTGACAGCTAGGATACCTCTATCAGTGGTGTGAGGTGAGTCCAAAGAAATGCACCTTCTTTGAAATAAATTTGTCGTCCTCAAACTATGGCCCGCAGGCCACATGCGGCCCGCCGAGGACATTTATCCGGCCCGCCGGGTGCCGCTGCCTGTCCTGCTTAGCAGCCGATTCGTCCCGGGCCCTCAGTGCGCATAGGAATTTGTTCATAGTTTTTTTTTTAAACTATAGTCCAGCCCTCCAACGGTCTGAGGGACAGTGAACTAGCCCCCTGTTTAAAAAGTTTGAGGACCCTTGAAATTAGAACATCAAAGGTTATTGGAGGATGTGTGGTACAGAAACCTGGCAGATCCGTATTGAAGATGGTGACCGCTTCTGACAACTGTGAACCTCGATGCTCTTTAAGGGACCTCTGCGTCCCCACCCCAGCCTGTGAAGCCCCAAGGCCCCCCAAAACTGAGGCCACCTGCTTACAGGTGGCTTTCGAGCCCTGGCTCCCCGTTATCCTGCAGTCCCGTTCATGAGCACAGAAAGGCCTCGTGGGGGAGTGGTGGAGACCTGTGGTTCCGTCCTCATCGCTGTCACTTTCTCCCTCTCTGGGGGGAGCGGGGAGAAGGGCTCAGGGGAGGAGGGAGAAAGGCTGGCGGTAGCTGCTGAAACGCTGTAAGCCTCAGTGCCTGATTTCATCGGTAATAACACAAAGTCACGTGGAACTACAGGGCAGTTCCATCACATTTGCAGTCATCACGTGATTTATTAACAACCACACAAATACCGAATCCCAGAAATGTAGGTTCCAGGAAGAAAAGGGGTCTGTGGGTTAAAACGTTCCGGGCGGCCCACCACGGCCAGGTTTGCCGGTGGCCTGGCTGTGTTTCCAAAGCCCGAGGCCACATCTATAATCACCGCCTCTTTCACTCCAACACACGTGCGGGTCCCCCTTTCCCTGAAGAGCCCCTTTCTGTGAACACTCGGTGTTTGTTTTTAAAGTGACGCTTTATGGGCCAGGGAAACACCCCAGCCCGGTCTGAGCATATGGTGGCCAGCGCCGCAGACGTGGCGAGTCTGTCTGCGCCGAGAGGTTTCTGCGCACGCAGGCGTGTTGGCAGGGGAGCGGGTTTTGTTGAGACTGGTGGGCCATCTGGGCTTGCTTTTCTAAATGGGACGACTCTATTTATGCTTGACGTCTTTAGGGGGGAATTCCATACTTTTCTGTATTTGTTTGCCACACTAGAAGTTTTATGCAGGTTTCTGGACCCACGATGAGAGAATTTTATCCTTGCAACTTATCTTACTGCCAAGATTTTTTTTTTAACAAATAAAAACGAAGCATGAGTGTGTTGGACAAGATCTCAAAGATCCCCAGGCGTTCTAAGATTTTTAATATTGTTTCTGCAAAGTATATCACACATTTTATATTGAGCACATCTTCAACATGGTTGGAAACCCTGTTCAAAGGAAACCAATCCACAAACTCAGTGAGCATAACCTCTCTCATCCCTCACACTTTAGATCAGCCGTGGGCAAACTATGGCCCGCGGGCCGGATCCGGCCCGTTCGGCTGTTGTATCCGGCCCGCGGAGCCGAAAGAGCGGAGGGTTCTCTTGCTCTCCCCTCCGCTCCTTTACTTTGAATTTATATTAGTTCACACAAACACTCCATCCATGCTTTTGTTCCGCCCCTCCGGTCCAGTTTAAGAACCCATTGTGGCCCTCGAGTCAAAAAGTTTGCCCACCCCTGCTTTAGATGATTTGTTCACTATAGATACGGTTCTGTGTCACACAAATGAAGTATTCACTTGCGTTCTCACAGGCTGACTAATGGACCCCTGTCCCCTCACCTTCTAAGACCTGAGGATTTTGTTTATTGTAGGCGATGCCATGTCTTGTAAGAGAATTGGTGGGTGAGAGTGGTAGTTTGCCACAGGCCCACCCCGCACTGTCCCCACCACCAGCACGCTGCGTGGCAATCACTTCTCACGGCTTTCTGCTCTGGTTTGCTTCAGGCGGAGTAAGGAAAATCAGAAGACAGATTGAACAGGTCGTGTCTCTAGAGGGAAATGAGAAACGTGGTGTTTCTCTGAGAAAGAAACTCTTTCCCTGTGGTTGGTGCCCAGCTGGCCGCCTGAGGCGGTGCAGTCCCCGCCAGGCCCTGTGGCGGAGCCTTGACCGTGGCCGCGGTGGGCTCCGCCTTCCTGGCTTGGCGAGGCCCTCACTGCGTGTGGAACCACATCTTTCTAACATGCTGTGTAGAGAAGACAGAATGTAAGATCTAGAGTAGAAGGCGTTCCTGGGCTAGGCTGGGTCTCAGGCAGCCACTTCACCTCTCCTGCCTGTGTTTCTCATTGTAAAGCACCAGGAATAATTTAAAATGCGTCAAATTGAAGAGCCCTGCCTTGAGTTTCTCACGAGATTGTGTAGCTACTCAAAAAGCAAAAGCTGTGAACATGTTTGATAAACTCAGAAGCATTACACAAAAATACGGTAGTAACAACAGCTGGTGTGAGCCGTGGGTGCGGGACATGGAGAAGGCTCCCAGGTGTGTGGACAGGTGGGTGGAGGTCAGCGGATGTGGGTGACGAACCACAGGGTGGGTCCGTCCCAGGCGCCCAGGCTCTGAGCCGGGCGCAGCTGCTGTGGGATTAGCATGCTGTGATCAGTGTCTTTATTCCGTCTGCCGTCAAAAGGGCTACGTCAGATTGACACAGTATGCTCTTTTACGTCCATAGTCATTCGTATTTTGTGCTATTCTAGATTTGCATAACTGTGAACTTGAAAGTTCATAAAGTGATTAAATGGTGTTACGCTAGACAACTGAAACAGTTCTGTGATGATTTATAGTACTGGGCTTTTATAGAGACAAAGAATGCAGATGGGCCCTCCTTTAAATCGGATGTCAGACCTCACAACTGACCAAGGCAACAAAACAGCACAGCCGATCCAGGCAGCCTGTCCGGATCCCGCAAAGCCACCCGAACGCAACCGCCGATGGCAGAGTGCAGTGTCTGCTGGCTTCCAGCTCTGGTGTGGTGTTATGCTCCATTTTCACAGTCTCAGGGATGGCAGGCATGAGTCAAGCCTTCATGCTAAGTGGACGTGGGAAGATGAGGTGTGGGAGAGAGAAACACACTGCCCTGAAGGCCCCTGGTCGGTGGGGGCAGGACCAGCGAGGGGGCGAGGTCCCTGAGCGGAGGAGGTGAGTGGGATAGAGCAGGGATGAGGGAGACCTTGAAGGAAGCAGCAGCTGCTTTATCTGACCTCACTTCCTGTGTCCTTCCAGCAGTGGGAAGCCATGAGAGGGTTGTAAGCAGAGGGCTTGGTGTGATCAGACTGCTTTGAGAAGACCCGTCCGGCTGGGGTAGGAAAAAGGGATCGGCGGGCAGCATGTGAATAGGGCGCCAAGACAGGAGATGCTGGGGATTTGGACGAGGGGCTGTCTCAGGTGCAGAGATAAGGACTAGCTGAGGGAGGGTTTGAAAGCGATCCAAGAAGCTGGGGTGTCGGATGAGAGGGTGGGGGCGGGGCTGAGAGGGAGGTACACGGGAGGACCTGGATGTGACCTGGTGCCGTTAGTAAAGGGCCCCTTGCACACAGAGAGGAGCCCTGAGGGAGGCCTCTGTGCAGGGAAGAGGCTCGGGCAGCACACGCAGAAGGGCCCCCGGTGTGTAAAGAAGACGCCAGCAAGGAAATGTGCTGCGCTGCAAGAAAGGGCCTAAAACTGACCCGAGAACAGAAATCCCGTCACCTCACCGGGAAGAGGGGAGCCCTGGGTGTCTTCCCAGACGTGTGGCCCCCCCACGGCCTGTGCCTTCCATTCCTCACGTAGGGCACGGTGACGGTTCATTGGCGCCCAGATGGACAGTTATGCACGCCACACATAGAGATGGGCTCTGCTGTGTCTTCTCTGTCCAGACAGACACACAGACACACACAGCTCCTGGTCCTGAGAACGGAGCTCACGGGCCTGGGCAGGCCAAGGGGCAGAGGTTAAATAAAGCCCGTGGTTACACTGAGAGGCGGAATCCGTTCGGGTTCACATGTTTGGGAAGAAGGTGTCACAGTGGGCGCCTCCTCCTGCGTCACACAGCCCGGTCTGTGCCCCGTTCCCGCGCTGAGCGTCCTGAGTGGGCTCGGGGGCCTCGTCCTGGCTCACCACCACACACTTGCCCTTTGCCCCAACCTGAGAGTTTGAACAGCCTTGGATGGTCATTGCTGAGAAATGCTTGTTGTTTCTGATTTGGTTTTGTGACTGTCTACTCGCAGGCGTCCTCAAACTACAGCCCGCGGGCCACATGCGGCCCGCCGAGGACATTTATCCGGCCCGCCAGGTGCCGCTGCCTGTCCTGCTTAGCAGCCAACTCGTCCCGGGCCCGCAGTGCGCATAGGAATTGGTTCATAGTTTTTTTTTTTAACTATAGTCCAGCCCTCCAATGGTCTGAGGGACAGTGAACTGGCCCCCTGTTTAAAAAGTTTGAGGACCCCTGGTCTACTGTGTGCATGACCTAGATTTCTGGAAATTTCAAATAGACTTTTACTTGAAATTGAATACATTTTAAACAAATTTGAATTAATCACCTTTCAAAATAGAATTTTTCATAAAACATTTCTATTATTTCACAATACCACTCTTTTATAAATACGGATTTATACATACTGGATTTGGTTAAAGCAAGATCTACCGTCGTGCAGAACACTGTATGTCATGGGCTCCGGCATTTGAAGCAGCCGATTCTGATGCTGAGAGGGATGGCATTTCACCGTTCACATTCAGCACAGCTCTAACGAACTAGAAGTAATCAGGTATTCGCTGTGCATTCGAATGCTTCAGCTACATTTCGTTTTTAAAAGGTGCAGATTCGTCTTTAAGTTTGAATAAAGTAAGTTTTTGTTCACACAGCAAGGTGCCTGCTTGTGTGGCTCAACGGTTGAGCATCGACCTATGAACCAGGAGGTCATGGTTTGATTCCGGTCAAGGGCACGTGCCCGGGTTGTGGGCTCTGTCTCCAGTAGCAGGTGTGCAGGAGGCAGTCTATCTATGATTTTCTCTCCACATCATTGATATTTCTATTTCTCTCTCCCTTCCTCTCTCTGAAATCAATTTTTAAAACAACAACACATATTTACAATAGCAAGGAAAGCAAAAAAGGACTAAGTATGTGTTGGGTGCCTTTTCTGGGCCAGGGCACTAAACTATGCATGTTGCACATGATACGAAGGTAGCGGGTGTTGACGGTGATATCAGCTATCCTTTCACACACTGAATGGACCCCTGGAATACCGGGGCCACTGCAGAGCCAACGTGCAGACAGGCACACAGCCGGGAGGCCAGCGGAGTGTGGTGTCAATATGGCTTGAAATGCTGGAATTAGAGGTCATGTCCAACTGTCGATCCTGTCTGTCAGTCAGTCAGATTTGTCCCCAAGACATCACAGCTGCCTTCGCAGCCAGCACTGTTGGTACTGGGTGATTACAATGCCAGGGTCAGATTACTGAGCAAGCACCCAGGCTGCAGCAAATCCTGCAACGCTGAGTGGCTGCTCTCTGCAGTATAACACCTGTCCCAAGCCAGACGTGCATGGAATGAAGGGTGCGAGAGACCCCCAACCTTTTCCACATGAACTGAGGACCCTATGCTGACAAACATGGTGCTAACCCCCCCTCCACCCCCGCAATAAAATGACCTACAGAAACCTCAGCAGAAGGTTGGAAGTGCAAAGTCAGACAGTGATGTCTAGCTGCTTCCTGCTGGGAGCCAAGAGGAACAGCCAGGATTGCAAGATTTGCAAATGGAGAAGCTTCTGGCAGAAGCCGACAGCCAGCCAGAGGACAGCGAGGTACGCCATGCAAATCGCTTTCTCCCCAAAGTGGCTGGCTCTGGGGGTCTAATTAAAACCCTAACACATGCATATAGGTTAAAATTACAATGTAGATACTCATTTATTATCTATTAACATTATAGTTTCAACCTTAAATAATACAAGACTATATGCCCTGGCCAGTGTGGCTCAGTTGGTTGTGCATTGTCCCAAGAACAAAAAGTTTGCTGGTTCAATTCCTGGTCAGGGTGCATGCCCGGGTTGTGGGCTCAATCCCCTGTAGGGGGCATGCAGGAGGAAGCTGATAGATGTTTCTCTCTCCCTCTCCTTTCCTCTCTCTCTAAAAATCAATTTAAAAAAGACTACAACACTGTATTCGTAACTATTCTTGGTAAGACTGCAAAAATAATACATTCACTCACTGGGTTATATTCTAGAAGTTACATTCTAGAGGGCATCATGCCACCATAAACCCAAAGACCACTAACTAAGACGCTGTCGTGTAGGGGGAACAGGAAGGAAGAGGGGTTCTGGGATCAGGCTGGGTTGAGGACGGACAGGAGGGCTTTCGAGGAGACTGGACACGCTCAGGGTGTGTGGCTGTGGACAGGAGAGCTTAGCGTGGTTGGTCAGTGAAAGCTTCTCTGGGAACATGATGTCTGAACAGGACAGAAAAAAGGAAAGAGGAACCCGCTGTGTGATAAGCTGAGGACACACAGCATAAAAGACACAGGTGAGGACACACTGGATATGCTCAGGAGCTAGAGAGAAGACTATCGTGGGTTTGAACGGTCATTGCCAAGGAGACTACGGAACCAGCAGAGGCTGGAGGGGTAGGGCCCGCCGGGCCCATGGCAGTCCTTCAATGAATGTTTGTTGCCCTAGCTCAGTGGTCGGCAAACTGCGGCTCTGCTGACTAATGAGTTTGCCGACCACTGCCCTAGCTGGTTTGGCTCAGTGGATAGAGCGTTGGCCTTTGGTCTGAAAGGTCCTGGGTTCGATTCTGGTCAAGTGCACATGCCTGGGTTGCGGGCTTGATCCCCAGTGTAGGGCGTGCAGGAGGCAGCTTGTCAATGATTTCTCTCTCCCTCTCCCTTCCTCTCTGTAATCAATAAAAATGTATTTAAAAAATAAAAAATAATAATGTTTGTTAAATGTAGCTGAACAAAGGGCATTGTGTCCATGTAAGCATGGAGATCAAGAGAGAAGCTTAAGAAGCCTAAAGCATAGAGAAACGTGTGCTCATTTCTAGAACACTCTTTACCTCGAGAATTATGGTCATTTTGCACAAGTTCCCATTTTTTACAAGAAGGTTTCCCAGTTGGCACCTCCTCCTGCATCACACAACCCCACGACTATGCCCCTTTCACGGCACTGAGCTTCCTGAGCGGGCTTGGGGGCCTCATCCTGACTCAGCACCACGCACTTGGAGACACAGGAATGTATTTTTAGATTAGCTTTGACATGCAGCCTAAAGACCGTGGGACATGGGAGCCAATAACAGACCTGAGATTGTTTTGCATTTCATGTTGACATTTTTATATTTGAAAATACTTTAAAGTAATGCTATTTTAGTTTAATCAATTATGTTTACCCATACGTCTTTCAGATTAGCATTTTGAGGAATACAGAAAAATCCATCGGCATAATATTGCAGGCAGTGAGAGAACTCACGTGCTCTGAGACTGAGTCATGCTGTCGCCAGCCCAGACTGCCTTCTTACATAGACTTCACACATGCCTGGTTGACCAGGGTCCAAGGATAAGCCTGTGCACAGAGCTTGGCTTCATGGTTCCCAGTGTCCATATGTGTGGCAAGAGGAACAATGAGTTGTGTCTGTCGATGTTGTTACATCCTAACCATGCTGTGTTCCATTTACTATCTATATATATATAAAAGCCTAATATGCAAATTGTCCCTGTGGGAGTTTGACCGGGAGACCGATCGCTCACTATGACATGTGCTGACCACCAGGGGGCAGCACAGAATGAAGGAAGGCCCCAGCCGGCTGCTGGAAGGCCCTGATCAGCCCTGATCGCCAGCCAGGCCTAGGGACCCTACCCGAAATGAATTTTGTGCACCGGGCCTCTAGTAAGAAATAAGCAGCATTAGCCTGTGATGAGTTTAAAGCATGAGTGAAGAGTCTAGCCAAGGGATTCCCAGCCCTCACAATCTATTCAGATGCTCTGGAGACACTTTACAAATATCAATGTTCAGACCCCCCGACCTGGCCCAATTCAGCCAACTTCTGGGGTTAGGCCTGAGCATCAGTGTATTGTCAAAAGTTTCCCAAGCGATTCTAACGTTCAGCCAGGCTTGAAAACCCTAGTCTGATGCCAAGGAGTTTAATAATTCTCCACTGCCTTCATGATAAAGTTCTTTTGGTGTGTGGTTTGTTTGTTTGTTTTTTAATCTCTTTTTATTGATTTCAGAGAGAGGAAGGGAGAGGGAGAGAGGAATAGAAACATCAATGATGAGAGAGAATCATGGATCAGCTGCCTCCTGCACGCCCCCTGCTGGGGATTGAGCCCGCAACCCGGGCCTGTGCCCTGACCAGGAATCAAACTGTGACCTCCTGGTTCACGGGCTTACAGGCAACCACTGAGCCGCACCATCTGGACAAGTTGGTTTGGCTTTAATCATCTCAGCCCTTGCACTCACCTCACGCCATCTGGATTCTTCTTTCACTGTTCCCTGAGCGGTCAGAACGTCTGCTCCCAAGGTCAGTTCAGCAGAAGATCTTTTATTTTCCTGCCTGCCTTTCTTCCTTTTTCCTTTTCTCATCCTTTGCTTTTTTGAAAATCGTATCTTCCTCTAAAGCCTAATCTGCACATGGATAGCTTTTTAAATCTGTAAAGGACCAGCCCACGGGAAGGAGCGGTGAAGGTCCAGGTAGGCGTACTGAGAAGTTAAAACCTGATTCTAAGAAACATCGAGGCTGTCATGATGAAGACGTCTATGAAAGATTCTTCAAAACGTACGAAATCAAACACTTGTAATTGGGGTTGATGCAGAGAGAGGAAGAACGATGTAGACTACAGTAATTGCTATAATTGAAGGATAATTACAGCTTTGAGCTTCCAGCCCGGCATATGAGCAGGAAGGAGAAAAGAAAATATGATTTTTGTATGTACAATTTAGTTGCTATTTTTTTTAAAAAAAGCAAACTAATTTTTCAGGATTTAAAAAAACCTCCTTCCAAGCACTAAAATCTCTGAGTTTACCACTCGGACACACACAGCTTTATGTACTATACAACAGAACAATGCCACTAACAGTTTTACCAAAAAAATGCAAGTGAACAAATCATGACAGTTTATTATATTAGTATTTCATAACAGCCAGCTTTCTATGACACACATATGTCAGTGTATGACTTAATGCAGTGTCTCAGCCTGGCTCAGCTGGCTGGCCGTGGTCCTGACATGCCTAGGCTGTGTGTTCTATCCCCGGTCAGGGCACATACAAGAATCAACCAATGAGCGTATAAGTGGGTGGAATGGCAAATTTATGTTTCTATCTCATCAATATATTTGTAAAAAAGAAATTAAAAAAATAGATAGCCCCTCACTCATGACAACAGGACCATGTCAGCCACATGCAGAGGGAACAGTGTCCCTGTTGGCAGTGGGAGAAAAGCACCCCTCGTGCATCTGAGAGCCACGCCCAGTCTCCAATGGGGGGAAGGTGCCAGATCACAGGTCTGTGAGAAATATGAAAGATTGGGACTTGACCTTTCACTCTACACCTGCCCTCTTGAATGGTAGGGTGCAGTCCTTGGGGAGCATTAGCTAGACTGTACTGAAATCTTGGGGGGCTGAAGCCTTCCTCACTGGTATCTAGATGGGTCCTGGCGACAGAATCAAGGACAGATCAGTGATGTTCCAGAACCTGTGAGATGGTTCTTACCCATCTCTCAGCGCATCAGGACTGCTGACGGACCACGTTCCCAGCCCGGCGTGTTCCTGACACACTGCGCTATGGCAGGGTCCCAGGAAGGTGACGTAGGGTTTCGAGTGCTTGGGCCCCGGGCAGGCTGGAGGCAGAGCCATGGAGGTCTGTCTACAGCCGTGTCCCTGTGCAATTCAATGTCATCTGAGAAAACAGGAGTTTCTTCTAATTCTTACCATCTCTGAAGACCTGGGGGTGGGGGCTGTGTCGGGGATCCCAGGGGCTGGAGACGGCCTGAGACGGCCTGTGGGAAGGGTCAGGGGACCACAGCTTGGGGCCCGGGTCGCCAGTGCCGGGAGCCTGAGGCTGGTGGGGATCCCGTACAGAAGGACATGCCGAGGGCTGACCCTCCCGGGAGACGGCAGTGGCTTTGGGCGCGGGACGCCGAGGCCAGGTGCTGTGTCCGTTCCAGAGCAAGGTCGGCCTTCAGACACACGTGGCTTATGGTTGAGTCCCTAACCTGACAGGCTCATCTGTGGTTTTCTCCTTGTCTCCCTTACCTGTAAATTACTAACTAAACTTACCTTTTGAGAGTCAGCTTGGCAATCTACTCGTCATTCTTCCCTCAAAAACAAGTACTCGCTCAATAAAAATTCCCCGCTCACATGGATGCTGGGACTCCGGTGGGACGTGGGTGGACACGTCCCGGCCCCGGAGGGCCCTCCATTTAGATGAATAGACAGGCAGGGCAGGAAGGAGGGCCGGGGGCCATCGCAGCCTCTGAGACATGGGTTAGAGCTGCTTCGGCAGAACGAAGCCCTTACCTGGGATCCTCGGAATCCACCCTCCCTTTTCCTCCCCCTCCTCCTCCCCCCGACCCCCGGCGAGATTACCATTAAAACAAAATAGGAAACCGGGTTATTTTTAGGTCAGGACAGGAGGAAAGCCCTCTGGGAAGTCTCCCTTGCCCATCGAAGTCGCTGACCCATTAGCTTTTCTGAGGCGGGAACGCAGCAATCAACTGTATGGCTTCTGGGATGCCAGTTCACTGGTTTGGAAGATGCAGGCCCCTCCCCCCACCCAGGCCAGGGCCCGTTTCCTGTGTGGGTCCATGGTGGGGTCTGTGCAGCATCAGGGGACGCTGACAGAACTGCAGGATTTATGTCCTGCTCCCAGGACAGAGGCCGGCGCCCTCTGCCTCCAGCTGCCGCGCAGGCCGGGCCTGGGGGCGGGGAGCCTGCAGGGTCCTGCCTCTGTTTCCCTGAAGCTGCTGCAGAAAGAAGCCTCAGGGCCTGGCTCCCAGGGGGTGTTGTAAGTGACGCCAGCAGCTCTGAAGGAGAAGCTCTGACCCTGGCTCCTGGCCTCCCTCTGCTCCTGGGGTATCCCCCCCCCCCCCACACACACACACACACACACTCAGGGAAGGAGGGGGTTGGGAGAACATTTCAACGACCTCATTTGGCAGGAAATCTTGTGCCTTGGGGGAAGGGGCGGGGGAGGGGGGTTTGCAGACATTTGCTTGACTGATTCCCATGTTGACAGCAGCCCTGGCCAAGTTCAGTGTAGCAGGCTTGCCTTAGTCAGAAGAGAAATCTGCCTGAATGTAAATACTTTAGCTGAACCCCTTGTGGGGGGCGGGGGGGGGGGGGGGTGCTGGGAGGCAGTGGAGCCGTGGCCTGGGGCGAGGCCAGGTGCCTCCAGGACAGAGCTCAGCAGCACCTTGCTCCTTGCCACACTAAACGTGTTTGGTAACCGTGGCTCCGTGTCATCTTGCCGCGTGGACCCACACGCGGAGAGGACCAGGAAGGAGGCGTGCCGTGGGGCTGGGCCCATCCGCCAGGCCACAGTGGAGGCGGTTTCTATCTTGCTTAGTTACAGGTCCACCAGGTCAGCTGTGCCGGGGGAGTGAGTCACGGCTGCCCAAATCTGCTTCAAAGGAGCCGAGTTTGAAGCAGCTCGGCTCCCACCACACCACTCCGCCAAATTCACCCCCAGAATTCCTGGGGTCAGAGCACCTGCCTGCGAGAGCGTTTGGCTAAAAAGCAGATCGCTGCAGTGGGTCTGCTCCTCTCATTAATTCTGTCTGGTGTCTGTTTTCCTGCCTGAAGAAGTGGATTTTGGAGGCTGATAGCCCAGGTTGATGGGGACAATTAAAAGGACAAGCATACAGCACAGGCAGCAAGAACAAGCAAGAACCAGGTCTCCCTGAGGAGCCGGCCGCGGATGGCGTTATACCGCCACCTTGTGGTAAAAAATGAACCTGCTGTAAAGTAAAAGGCATCGGTTTTTCTACAGATTGAATCACATATTGATTAAAATCACGAAATTAATGGATACGAAAGAATAAGTACGGACCAAAATAATTTCATCCAAAATATTTTAGTCCAAAATCATTATCCAGGCCAATTTTTTAAAGGATCCCCCACAGAAGTCCTACAACTTAATGCACTGACCTTTCTTGGGGTCAAATAGGAGTTCCCACCGAAGCCTGAGATTACATAAAACTGGGTTGGGGGTGAGCTGCCTCCTTTACAGCAATTAGTGTGAAATGATAGTCTCGGCTGTGACTGTCCAGCGATGAGCCGACGTGGAGCCTGTTCTAGAACAAGGAGAACTGGGCACAGCTAGGAAGCTGGGCCTGCTGTTTCCTGCCACGCCCACCTCGGTGCCCACCTGGCGGCGGCGCACAGCTGTGAGTGCGGCGGCAGTGCAGGGGCCCCTCTGCCCGGTGTGGAATCACTCGGCGACTGTGTACACACGTGGTCTGACCGCAGATGTGTTCTATACTTTGAGGAGATGATAGCCTGTAATTGAATGCGACGGATGGCGGCAGGTAAGAACAGGACTGAGACAGGCTGAAGTATCACCATGAACATATCAGGAGGGGAGCCCCAAATCTTCGCACATTTCTGCTGGGATGGACTCGTTCTGGGGACTCAGAAAGTGCCTTCCTTGGTAGAGGAAGCGGCAGGAAACAGTGTGGTCCTGGCGGTAAGAGTATCACGGACTCAGAGCCTTGGAGTGTCTTTCCCACGAGGCTCCTGGTCGATAAGGGCACAGTGTGTGGTCTGTGGCAGGCCCTTCCTATCGGGTAACTGACCTCCCAGACACCGCACCTCCTGTTCCCTTACGCGTCCCTCTATCGCTAAGCCTGGGAGAGCTCAGCGGGGGAAGGACAGTGTTCCCGGCACTGCTCCGATTAAACCAAAGCAGGACCCTGAGCACGGCCTTTAGCTCAAGAACCCCTCCTGCCCGCGCCCGCGCCCCCCCCCCCCCCCCCCCCCCCCCGCGCACGGCTCCAGCCTGGAGGAAAGGCCAGAGCCTTCTAGGACGAGCCCTGGACCACTCACAGGAAGCCTGTCTCCTCCTCACCAAGAAGGAAGAACAAGGAAGTCACGTGTGCATCTTCACACGTGGGGGTCAGTCCAGCTGCACACGTGGGGGTCAGTGCATCTGCACACCTGGGGGAGGGCAAATCTGTCTCAGTGGTAGGTAAGCCACCAACATTAAAGTCAGCGAAGACCAGAGGAGTATGACCCCCTGGAGGTGTGCTGTGAGGTCAGAGCCACCTGTGTGTGGCCCCTCCCAGGGCTCCTGGCCCTGCCCCACTCCTACCCCTGGACTGTGTTGCTCCTGGTCTGTCCAGCTGCGCTGGAGGCTCCTGGGAGCTGGAGGCACGTTGGCCTTGGCGATCACAATGTATCTGACCAGGAAACGTGTATCAGATGATGGTCATTCTCTTCACTGAGATTTTTGTCCACAATGAGAACTTTTGGGGGAAAAGTGTTTCTTTTGGTAGCTTTTCAGCCAATTCTAGTTGAAGGGGAGTAGCCAGGAGCTCAGACACATTTTTTCTGAGTTACAACCTTTATTCGAAGCCCGTTGTACTAGCTCTGATCCTCCTCCTCCCTACACTGTTCCGATCGGCCGGCACCTCACACATTTCACTGTACGCTGTTGGCCTCCCTGGCGGGGAGAGCTCAAAAGAAGGGAGAATCGAACAGAGATGAGCGGGTGCTAGAGGCCCACAGCTGTCACGGGGCCCGTGTCTGGCTTTGCTTTAACTTTCACAGCAACTGTTTTCTCAGAACCTGCGCTTCCTTAGCAGACACTGGTGAACTGCGTGCGATGGAGGAGGGATGGAGGAAGCAAGCACAGCCTGCATACAGGTCACCGGTGCCGTGCTTTCAGCCACGCGTAGAACGATCCCACGTGGACCCCTAGGTTGCCGTGACATGTGCTTGCTTGAGTGTGTCTTAGGAACTCACTGTGGTACCAACTTGTAGTCTGAGTTTAAAGTGACTGGTTCATTGTTTCAACAAATCCTAAGAGAAGGGGCGGGGATGTCCATTCGTTAGAGCTGCCTGGGGCAGCCGAGCCAGGGCACTGTGGACGCCTGTGACCTGACCTTGACCGTGTGTGGATTGTTTACAAACCACCTGGGACGAAGGAAGTCCCTCCTACTCCGGACAGGGTGCTTTTATGTACTGAGAGGCGGGAAGAGTTCCTGTTGATTCAAGGACTGAGGAGCACAGCCCCCTTGTCTTCTAGAATTGTCTGTGTACGCAGTGCAGGTTTTCTCTCTTTTTCTCCAGCTTTTTGTTATCTATCCTCAACCTTATATATATATATGGGAAATAGTTCACCTGGAGAAGATTTGGTCCCATTGAACCGCCTTTGCGGAAACGACTTTAGTTCCCCGTTTCTCTGTGTGCTCCTGTGGCCACAGGCCGCCGAGTGTTGGCTGCTGGGATTGCCAGTGATGGCGAGATAGGCGACAGCTCCTCCTGCGAAGCCAGTGAGAACAGAAACAGCCAGTCTTTTTCAAGAAAATATGTTTTTTTGACCCATTATCCTATATAATAAAAGAGAAACATGTAAATTGACCGTACCTCCACTACGCTCACCAGCCAATCAGGAGTGAGTATGCAAATTAACCCAACAAAGATGGAAGGTTAATTTGCACATGCAGGCGCAGAGCGGCCTGGGTCCCGGGAACATCCTCAGGACCCAGGCCGCTCCTAGCCTGTAGGCCCGCGAATAAGCCCTGAGCGGCCAGGGTCCCAGAACACCCCCGACCACTCGGGCCTATGGGCGCAGGCGCCAATTGGATGTTCCCGCCCCGCGGCCGCTAGTGCATGCTCCGGCGCCAAGCAGCGGCCCAGGTCCATGCCCCCCAGCCCGGCACCTACAACCCGGGGCTGCTGGCCTGGGGGGCATCCCCCCCCTGGGCCATGGCCCCCCCCCCAGCCCAGTGGACACAACACAGGGGGTCCTCTGCACATGAGCTGCAGAGGAAACACCTTTTCTTTTCTTTTCTTTTAAAAATATATTTTATTGATCTTTTTACAGAGAAGAGGGGAGAGGGATAGACAGTTGGAAACATCAATGAGAGAGAAATATTGATCAGCTGTCTCCTGCACACTCCCCACTGGGGATGTGCCCCCAACCAAGGTACATGCCCTTAACAGGAATCAAACCTGGGACCTTTCAGTCTGCAGGCCGATGCTCTATCCACTGAGCCAAACCAGTTCCAGTGTAAACACCTTTTCTGACCACTCATTGGCTAAGCTCCCTGTATGCCACCACTTGCAATATTCTTGGTAACTTGGGTTATAAGAATCCAAGAAGGTGATCTAGGGTTTTTCCACCTCAATCCTGGAGAAAAAAACGAAGGCCGCTGCTGGAGGGGCTAAGAAATGTCATATCCTGTCCTAGCCAGTCTGGCTCAGTGGATAGAGCCTCGGCCTGCTGACCGCAGGGTCCGGGTTCGATTCTGATCAAGGGCATGTACCTAGGTTACAGGCTCCTCCCTGGCTGGGCCCCAGGTCAGGGCTCATGCAGGAGGCAACCATTCAAAGTGACCCTCTCACATTGCTGTTTCTGTCTCTCCCTCTCTCTTCCACGCTCTCTAAAAATCAATGGAAACATATCCTCAGGTGAATATAAAAAAAAAAAGAAATGTCATATCCTAGGAAAGACACATCTTGAAAATGCCTAAAGGAAGTTGTCATTTTTTTTTGTGGTGAAGGGACTGGAGTCCGTGTTGATGAAAACACCTTGGCGGCTGCGGCGGCCGGCAGTGGCTGTGGCAGCGGGGTGATGGGGGTGGCGCCTTCTCCTGATCAGCCCAGTCGCCTCCCACAGAGGGAGGCCAGACTGTGGCTTAGGACATCCCCTGGGGGCTCCCAGTCTGTGAGAGGAGGCAGGCTGAGCTGAGGGACCCTCCACCTCCCCCAGTGCACGAATTTCATGCACCAGGCCCCTAGTTATAAGATAAAAATATGTATCTGTTTACCTTATTCATGAACCTTGAGATTAAGTTAGAGGCTGTTCCTTCTGAGAATACTCTAGAATTGAGCAAAGCAAATGTTCTTTAAATAAGACCTCTCTGATGAGAGAGCACCATTCATCTGATTATACTAGGCTTTTTCAAAGCCTGTGACAAGAGCTGGGAAAACTATTCTGATGGTATGCACTTAGAAGCAATGTAGCTGGGACCCAGGCTTCGGAGTCAGAGGCCTGGCCTCCACCTCACCTGCCAGTTAGCACCTGACACCTGGAGGGGAGCTCAGCGTCTCTGCCCCTCACCTGCCTCGGCTGGAAACGGGGCTAGCGGAGCGGTGCGTGCAGTGCTGTGGGGCTAGGGGAGCAGGGCGTGCGGGGCTAGGGGAGCCGGGCGAGCGGCAGTGATTAGTGAAGAATGCATTTCACGGACGCACGGCCCAGGCGGGTGCTAAGGTGTCCTGGGTACCGCTCTTGTGCTGCACCGGACGTTCATGGCCTTGTTTCCTGCTGGTGCTGTTCCTCAGCACAGACCCCCGTTCACCTGAACCATGTGTAGGGGTGTTTGGAGAAGCACAGGGAGAGCTGGCCCTGAACATAGGCAGCCACCTGCTCGGATAGACGACTGTTTTTGAGGTGAATGGGAGACATCCTATGGCCTTGACGGCACTGACCTCAAACCTCGGGAAGAAAAGCAGGTTAGGGGAGCTGGGGAGACAGTGGGGAAGACGTTGGGGAACGCCATGGAATGAATGCTTTGCCTGGGGAGTCAGAGAATCCAGCACACGTGTGCTTGCTGTGGGCACTGGGTCCTACTGTACACGAAGGCACCAAGGAATCTACCCACCAACGTGCCGGCGTGATCAGACACCCCGCCGCACACGCCGTGCAGGTGCGGACGGTCCCAGCCTGCCTGTGCAGGAGAGGAGACCAAGGCCTGGACGGAGAGGGGACGGAGGTCCCGCGCCAGAGCACTCGCCTCCCTGGCCCTGACTCAGCAAAGCCTTCCCCGGCAGGACTAGTGAGCAGGTGCTGGCGCCTTGTCACCTGAGACCTTGTTTCAAACAGGTTGGTCTCTGCGGTGGGCGCCGCCCTCGGCCCTGATGCCACCAGGTCTGGAGGACTGACCGACTCACCAGCGGCGCCACCTCCGGCTCCCGCCATGGGGCCCTCCGGGAGCCTGCTGGGCGGACACCTGCAGGTGGTCCTGTGGGGAAGTTTGGCAGCTGCCGCCACTTTCTTCCTCATCGCCTTCCTCGTCTTTCTGTGCTCCAGCTGTGACAGGTGAGAGCCCGCGCCCTTCCAGCAGCCTCAGGAGACTCAGCACGTGTCATTTCAGAGTCTGGACATGGCTTCCTACCCTGGTGGCTCTGTCAAGAGAAGCAAAGCTGGACTCCCCGAACCCAGGAGCCCCTCCTGCCTGCCCAGTGGGGACCCAGGCCTGCGGGGCTGGGACAGGGTGACCAGGACCAAGGGGGCCTTTGCTCCCAGGCCTGGGCAGCCCGCCTCTGTAGTTGTTGAGTCTCCCACTAGGGGCGCTGTTGCCTTACACATCCGTGGGAAACGCGCTCTAGAACTGATGGCTTCCTAGCCTGTCCCAGTAAAAACAACTTCTATTTTTACTCCACGGACTTTTCCGCAGACTGGAAGGAAGTACACATGACTCATCCTGAGAGCATGCGCCCTTCCTGACGTGCCAGAAGGTGTCTTTTGTTTGATTATTTTCTGAGGCCCACGGCAGTGTGAGCCTGCAAAGCCTCCAAGCTGAGAACAGGAGAGATGTCTGGGTTCTCTTTTTTTAAGGCATCACTCACCCAGCATTCTAGATACGATCAGTTTCTCCTCAGCATCTTGTCTCGGTCCTCTTGTGGGGACCCTGCTGTGACTTGCCCCTTCGCCCCCTCCCGCCCACGCCTGTCCGGCTCTGCTTCCTTGGCAGTTAAACTGGTTCTGAAATTAGGATGGGAAGGGGGTGTATGTTTGATTTTAGATGGCGAGTTTGATATCACGGGGACATCTTATTTTTCATTTCAGGGAAAAGAAGCCGAGACAGTACAGTGGAGACCATGAGAACCTGATGAACGTGGTGAGCCCCAGTGCATGTGTGTGTATGTGTGTGCACATGTGCATCCATGTGTCTACATGTGTGTGCGCTCACATCTTCATGTGTGTCTGCATGTGTGCCTGTGTGTCTCCATGCATGTGTGTCTACATGTGCATGTTTTCAAACACCAGCCACTCATCTAAGCGTGTTCCTACAAGCTTACAATTTCCTTCCGGAAAGAACAGCCTGAGTTCCAGCTGCCTGGGCGGGTCCTTCCTGCAGGTGCAGACTCACCACGGCTGGAGGCCTGTGCAAGCAGCCAGGCTGCTGGGGGTTCTGACACGGGTGCAATTGTGCAGTGCCTGGGAGAGAGATCCTGAGGGAGCCAGGGACTACGGCAGGGATGTCTCTTCGTTGCGTCCACCCCGCTCTAGCCCCCGCAGTCATTCGCTAGGGCTGTCGTAACAAAGGACCACAAATGGAGTGGCTTAAATAGCAAGTCTGTTGCCTCAGACCTCTGGAGGCCGGACTCCGAGGAGAAGGTGTCAGCGGGTTGGCTCCGAGGGGATGTCTCTGGTGGCTTGCTGGCCATCCTTGGCATTTGCGGTGCCTCCCTCATCACATGGTGCCCTCCCTGCCCTGTGAGCTGTCTGTCCAAGTCCCCCCTTTGCAAGGACTCCAGTGAGACCTCCTCTTAACTGGTTTCATCTGCAATGACCCCGCTCCCAAATAGGGTCACTCCTAAGGTATCGGGGCTGGGACTCCACAGGAATTTGGGGAGGATACAGTTCACCCCCTAACAGCTGGCCACCAAGCTAACTAGGGCCTGGGGGCCCCAGCACTGCAGGCGTGGCCTGGCCTCACCGGTGTGCTGCAGCCCTCGGTGTCTTTCGGGTCCTGACCAGCCCCGAAGGCGCTTCCGGACCACCTGGGGAGGAGCCGCCTGAGCGGCCTGGTCCTTGTGGCGAGAGAGGAGGAGGGTTCCGCGCTCTGGACCCGCTGAGACATTCCAGCAGCGGGGGCCGGGCCACCCTCGTGTTTGCAGAGGCCCTGCCTGAGCCCCACGTGGTGCCCACGCAGAGCCGGCTCCCAGTCCCAGCGTGGTCTCGCCGCAGGCAGCACGTGTGGAGTCCGCCTGTTTGGGGAGAGGGCGTAAAGCCTGCAGGCAGCGGGCGGGCTCCGCGCTCACCCGAGGCGTCTCCAGGCTCCGCCGCCCTGCCCGGCTAACGCCCAGGCAGACACGGAGCTGCTGGGACCCTCTCCTCCAGGGAGCCCCAGGGGTGCCTGCCCTTCTGCTCCGGTGCACCCGCTGCCATCCTGGGCTTCGCAGCACACCCCTCCGCCTTTGTGCCACCCCTTCTCCGCCTCTGGTTGTCCGGTTCCCGTGGGCCTTTCCCCTGGCAGCTGAGAGTAGAGGTGGGTGGTGGGCAGAGCCCAGGGTGTGGTCATTCCGCCGGATGGATTGTACCTGGGAGGCTTCCTCCTCACACTGACACCTGCTCAGGCATAGCATCCCTCCTGTGCTGTTGGCATCTGTTCGAGGTCCTGGCCACCTCACACAGTGCCCGTCTCCTGGGCACCTCCACCGAGTGGAACGGCTGAGTCCCACGAGCTTGGGGATCATGACGCAGCGCGAGCGACTTGCACTCCACTATTGTGTGGCTCCCAGTCCGGAGTCGGATGTACAAGGCCAGCGGGCCCGGCTCCCGGTGCTCTGGGCACCAGTGCGCTCCAGGTGGAACCGGAGCGGGTCCAGGGCGGCCTCCTGGCCCCCACAGGCCACACGTTCCGTGACGGGCAGGGGCAGACCTGAGAGCCGTGGCTCAGGCGCCACGTGGGGCCAGCTGGGTATTTGTAGAAATGCATGAACTACCAACTTGAGGACCACCCATCAAGTTGCTCGGCCTGCCTATTCGTCTGTGCACCTCCACAGTCAAGCCCCGCAGAAAGCCTTCGCTCCCCACACCATCCTCCCCTCCCAGGGCCGAGTGTGAGACCCAGGAAGGCTGCAGACCTGGCTGGGTGTGCGCAGCCTCGGAGGGTGAGGACGTGGGATCCCTGCCAGGCAGACGGGGGTCTCTCCCTCAGGTGACGCAGCGGGCGGCGCTTTCCCGTGTTTTGCATGGCTGGGCGCCTCCCGGAAGAAGAGTGTTCACGGCACCTGGGCCCAGGCGGAGGCTGCGCTCAACTCCACTGTGACGAGCAGCAGGGGCTTCTGGTCCCCACCTCACCTGGAGCGAGGGGCTGACCCCTCACCGCCCACCTGGGCCCATCTGCAGATCCGCAGGTGGGAGGGTCCCCGTACCCTGGCGATGCTGGGACAGCCCCGTCCAGCATCATTTCCCACCAGGACGCGGGACCAGGAGCCCCTCGCCACACGTGGCACAGAGCACTAGACATGGGCCGAGTACATGAGCAACTAACGTCTATTTAATTTCCCTTCATTTCAACCAAAGTAGTGGGTGGGGCTTTTGTTGATGTTTCAATTTTTAGAAAAAGGGCGGGACTCCCCTCGGCCGGGCGGTCTGACTGCGGTGCGTCTCTCTTGCAGCCTTCGGACAAGGAGGTGTTCAGCCGCTCGGTGACCAGCCTGGCCACGGACGCGCCCCTCAGCAGTGACCAGAACGGCGCACTCACCAACGGGGACAGTAAGTCCTCACACGTGCCACACAGGACTCATCCCCTAAGATCTAGGGCTCCAAAGGCATAGCTCAAAGGCTCACTTTTTGCACCAGTTTTAGCAAAAGTCGTCTCATAGGGATGAAAAGCTCGGGTGTGCTGATGGCTGGCGTGGCCCTGCTGCCTCACCCATCCTAAAATCGCTGGCAGGTCGCTGGTACCAACGGCCTCCTGCTCCCTCCCGTGAGAGCAGCATTGCTGTGAGCAGGGTCACTGCCAGAAGCATGCAGCGAGGGCGGCTCCTGGCCGCTGCGCAGGTTTCCACGAACTTAGATCCTCAGCACAAGTGAGGGACCGCATGCTCCTCCTCCCTGCCTCTCCCTCGGCCCATGTCCCTGTTCCCACTGCCCCGCCTGCCTCTCTCAATTGGGGACCTGGTCATGTCACCTGCCCGCCTGCCCCAGGCTCTTCTGTCCCACTCAGCTGAGCTGGTACTCCACTGTCCCTAGATTCACCCGTGCCCCGTACCTCTCGCACGCACCTCCCTCCCTCACAGCCCCTCCCTCCCCCTGCCCATCACCTCTCTCCCTCACAGCCCCTCCCTCCCCCTGCCCATCACCTCTCTCCCTCACAGCCCCTCCCTCCCCCTGCCCATCACCTCTCTCCCTCACAGCGCCTCCCTCCCCCTGCCCATCACCTCTCTCCCTCACAGCCCCTCCCTCCCCCTGCCCATCACCTCTCTCCCTCACAGCCCCTCCCTCCCCCTGCCCATCACCTCTCTCCCTCACAGCCCCTCCCTCCCCCTGCCCATCACCTCTCTCCCTCACAGCCCCTCCCTCCCCCTGCCCATCACCTCTCTCCCTCACAGCCCCTCCCCCATAACCCCTCCCTCATCACCGCACACATTCACAGCCCCTCCCCCATCACCGCTCTCACACAGCCCCTCCCCCATCACCACTCTCTCACAGCCCCTCCCCCATCATCTCTCTCTCACAGCCCCTCCCCCATCATCTCTCTCACACAGCCCCTCCCCCATCACCTCTCTCTCACAGCCCCTCCCCCATCATCTCTCTCACACAGCCCCTCCCCCATCACCTCTCTCACACAGCCCCTCCCCCATCATCTCTCTCTCACAGCCCCTCCCCCATCACCACTCTCTCACAGCCGCTCCCCCATCACCACTCTCTCACAGCCCCTCCCCCATCATCTCTCACACAGCCCCTCCCCCATCACCACTCTCTCACAGCCGCTCCCCCATCACCTCTCTAACAACCCCCTCCCCCATCACCCCTCTCTCTCACAGCCCCTCCCCCATCACCTCTCTCACACAGCCCCTCCCCCATCATCTCTCACAGCCCCTCCCTCATCACCACTCTCTCACAGCCCCTCCCCCATCATCTCTCACACAGCCCCTCCCCCATCACCCCTCTCTCTCACAGCCCCTCCCCCATCACCTCTCTAACAACCCCCTCCCCCATCACCCCTCTCTCTCACAGCCCCTCCCCCATCACCACTCTCGCTCACAGGCTGCAGAGACTGGGACGAGGACCCTTTGGGACCGTTGTTCTGCCTGCACAGGTTGGGCATTTACCTGAGGTCTCGGGCTGTGTTTGAACTCGGCATCTGAGTCTTGGGCACATCCTTGGGACCACCTGCCCCGCCCTTGCCTCTCGTGGACAAGAGCCCCTGTGTGTGCGTGCGTGTGCTTGTGTGTGCATGTGTGTGCGTATGTATGTGTGCGCATGCATGTGTGTGTGTGTGTGTGTGTCTGTCTGTCTGTCTTGCGCCCCGGGTGCAGAGCGCCCAGCTCGGAGGTTGGCGGCCAGTGTGCAGGCTCACTGGCACTCAGGACTCCCTGGGCGCTCAGGACTGACCAAGGCCACACTCCAGGCCCACCCGTCGCCATGACACAGACGCCTGCACCGACGGCAGAAAGTCCCCGGTGACGCGGAGCCTTTGGAACGGGGGTGGGGAGTTCAAGGGTTGGGGTCCGTCCTCGCTTTCCTGGTGCCCCTCAGGGATACTTTCCAATCCCCCGAGAGAGACGGGTGTTCTTTTCAAGATGAGCTGAGCGCTCTGTTCCTTCCTTCTCTCACTTAGTGTTTCAGGCGACAACATAGCAAGGTGCCTGCCACGTGCCCACACTCCCTGGGCCCAGCCAGAGCATCCAGCCTAGTCAGTACAGAAAAACAGGCTAAAGTTGTAAGTCAGAAACACACATGCACCTATGAAAAGACTACATATCACGTAAAGCATATGTCAAGGGAGATAGTGAAGTCACACACGATAAACACGCATGAGTGTGGGGGTATGAATGCATAGGTGAGCGTGCGTTTCTGTGTGCATGCCCTCACACCTTCATGCCCGTGTACCAAGACTGTGTCCTGGAGACGTGGCATTTGGGGACCTTCTCGGCTGGGTCAGTGCCGAGGTTGGGACCCTGCTGAGCGGTGGCTGGAGCGCCCCCTTCCTGGCCTGCAGCTGCTCTCAGGCCCCTCGCTGCCTCTGGCCGCTCCTATGGCCCTCCCCTCCGAGGTTCCCATTCGGGGGTTCCAGGTGGAGGTGGAAATGGGGCGAGGGAAGGAGACCTGGTATGCAGGCCTCTCTGTGACTCTGGTGTAGGGCACGTTTTTGCCCCATTGTTCCCATCACATCTGCCAAACAAAAGGGGCTCCAGGAGGGCCAGGGAGAGCGGGCACCAGACCTGCCCGCCGTTGGGGCACCCCACCTTTCAGAGTGAGGCCCCTCTGGGCACAGGACCTCTGCCTGCGGGGTCCCCTCAGGGGTAACCGCAGGGAGTGAAAGTCCCTGAGAACCAGGTGGGTAGCCAAGACGCCGAATGTTGTCGGGAGGACGTGATGAGCTAAGGAAGCGGACTGACGAGCGGGCGCCTGGCCTTGCAGCCCCGAGTCGCACACAAGTAAGCACACCAGCGAACCCCTGAGATAGTAACTTCGGGGTGTCTTTCTCCCCTTTCCGTCCGCTGCAGTCGCCTCGGAAGGCAGTGCCGGGACCTGCGCGCAGCATTACGAGGAGGTGCTGGCCACGGCCTCCGACCTGCCGGACGCCCAGGACGGCTCGGGGAAGCCCAAGGGCCACCAGAGCCGGGAGCTGCCCCGGATCCCCCCCGACAGCGCAGTGGACACGCTGGCCAGCGCCGGGAGCGTGGACGGGGACCAGGGGGCGGGGGCTGAAGGGCCCTACGAGGTGCTCAAGGACAGCTCGTCCCAGGAGAACATGGTGGAGGACTGCCTGTATGAGACTGTGAAGGAGATCAAGGAGGCGGCTGCGCCCCTGGGCAAAGCCCCCAGCGGCCGGTCCAGGGCGGCCCCCGCCCCCAAGGAGCCGCTGGCGCCCCGGGCCCCGGGCAGAGCCGACTTCGCAGAGTACGCCTCGGTGGACAGGAACAAAAAGTGTCGGCAGAGTGTGAACGCAGACAGTGTTCTGGCCCCGTCCCGGGACGCAGAGGAGGAGGCCCCGCCGCCGGTGCCCGTGAAACTTCTGGATGAGAACGAGAACCTGCAGGCGCAGGACAGGAGAGCCGCGGAGGGGACCCGCGAGACGAACAAGGTGAGCGCCTGTGGCCACAGGAGTCGGGCCTGGGCTCCTCCTGGCCGTGTTCGGGGAGAGACATACACACACGCGTGCAGGGCAGGGAGGGATGGGCGCTGTTCTGGTGGGAGCTGTGTTGGACCTTTTCCCTCCACGTGGTGGAACACCGAACACTCAAGCTTATAAAACAGCCCTCTCCCCCTTCACCTGGCACCTTTCCTGAACGTTCTCCCGTGTTTGCATCCTGTCGAATCGGGGCCACGTGCCGCTTTCTCCCTTCTGAAACCGGGAGTAAGGAGAGAGGCCCGACGCCGGGCCACACAGGCCGTGCCCGCTGCCTGCCGTTCCTCCAGCGGCCAGGTGGCCTCTGTCCTTGCCGGTCCCATCCTCAAAGCGAGGAGCAGGCCCGGGGGACCACTCCTGGCGCCACCCGTTATGTCCGACTAACTTTATGCTTTATAAAAGCCCAGTCAGAGAGGTTTTGTGAAATGTCTAAACAACGGCCCGTCCCTCCCGTTCAGCTCTTCAGCAGAGCTCTAAGTGCCGGGGCCGCAGGCTTCTGTGCTTCTGTGACCGGTGTGAGCCCGGCCCCGGGGCATCTCCTGTCTCCGTGGGATTCCACTGGGCTTGGCCTTCTTCAGGCCGCTGGTATCTAATTACTATTTTCTACACAGAGAAAAGCAAGCTTGCTTCTTAGGTTTTGGTAGGAAGGCCAAGGAGGGGCCAGTCCGTCAGTAGTAGCCTTTCGACCCATCTGGAGTTCATGGTCAGAGGTGAACTCTGGCACTAAATCATTCCTTGCAGTGTTTGCACTTTTCAGATTTTCCACGAAACCAGCTGTCCAGGGCACCTACAAAAGTGATCATAGTCGTGAAATACGAACAGTCTCATGTTTGCCTTTGCATAGTCAAAGAGAATGACGCGAATGTGAAGTGTTTGTCTGTGAGGGTGGGATCCACGGGGACCAGGGAGGGGCTGAGGGCACGGTGGGACTGGAGGCTGGCTCTGGAGTCTGAGCCAGGGGAGCAGAAAGGAAGGTCCCTGGAGAGGCAGACACTGGGAAGGGCCCCGGCAGCAGCCAGCGCAGACGGGGTTGCGAGGAGTCGGGATGGTGGAGCGGCTGTGGGCTGTGGTTCGGGGTACGAGGAGGTCCGGGCTGTGGGGGCTGGGACATGAGCGGTGAGGCCGTGTGGAGGAGGGCGGTGGGGAGGTCGGGGAACTAAAAGCTGTGTTTGAAGGCCGCGTGTTTGTTGAAATCGGGGAGAATGTGCGTGAGACAGGACATGTGTGAGAGGCCAGGAGGGAGCCTGCAGCCGGCGCGAGCTGCCTCTCCGTCGGCTCTGACGTTTCCCGATGGCTCAGGAATCTTCCTGATGACTCACGCAAACTTAGGAACACAGAATCCAGGCATGCCAGAAAGAAACAATGTTTTTATTATCGATTCTTCATTGATGATCGATCCTTCACTGACACCGATTCAAATACAAAAGTGGAAGAAATGTCTCTACTGCTACTGGCTATCCAGAAACATCAGAAAATGGGCTTCTTCTGAGTGTTCTTCTGGGGCTTTGCATAATTTCCCTTATTTCCTAAAAGTCATCCGAAAGCATTCTTATAGAAAGAGGCGTCGGCACACACAGGAGGGAGCTGGGCATCGACCTCACTCCACCCCCCCCCCCCCGGTTTCTGTTTTTCTCACAGAGGTTTAGTGCCCTGTCCTACAAGTCCCGCGAGGAAGACCCGACTCTCACAGACGAAGAGGTGAGTTTTGTAGCTTTCTAAAAAGAGTTTATTGATTTTTAGAGAGAAGGAGAGAGGGAGAGAGAAAGAAAAAAGCCTTGATCTGAGTGCATCGATCAGCTGCCTCCTGCACTCCCCCTTCTGGGATGTGCCGTGACCCAGAATCGAACCTCTTGGTGATGGGATGAGCCACACGCGCCAGGGGTGAATGAGCAACCACTGCGCCACACGGGCCAGGGGAGTGTTACAGCTCTTTAATCACCAGGAGGCCCCCGTAGTCAGACCAGAGTCCCTCCTGGATGCACCCGCGTCCTGACCCTTGGCGTGAGTAGCTGAGCGCGCTCTGACGTGCGGCGGGAGCTGGGTCCGGGTGCTGGCTTGGCAGTGGCTCAGGTGGAGGGACTGACAGGTGGGTGGGCAGGTCCGCTGAGAAAGGAGACTGAGTGGGAATGGAGGGTCAGGAAAACCGGGGGCGGGGAGGAAAGAGGAATAAGAGAGGAACTTAGGAACGAGAGCTTAGTTGGCATTCCGATGTCCGCGCGAGGAGGAAGGCCATCGTGGGTTGGAAAATACAGGAAATTGGAAGGGGTGGGGGTGTGGAGGGGGCTGACCAGCAGGGAGGCCGAGGCCAGGGGGCTGCAGGCAGAGAGCAGGGCCCTTCGGGGCGGGAGCTCCGGGCGGCTGCGCCAGCGGTACAGCCAACAAGGCAGCTCCGGCCCAGGAAGCGCTGGCTGAAGGTCCAGGGAGCGTGAATGGTAACGGCCAGCCGTGCGTTGTCCTGTCTCGCCCGGCTCAGAGCTGGGCGCCCTCAGCCGTCGGGCTGCAGGTGGCTGCCCTCGGACCCGGCGCAGGGAGTTCCGTCTGCATGTGCAGGTGGTGGCGTGCGCAGGCAGCACCTCCTTAGCGGTCTGCGTGAGGATGGGGCCGCAGCCACTGCGGCCTGGGGACAGGAGCAGGGGCTTGCCCGGGGTGATGCCGCCCACCCTCAGGGTCCTCCCGGGGAGGCACCTGCCATCTGTCCACCTGGGTGCACAAGCCACACCTGGGGTCATCCTTGATACCTTCTCCTCATCGTCCTCAGATGCAGCCAATAGCCAAGTCCCTCAATTCCTTCTCCAAACGGTTTCTTTGGTGTCCCGTCTCCATCCCACAGCTTCCTCCTGCCTGGCAGGGCGGTCCCTGGCCTTCCTCCAGCATCTCCCACCCGGTGCCAGAGCCACCCTTTGGGACAAGAGAATAGAATGTAGAAGAGACCTGGAAGCGAATCCTATTAAAATAAACCGAGACCATGTGAAATTTTAAATTACTTATGAGAACATAATCTGCAGACTGAGTAATGAAAATGAAAGATTTTAAAGAGAAAAATTGCAAAGCTAGATACATTTTAAAGAGAGAAAAAATCAAAGCTAAGGCCTCGAAGAGAAACCTGTATGCAAAATAGAAGACAGATATTCAAGAGGAATATTAGGAGACGTGAGAAACTCTTATAAGCACGTTCATGATGCTCTGCACGCTCTGCTCTTGTCCAGAGATGATATCAGGTTGCAATTTAGTGGAGGAGCCTGTGATTGGTTAGAAGAGTTTCTTCCCGGGGAAGCACCTGGAGGAGAGAAGCAGGGCTGGCGGGGAGGGGCTGGTGTCGCCCTTACAGTGCAGGCGATGCTGTGTCTGTCCTGTGTGACCCCTGAAGATGAAGGTGAGCGTGGCTGGCCCCCCATCACCGGCACCCACGACTTACCCCTTTATAACCTGTCCACATTCCGGCTGGGACTACTTTCTGGATAAAAAGTTCCATGTGTTTGCAGTCACTATGAAAAGCAGACAATTTATTCATTCTTCCTAAATTCAAAGAAATTGTATCTTCATTTTGAGTCATTTTTCCATTAGAACGTCTCAGGTGGGAATGTTCAGTGAACAGTCGACAGAGTAGTCAGACCACCCAAGATTGCTCCTGTGCCTACACCTTCGGGTCGTCCAGGCCTGTGGGACTGTCCTCAGCAGATGACCAGGCAGGCCGTGTCCGTTCCGGAGACCCGCAGCCATCAGAGCTCCCCCTACCCCCCGCGGGGCCCCTGTGGAGGTGCAGAGCCCTCGGCACACGCAGGCCGAACGTCTGTCAGGAATCAGGAAGCATGTTTCTTATTCCTGGGTGTTTGGATAAATCAGGCACGGGGCCAAGGAAGGATATGTTTACTTATTTCCAACCACAGTTTCTAACAATAAAATAATAGCCCAGACCGTCTCTTAATCTGTACATCTACTCTCCCATCACCAGTGCAAACTAAGTCGCTCTCACTGTTGGAGCCTCTGTGAGTACGTTAGGACACCGAGTAGCTTGGAAGACAGCCCGATCCTCACATAGGAAAGAGTTCCCATCACTGATTACCGCCAACTCCGTTTCTCGGTTTGCTGGTTGGAAATGAGAATGAATTTCTCACTGAAGTTTCTGTGCGTGTTTGCTTAACCAGCAGCATGTGGTGAAACCAAAAGGAATGGGCCGGACTCTTACAAACACGTGTGTGCACTGCCCAGCAGAGCCCAGGCCCGACTCCGGCCACGCTGTGCAGGACCAGCGTACCAGGCCCACTTCCTGGCTCTCACACTCCGTGGGCGACAGGCTGGCCAGCCCCAGGTTTCTGCCTCCGTGGTTCTGGGGCAGAAGTTGCCTTTCTTGTAAGTTTCTGGATCCTGTGGCTGCTGGTTCAGTGCCCACAGAGTGAGAATCACTCATCTCATGCATGCTTCCTGCCTTTTTTGTAAAGCAGTAGAGCCCCTTTTCAGCTGAGAGAGCCTTCTGATGCAGAAAGACTGCGTCCCTCCAGGGGCCTCAGGCTGCCCGCGCCCTCTCCTGCCCGCCACAGACCGAGAGAGCCGGGTCTTCATGGGCTTGTGCCGACATGGCTGGTCTGCCTGAAGATAGTCTGTGTAATTGTTCTCTAGCAATGCGTGCCAGACACTGAAGAACCCACTTCTGGGCATTTGTCTGAAGGAAGTAAAATCACTGTCTCAGGAGGCACCTGCACCCACATGACCTGCAGTGCTGGTCACACAGCCGAGACATGGGAGCAACCTCAGTGTCGATCTACGGGTGAATGGACAAGAAAATGTGATTTCATATACATGTCAAGTGTCCAAGTGGAATATCCAAGTAGGCATACACAGTGGATATTATCTACACTAATAAAAGAGAAATATGCAAATTGACCGTACCTCCGCGAAGCCCATCAGCCAATCAGGAGTGGGTATTCAAAATTAACCCAACAAAGATGGTTGGTTAATTTGCATACACAGGTGTGGAGCGGCCAGGCAGGGCGGGACGCCTACTATGAGGGGGAGGGCAGGGAGCTACAGGAGCGGTGCTCCGGCTGGGAGCGAAGACTTGCAAGCTCCCGGGTGGCCGGGAGCGAAGCCAGGGGAAGGAAGGCCTATTCTTGCACAAATCTTCGTGCAACAGGCCTCTAGTTCAGCCATAAAAGAAGGAAGTCCTGCCAGATGGGACCTTGAGGGCATCTGCCAACTGAAGTTACCAGACAGAGAAAGGCAAATATTTTATGTTCTCAAATACATGTGGCATCTAAGAAAGCTGACCTCATAGAAATAGAGTGGACTGGTGGTGGCCAGGGGCTGGAGAGATGGGAAATGGGGAGATGTTGGTCAAAAGCTACACACTTCCGACTGGCAGCAAGATGAGCAAGTGCTGGGAGGCAGTGCCCAGCATGGGACGCTGTGTCTGTCCTCCTGTGTGTTCTGTGCTCAGAACTGTTCAGAGAACAGAGCTTAAATGTTACCACCACACCCAGAAATTGGTGACATGTAATGGAGGTATTCCCTAACCTTATTGTGGCAATCATTTCACAACATAGATGTGTATCAGATTGTCGGGTTGTATCCCTTAACCTGACACACGTTGTATGTCGGTTACATCTCAATGAGCTGGGGGTGGGAATCTGATTCAGGCTCTCCACACCAGTTCTTAAAGGGACACACACACACTGGGTGCTCAGTCTCCAGTTTGTCACTAAAGCGGGGAGGGGCGGTCCGGCTTGAAGGGTTTCTGTTTGACCAGCCCTCTGTCTTCTAGATCTCGGCCATGTACTCATCTGTCAATAAACCTGGGCAGTCGCTCAAAGTGCCGGAGTCCAGCGACACCTGCAGCCCAGGAGCTGCCCGGAGGTCCCCATCGTCCTGCAATGACCTCTACGCGACCGTCAAAGACTTCGAGCAGCCTCCCAGCGGCACGGGCACACTGGGCCCGGCAGCGAGGCCCCGGGAGCCCGAGCCCGACTACGAGGCCATCCAGGCTCTGAGCAGAGAGGACGAGAAGGCCCCCCTGGAGACCAGCGGCCTGCGCGGCCCCTTCCCGAAGGAGAACGACTACGAGAGCATCGGGGACTTGCAGCAGTGCCGGGACGTCACCAGGCTCTAGCAGCCCCGGGCAGCGGATCCGGGACAGGAGACCAGGGCGCTGTCCCCGCCGCCTCACGTGCTGCTTCCCTGGCCGAGGGCAGTGACGAGTCCAGGACAGAACAGGAAGGTGCACACCTGGCTGCGCCCAGTGCACCTGCCTGCCAGGCACGGCCACACCCAGCACAAGGCCCCCTGTTCCCACACCCTGCACGGGTCCCAGTGTCAGGGGATACGACGTTCAGAAGAACCAGGTTCCCTTCTCCTGCTCTTGTGGCGTCAGCTCTGGTCCCCTTGACATCTCCCCCTTTCTACCGGCTCCGTCCAAGGAAACCATGCACAGGGCTCGGCCTTTGCCTTCAATGCAGGTGTTTTCAGGTGATGTTTTCAGATCTGTGGTCACCGCTACCAACGGACCACCCAGCGTCTTCCGGGGACGCCCTCGAGGGTCTTGGGTCTCCGTGCCTTCTGATCCGGGCACTCCACGTCAGCAGCTTCTCCCAAAGGACTTGAAGTCACTTTTAGATGCTTTATTTTATTTTTCTAGCCAAAATGTCCCCTCCCCCCCACCCCCCAGTGTTTGAAACTTCAGAACCTTTGCAGTATTTGCGGTGAATGCTGTGGTACTTCCATACTTGTTGGAGCCCGGAGCCCATTCCTCCGGCACACGGCTGGACGCCGTGACGCCGCCTGGCAGGGCTGTGGACTGGACCGTGGGTCTCTGAGGATCTGCGCGGCCACACCAGCTGCGCCGGGCCCTTACATTCATGGCCACCCTAAGGTAATCTAGCTGAGATTAAAATGTAAACATTTATTTTTGTTATCTAAATTTATAAGATGTTTTATGTTTAATGCCTAATTTCTAGAAAGTGTCAGAAAAAAATGTATATTAACTATTTTGATTTTATGTACAATGATTTATACTCATTTTGAAAAATCACCACAAAGCACATAAGCTAGGTACTTATTGTCATTATTACCGTTTTTCTAACTAAGTATTTAAAACATTGAAGGTTTTTAAAGACTCCGACTTTTCAAATGGTACTTGGAGCCCTTGGTCAAAATCGTCTAGCTCTCGCAGAAATCAGAGGAATAACCATAATGGTCGTTTTCAGTGGTTTGTGATGGGAAGTACGTAGAAATTTGAGATGGTGAACCCGGAAGAAGAGCAAAGCCTGCCTGAGGGTGCTGGGCCGCTTCCCGCAGGGCTACTCCGCGGCGGCCGGGGAAGGCAGCGTGGTGAGCGGTCACCGGGAGCAGGTGGTCTGCCGCGTTCTCTCCCCTTCACTGTACAAGCTCGGTGTTTGCAGGGACTCAGGTCGAGAGGTGAGCCTGGTTTGAATGTAACCGTCTCTGCAGAGGTTATGAGGCCACCTGTGGGACTTGCTCACTTTCCATTCTAAAAGGAACCCGCTGACGTTCAGTGTGGGCCGGGCACAGCGACGGGGTGGCTGTCCAGCGGCCTCCGGCACCTGGGAGGGCTCATCACGGGTGTGTCATCACTGTTTACACCTTACAGTTCAGTGTTTCATAAACCCCATCGCTTTTGCTGTATTTGTTGCAAAATCTGTGCTACAGTCTTTGAATTGGACAAAAGCCATGACTTCTTTCAAAAGGGTTTTCATATTTAAAGGCTACAGTTTAAACGTATGAAAGGTAATCCTCAAAAAAAATGTGCTATATCGTTAAAATTCAACTTTGGCATCCATATTAGGCATTGCATTACAGTAACTTGGGTTATGTAAAATTATACAAAAAGATAAAAATAATTTTTAGGAAAACCTTTTCATCTCCTAAATCAGAATTATAAACTTACCTTGCCTAAAAATAGGATCTTTGTTTTTGTTCAGATATTTGTTACATTTAAAAGAATTTTTCTGCTGCTTTGACTATTTCTCAGATACAGTGAGCAGAAAGTGTCACCTGTTTTATGTGAAACGTTTGGATCCGTGTTGTAGGTGTGTCCACATGCCGTTGTCCCCTGCCCGCCCCACATCGCACTGTTCTAGCACACTCTGGAAGTTGCTGCTCTCCTTTGGGGGGAAAAGCAAATTACTGACTTATTTGCTCTCAAAATCCAAGAGTTCATTTGATTCGAGAGCTAGTTAGCAATAGGTAGTCAACACAAAGAAATAAAACACAACCTCTGTTTCTCATAGTGGGTTTTCATTTTTTTAATTGGAGCATTTACTAACTTTAACCAGTAACAAACTATATATATATGGTATATATCTATATTTATATACATATATGAGATATATATGTATATAAATCTCATATATATGTTCTGGTGCTTAATTAGGATACATCCTATTATCCTATTTAGTGTTTTGAATGTTTATTTTACTAGTGTGAAGACTATCATCATAGAAGCAGGACAGAAACAATTCTCCAATAGCTTCTCTTGATAATAGTAGGAAAACCTTCTCAAGTTGCCCTCATTTAATTTTTCTAATGAATAAATTCAGATTTTAAATCAAGTCCATAGTTCCTTCAGCTGTACAGCAGTGGTACTTTAAGTAGTTTTATTGTCCATGTGACTCAGACAGGTGTTGGAGAAGAGATTTGGCCCAAAGCTCCAGGAGCCAGGACAGGCACAGTGAGGGGACCCGCAGGTCGCAGGGCAGAGCTGCTCCGTGGGGCCATTCCTTCACTTTCTTCAGAAACCACAGGGTCCGCAGGCGCAGTGCAGTGAGCTGTGGGAGGTGCCTGCTCTGGGCTGATGGCGGGCCGAATCCCAGCTTTGGTGCAAGACCGCACTAGGACTTTGTAAATGAGTCGGCGACAGCTTTCAGTGCTTCTTGTGTTAGCGTGACTCTGCAGGACCCGGATGCCAGGCCCTGATGGTGCCCGGCCAGCTTCGGCGGGAAGCCACGGTACGATGGTAACTTCCCGGAAGTCCTGGCGAGCTCACTGTGCTGTATGATCAGGCAAAGTTAACGTGTCACATGTACTGTTGATAAGCGATCGATGTGAAAACGGGAGCCTGTGTCTGTGATGTCACATGCGGCATGGACCTTCCGGGGCCCGAGGTGGTGTTCTGCTCTGTGTTGTACCTTTTCTCCACTAGGCTGTTTCTGACCAAGGCGCTGGGCAGGTGTTCACACTTAGAAAGCATTTGACGAAGAGATCAGTCCAGAGCCATGATAAATTGGAGTCTTCATCCGGAATTACCAAAGGAAACTAAATGAAATCGTGGCCCCGAAGAGAACGGATATTCCCACTGCTCTCTGTTTACCTCCTGTCTCCATATTTATAAAGGATTTCGTTGGTTTTCCAGGCTTTTCTTTCATTTAACCAGGAAATGGTAGTTCAGACTCCTCGTCATGCCAGATGAAATGACAAATGCAATTTTTGTTAAAAAGGCAATTTTTTTCAAATCTTTTAATTTGGTGATCATTTATCTTAATGAGTTAGATTACTTTATTTTTTCCTCACTCACCACTTACATAATACATGGCTTTTTTTTTTTTTATGTATTGGGCTCTGCATCTCTCGGATTACCTTGTGTACTGGATTATAAAGGCTGGTAATTGTTATTCCTCAGACTTCTGTATGTTAAAGTGGCAACAGTAAATTTTTTGATGTTACCTTTTAAATAATTGTGTTGTATTGATATGCCTCATAGGTTCAGGAGAAGTTTGAAATATAGCTAAACAAATAGGAATTTGCATTTCACTGTTCGTGCATTTTTTTCCTCATAAAAATAATTTCCCAAAAAGTGACTTACTGTCTGTTAGGTGGTCCCGATGGGTTTCATAGTCCTCCTCTCACTGAACAGGTTTCTGCCGTAGTCAAATAGTTCAATTCACAAATGAGTGGGGAAGCTATTTTCAATACTGGGAATTTTTAAACTTCAGTTTTAGTTCAGAAATACCTGGGATTGGCTTCCACAGCTTGTAATGTTTCCTGTCCTGACAGTTTAAAGATGGCGGGCAGGAAGGCACTGTTCTCCCGTCTCCCGGGCTCCGCCTGCACAGGTGACCTGTCACTTTGCACAACACGACCCTGAGCCTCTTTCCACCCCTCCCAGTCCGCGGCTGTTGGAAGGACGCCCTATCACGTCCATCTTCTCCAACACCCACCATAGCCCCTGCCTCTCCAGAGCCGTCCCCTCTCAGGTGAGCAGACAGCCCCCCAGCTCGGTTTCCGGCCCCGCAGGCTGCCAGGTAACGCCCAGATGCACCTGGGGAAGCAGATGCTGGTGGTCTGGCTTGCCCGCATCTCTCATGAGCATGGTTGGCACTGAGGGGCCACAGGGAGGAACCTTTGTAGTTCTGTTGTGAACTTGAACTCGCAAATGCAGACACACGCTCCCTGACGGTGCTCTCCTGGTGAGCTCGGCCCCCACAATGCACCGGGACAGCCCTGTGTCCCGGGGCTCCCGTGAAGGTCGAGCTCGGGGGTGGACCAGTAGGTTCCTGTAAGGTAGGACGCTGGCTGTTTTAAGGGGGGAAAACCCTCTCTTGTAAGGAGCAATCATTTATAAAAACAAACTGAGTGCACCTTGTGCGTTTTGTCAGTTCTACCCAGTTTGAGACCCCGGTCCCAGCATCACACTGGAGTTCCCGGCCATTTCCAGGCAAACGGGCATTGCCCTGTTCAGGCCAAGCCCAGGTGGATGGTGACACGGGGGCTGAGGGTCTGGACACCTAAGATCCACCACCTTTAGTTTGGATAGTTTTGTTTAGTGTTGATATTTTGAAGTTCATTCTAAGTGAACTTAACACCGTAGTTAATTATCCAAATTAATAATCAGGAGTGCAGTTTTCCCCAAATTAACAGAACAGATAGCTGCTCGATCTCGTTATATATTTACCTTTAAAAGCCCACCCACTATACCAGTTCAGCACCCTGAAAAAGACAAGGTGAAAAGAGACCAGCCCTGGCCCCTGGGGTCTGCGCTCCGACTGCCCGGTCACAATGTCTGCTTTTGTTTGTTGTTGTTTTTGTGGGTTTTTTTTAATTTTTATTTTATTGTTTAAAGTATTAAAAATAGTAGTACATATATCTCCTTTTTTTCCCCATTGACCTTCCCCCAGCCTCCCCTCCCCCCTGTCACATGCCCTCATCCTCCCCCCAACCCCGCCCCGTGTCTTGCGTCCATTGGTTGTGCTTATATGCATGCATACAAGTCCTTTGGTTGTTGGTTGTTTTTTAACTCAACAAGTTAGAAACCGTGAGTTTAAAACAAACTCTTTTCTCTTTCTTGAGCTTAAAGAGCATTTTTTTTTAACTTCAGGTCCTCACAGAGGTGGGGGAGGCTGACCCCAGGGGGAGGCTGACCCCAGGCGGAGTCTGCCTGAGGACTTTGGACATTCCTTCGACAAGTCTGTATGTGTTCGGACGAGCCTGCCGCACTGCAGGCCCCGCCGTGGCTCGCTCACCTTTACAGCCCATGTTTGCACACGCTTCTCCTGTGCTGCTCCCGCAGCGCCCGTGGCCCTGGGTGGGGCTGCCGCAGGGCTTGTCGCTCGGGAGGAGCAGGGAAAAGGGCAGGAAAGCCGAGCTTTGTGAACATCAACAAGCATTTGAGAGAGTCGGACTTTGACACTTTTTTCTATTTTTTTTTTTTCTGAGTCGCAACCACATACTTGCTTCTGGGGGTGGGCAGGGCAAGGATCAGAAGTAAAAACTGAACTAAGTGACACGGCCAAGGCTGCCTGCCCCGCCACCCCCCATCCCCATCCCCTTGGTGTTTCTGTGTCTGGAAAATGCATTATCCCGACTCCCTGTCCACCACGGAGTCCCTTACGGAGGGAGCCAGAAGCAGGTAGAGAGGAGAGGCATCTCAAAGACTTCGTTATTGTGTAGGTATTTTCTTCTTTATCAACTCAGGAATCAGCCTGGTTTGTGGGTAGCATAATATGGCTAATTAAACTATAATGTGTAGGTCACTGGACACATTCTTTCAACGGTTTCATTTAAAGGCTTCTGACTGTTTTAGCTGGGGAGAGAAACCCCTCCTAACGGGAAAACTAACCTCACAAAAGACTTCCATAAACTCTTTCTAGAAGACTGTACATCAGTCAACATCTACCCCCAGAGCATGTGTTTCTTGTCGATGGTATTTCAACAATTTTTATGGGAGAAAAAAATGCACATTTTTTATTTCCTGGAAAAGTAAATCGGGGTGTTGAATTAAATTCTCAGAGGGGATCATTGAAAGGGAAGCATTGGCTTTGGAGATGAGCCCTTGGCTCTATGGTTCCTGTTCCAGCATCGACTTTACTGTGTGACCTTGAACAAATGAATTAACTTCTCTGTGCCTCCGTTTCTCCATGTACAAAATGGAGATAATGATACCAACCACTGCCTACCTCATAGGGATGTTATGGGGACAGATGGGATAATGTGGAGGAACACCAATGCTTTGAACTCTGGAAGAAGGTGCTACAGGAATTGACGTTGTATTGTTTTTACTGCCCCAAGTATTATGTTTAGGGCTTAAACCATAGCAATACTGTTAGTCATGTTGGGAGTGAGTGTCAATTTCATGCATATTCACAGCTCTCTTCGCAGCCCAGCCTGGTCATCCAGCCAATCACGGTACCTAAGGACTGAGTGGTTGTTTGTTTCCTGTGCTTCTGCCCCTAGTGTTTTATTCGGAATGTTCCCCAGAGGCTGGGGTTAACTTCTAATATCTTATTGTTTACATGTAATGGACCTTATGCGAGCTGTGTATAAAGAATAATTACAGGTAAATAGCAGGTACATTGTAATTAAGGCACTTATCAAATTGTCTTTGTTCTTTTTGTTTCAATAAAGGTCAGTTTTATATAAAAAGCTTGTTAAAATTCATTTGGTCTTTGAGAAGACCAAGAGTGGCTCCTGTAGCCCAGCCAGCATGGCTCAGTGGTTGAGCCACGACCTGTGAACCAGAAGGTCCCGGTTCGATTCCCCGTCAGGGCTTGATTCCCAGCTTGGGGTGTGCAGGAGGCAGCCAACCAATGATTCTCTCTTATCATTGATGTTTCTCTCTCTCTCCCTTTCCCTTCCTCTCTGAAATCAATAAAAATATATATTTTTAAGTGGCTCATTTATATGCCCGTAGTGTATAACCCGGGTCTGGAATTTCAGCCACCAGCTCACCACCATGCCAGGAGGATGTGCCGGTGGCCGGGCGGGCGTGCTGGCGGGGCTCCCACGCTCCGCAGAGAAGGCGCTGAGCTGGAGGCCAGCTCCGGAGCCTGAGGAGCTGCTGGGCTGCCCTGTGCTGTGTCCACACAGGAAGTGAGGGGTCGCAGTGCGGACCCCACCGGGCCTCTGGGGACCGCCAGGCCATGGCCCCTTGGCCTCAAGCCCCTGCTTTCTTTCTCACCGTGTGGGCAGTTTCCACACAAACTTCCCCAAGCTGATGGTCCCAGCTCCACGCTGTGTTCAAGGCTCAGAAAATGTGAGTTGGGTTTTGCAGGCCTGATCCGTTTAATTCTGGTGCATTCTTTCTTCCCACCGGCTGCAAATCAGGAGGAGAAGTGAACTCTGCAATTATACTAAATTGGAAAACTGTGGCGTTTCCACGGAAACACGACTAACCTGACATGAGCCAAATCAGGGGCTCCTTGGACGTAGAGGGTCGCCCCAAAGTGCAGCGTCTCGCCCACTGACTTAGCTCCCTTCGCCTCGCCTCGTGGGCGAGGGAGGGTGCACTGTGATCAGCCTCCACAGTGGCGTGGCGAGACCAGCGCGTCACTGCGCTGTCCTGGGTGGACGCGGTGACGTGGAGAGTGGCCAGGAGCCAGCAGGAAGAAAGAATGCCCCGGAATGAAACGGATCAGGCCAGCAAAACCAATTCACATCTTTTAAATTGAGGTAAAAATAATTTTTCTCACTAAAAATATATTCCTTACTCTCTCCTCTTTCTCATCCTCATTAATTACTGGGAAGCTTTTAAAAATGAAATCTTTTTGGTTCTGAGGTTTTTGTTGTCCACTGCAATCACTGTTAGTGTTTTTTGTTGTTTTTCTAAGTAGTTTTTAATCCCTGATGCCTCTCACTTCTTTCCTTTCATAACTACTTGGATCCAGTGACTTCCACATGCTGACCATCTACATCTTGTTACAAATATTTCTGTCCCTTGGCACCAGGGGGCCCACTGCACCCTGGACTACAGCAGCCAGTGCATTCCGGGCCCAGCCTTAACTCGCTTCCTAAACCACGTGTCCCCTCCCATGTGGGGGCCTCAGCTGAGGCCAGGCCTCGCTGAAGTTCACACCAGACGCCGCCACGTGGAGCGGAACGTCCACGGCTGCCCAGGACCTCCGCCTCCTGCCCCAGCGCCACAGTGTTCTCTTCCCTTTCCAACCACGACCCACACCCTGTCTTTCCAGTTTCCCCCGCAGTCACTCCCGCCAGCCCTCAGGAAGGTAACCGTCCACTGACGGGCAGTCAGAACCGAACCCCGCATGTCGGGAGCTGCAGGCTCCACCCGACTGCTTCTCCAGACACTGTGGCCTCCCAGGGTTCGCACGTGAGCGCCCGTGAAATCCGTGCTCCACTCCCACCGAGTCCAGGACCTTCCCTGACGCTGTGTGGGACGAATCAATGGGCTTCTAGGTATGGAGAGCCTGCCCTCCGGGCTACCCCTTTGCAGCAAAGAGAAGCCGGCAGGGCAGCGGCTCGGAGCCTGCCCGTGTTCCTTCTCTTGGTCGCGTGGCTGCGCGTCTCCTTCAGTCTGCAAAGCACCACACCAAAGTGAGTCATTTAACCAACCCCCCCAGGCTGATCCCTGTTTCCTTAAGAGGAAAACCCAGCCCCCCCCCCACCCCCCCGGCCCTAGAGTAGATGTCTGTTTAAGTCAGGGAGGTGCAGCCGCTCTCGGTGTCCCCTCAGAGGCCCTCCACCTCCCCACCCACAGCAGGGAGCCAGGGGCGCTGGGTGCCAGCGACCTTCATTCACTCCCCGTCAGTGCTGACCACCAGGCCAGGGACCCCTCCTCCTAAAGCCGCTGGGAGAGTGGTGCTCCTTTGCACTCAGCCTTCGGGAAACTACATGCCGTTAGGTGTGCTGGGGGCTGGTGAGGGCAGGTTCCCACCCGACCAGCTCAGTCCAGAGTCTGGGTTACCCCACCTGCCCCCACAAAATCCGTCATGCTCCATGAACAGAACGTCCACCTAATCCATCCGCCTCCTCGTGCAGGTGCACCCTGGGGCCGGGAGCAGTTTCCTGAGGTTGGTCAGTAAGGCGCCGGGTCTGCTGGCGGAGGGAGGGCCTGGGGAGGCCCGGGAGGCAGCGTGGGGAACGGGTGTCTGCAGGCTTGCTTTGGTGTCAAAGACAGAAATCGGATCCCAATGTCACTTACCCACCGCTCAGCCTTTGTCAGGTCAAGAGAACTCTGTCTACCTCCGCCTACTCACCTGGAAAAGTAGGACCAAGGATTACACAAAATAACATACAGGAAAGTGCCCAACTTCTTAGGCACCCCCAACACCCTCAGTTCTCCTTGTTCCTTTCGTCAGAGACCCCGAACCTTCTCACGGGAACAGAAAAGATGCCGGTTCATCACCATCACGACTCCTCTGAAGTCTTTCTCCCCCTTCCCTTGGCCAGGCCCTACACAAGTGCTGGCACATGCACACACGCACACACATACTTAAATAATGCACACACATACACACATGTATACACGCACAGATACACACTTGCGAGCACATGCACACACTTGCACACATGCACGCACAAATCTAAATACACACACACATACACACTTGCACACATGCATACACATGCACACGCATACATGCACACATCCACACTTGAACACAAGCACATGCACACGTGACATTGACTCCCTCCCTATGGCGGGGCCACCAGCCCGCTCACCAGCACTAATGGCAGTCATCACCATGGACCCCACGAGGGGTTGTCTGCTCACTTCAAGGTCTGGCTCAGGTTCCCCCAAACACCTGCCGCACTGCACCCTGCTAGTGGCACCTGCAGGCCCAGGCGGGTGCAATGCAGACACCACACTGGAGACACTTCCTGTCTGGCTGGCATTGATTCCTGTGTTTCGCTTGAAGAGATGTCTTTCCTTGTCTCCCCCTCACGGTGCTGTGGCTGCACTTCGGGCTCTCCATTCAGCTCCGAGCATGTTCACTTCCCACTAGCGACAGGGGTGAGAGGAGCCCCTTCTCCCAGGGACCCGGCAGGAGCGTTCGGGGTGACCTACACACCATGGACTGTTACTCACCCTTAAGAGGCAGCAGAGTCTTACATGTGTGACGAGGTGAGCAAACCCTGAGGACGCTGTGCAGAGTGAACAGGCAGGCACCAAAGGACGAGCCCGTGTGATTCCACGCGGGGAGGGGCCTAGAAGAGTCACACTCCTGGAAACGGGCAGGGCGTGCTGGCCAGGTTGGGGAGGGGCAGGGAGGTTAGGCTCCGTGGGGACGAAGTCTCTGTCTGGAGAATGAAAAGGTGCTGGGATGGATGGCGGGCATGGTCGCACACTCGTGCATGTACCTAATGACCCTGAACTGTCCCCTTAAACATGGCTGAAATGGTAAATTTTAGGGTATATTTTACCACCTAGAAACCAATCGCAAAGAGTCCTGATGCCCAGGTCCAACCTCTGCAGGTTCCGATGAGTTGGGTTGGGGTGTGGTCTGGACACTGAGAGTTTGTTTAACTCCCCAGATTACAAAGGTGGCTTTGTAGGAACCACAGAAACCAAGGATCTTCAGGGACCCCTGAAGCCCCAGCCAAGAGGAAGCCCCCTCAAACGTGGGTGATCATGGGGTTTGCTCAGCCCCGCCTCTGTGCCCCAGCACCGTGGAGTTACGAGGAACCACCAATGCCCAGCCCCTCTGGAGAAAGGGGGAACTTGTTTGCACCCAGCAGTCCTATCCGGTCCAAGAGGGACGGTTCCTGTCTTTCCCGCCTCCGCGCTGCAGAAATGGTCCGCGCTGGGACGGGGGAGGGTGCACGGTGTGTGTTGATTTTGCTATTGTAAAAAAGTAGGTTTTTTAAAAGACTGGCACAAAGGCTTTTTTAAATAGAAAGAATCCTCTTTAATCCTCGGCGTTAACTCTCTTGATGCCGTGAGAACACTGCAGTTGAAACTGGTTGGTCATTTGAAAGCTTAGTGCTAGCTTTTCCCACGATTTTGCTCTTTTTTTAAAGGCAATTGAATACAAAATAATAATCACAGTTTCGTAAGTTGGCTGGGTTCACTGTCTAGGTCAGTGGTCGGCAAACTCATTAGTCAACAGAGCGGCAAACCGCGGCTCGCGAGTCACATGTGGCTCGCGAGCCGCAGTTTGCCGACCACTGGTCTAGACTAACGGTCTGTTTCCTGGAAACCTACCTAAGCCTCTGCCTCTTGTTTTTTCACTGTTTGAGTAAGACACACACACACACATATGCATGCACACACACATACATGCATATACATGCACGCACATGCGCACACGTGCGCACACACAGACACACACTGTCCTTGCGCCTATGCGACACGGGGGAGATGCGGGGTCCCAGGCCACCCTTGGGGGGCCAGGCTCCCACATGGAGCACAGCCCGTGAGCGGTCAGAAAGGAGGCCCCAGGATGGACAGAAGGCGCCTGGTTGACACGCCGGCTCACCGGCCCCTTCACATGTCTGGCCGGACAAACGGCCTCTGTCTGTCAAGTTCCTTGAACTCAGTAACTGCCCGGGCGCCTAGCCAAGAGCTCAGCCAGGTCCTGAGCAGAGCCCTCTCGCCCAAGAGCAGGAGGAATCATGGCGAGGAACCTGCCAATTTTCTGTCCCTGGAGCGTCTCCAGAGGCCGGACCCGCGCCCACGAGGCAGGAGTGGAAGCAAGCAGGACTCCTTCCTCTGTCAGACCCTGCTGCTGGGCGTGGGCAGCACGGGGCGGGCGGACCTGGGGCGCGGAGGCGCGGAACCTGCCGGGTCAGCAGGGCAGGCAGTGAGGGGAGATAAGTGCCCCCCGCACCTCCCCACAGCCTTCCAGCTCCACGCCCGCCCCCCTGCCTCCTCCCCCCCCCCCCGCTCCCCCCCCCCCCCCGCCCCTCCTGGGGGCAGGAGCAGGTTTGTTGGGGTAAAGCCTTTTCAGCTGTTCCCTCTGACCTGGAACTTGTGAACTGGAAAGGAGCTCACAGCCCCGTTTTGCTCTGGCTTGATAAGGTCCCTCAGAGTTCATGCGGGAGGGAGAGGGAGGTTGAGGGCTTTCACGTGCCAGGCTGGGTCATTGTATTTCCCTTTCACATGCACAATGGGGTATTACTAAGGCCTGACACCCCAGGACTTGTTTGTTTACAACTGGGAGGTTGGGCCTTTGACCCCCTTCACCCATTTCCCGTTTTGAGGGCATTCACGTCTGAACTGTCATCTCCTCTGGTCTCATCTCCCTATTCTGAGTGCAGCTGCTGAAAGCAACCTGGCCGGACTTGCATCCTCATCTTCATCTTCAAGGGTCTAGTTAAGAGGCCCCAACAGCCCGTCTTCCCACCGGAGAGCCCCTCCCAGGCCTGTCCCAATCCCCTGCAGCGAGTCCACTGGGTTCCTGCCCCGCCCGCCTGGCCCCTGCTCCTGGCCGGCTCCAGCCCGCTGGCTCCTCGCTGCCGCACCAGGCGTCTCTCGGTCCCACTCTCTTTCCATTTCCCCAGCCTTCCCTCTTCCCATCTCCCAGTTTTGCCTGAACTTTTGGGGAACCCAGCTGGGTTCTCATTCAGTCCCTGGAAGGGGTGGGTGAAGGCCCGGGAGGGAGGGAGCTGGGCAGGGTGGCCCACACAGCCGGCAAGTCAGAATCCCACACTTGCCCAGATTGCAGGCCCCCTGAGGCCTCGGGCGCCCCAGCCATGTCTGCCTTGGCCTCCCCGCCAGGGATGCTGCCAGGAAGTTCTGAGCATCAGGCCTGGGCAGGGGCAGGGAGCAAAGCAGCCCTGAGTCCCAGGGCCTGGAGCAGCCGGACCTCACTCCCCACCCCCCTTCTCCCTTCTCTGTCTGGGCCTGAGAATGACAGCCCTTTCCTGCCTAGGATGCTTGTCACCCACAGCCAGCCTAGCGTGGGCAGGGCACGGGAGCAGGAGGGTTGCAGGGTGTGGGAGTGGCAGGGAGGTGTCTCCTCATTAAAAGAGCCACAAGGCCCCTTTGGTTGTCACCCTTCCCTGCCAGAGTCTCACTTGGGAGGTGCTTATTCAGAGAAGGCTCTAGAATCGGAGCTGGACGGAGCTGGGCCACATATCCCTGCCTCTCATGCTGAAGTCTCGCTTTCTGACAAGTGTTTCCTCACCACAGTGCCCACCACATGGGAAAACACGGGGCCCGAGAGGGAACGTCCTCTCTGAAACTGATGTTCACATGAAAACATTCCAACCTGTAACGAATTTCTGTGAGTTCATTTGAGCCAATCTGTCAACAACTGCCGGGATGCAGAACCTCAGCGGATTGGATAATGCCCCAGAGAATGGCGGGTTACATCTATGTTTATACATTGCAATCCAAGGAAGGGATGTAGGTGGGTTACGTGCAATCCATTGGTGATAGACTAGAGAGGCGGGAGAAAGCAAAGCAGGGAAACCCCTGGGATTGGATAAAAAGTAAAATGATGGACACATGCATAGGTGGGTGCAGGAACAATTAACATGATAACAATGAAGGAATTTGTGGTCTCTGTCCTGGTGCCCAGGCACATTAGGTTGTGCCCCAAGGGGTCCAGAGAAGGGGAAGTTACAAGTTACCCGGACATTTCAAGGGTGTGTTATCATAGATGCAAAAAGACAGACAGGCTCAGCTAAGGTAAAGGTTGACCTTGTCAGGGAAGATACCGGCCTAGGACTAACTACCCATGGTAACTGCATTTAGTTACAGTTTAATTTCAGACCTTCCCTGAGCTTGTCGGGTCAGCATGTGGCCCCATTGGTCCACACTGACATTGGGTTACTTCACAGGGCGGTTGCAAAGCTGCGTGTGGAGGAAATCATTGACTTTCTTCCCCCACAAATACGAACAGCATCACTGACCTCAGGATGGTTTGTGGAGACCAGGCTATTCAATTAAGACCCTCCCCTGAGATCTCCCAAAGATTTCCACCTGCAAGAGTGAGAAACAGGCTCAGGACAAAGGACCCAGCTCACGCTCTCCCCCAGGGGAGCACACCCACACCATTCCCCTCCCCCTTCTTCCCTCTAAGGGACTCCCTGGGACTTGCACCCAGGGGAGCGGTGGGCCGCGGCAGCTTGTCCCAGGCTCACCCCTGGACCCGTCTCCAAGGCCCCCTTTCCTCTGACTTCCCGGTTCGCCAGAGCAGCCCGGCCTGGCACTCCTGTTGCTTCTTCTGTGCCGAGCCCTCCCGTTTCACTGTCCTGAGTGTATTTTTGCTGCGGCCAATTAAGTCTTACACACTTTGCTACACTTTGTCTCCTGATTGAAATCTTTCCTTCAAGAAGACAAGAACCGAGGTCTCATCATCTCGCTGGTAACAGTATCAAGGCTGCTTACAAAATATTGTAAATCCTCAAGAGATATAAGCAAGAGGAAAAAGAAACACTGAAATATTAAAACAGAAAGAAGCTTAAAAATAGCAAATTACCAAACCCAATTGCTTGCATATATTCAGGCTTCTGAGTAATGAGTGAAGGAGGCATTTAGAATCAGACAATTGAAAGAAGAGAAAAAAGTTGCAGACGATGATAAAATTACTAAACATATAACACATTCAAAAGAAGAACACACAAAAAACCATGTCATTTAGGAATAGCTGGGTGTCTGCTGTCGCGAACATCTTTGAGATCAGCAAAGCAGAGGGATTCAAAGAGACAGCAGGGCTGAAATCAGCTCCTCTCGGAGCAGACGGTAATCAAGGGGACCGAGCAGAAGCCTTTGTTAATCATGATAACGAAGATGCCGCATTCAAAGGAAACAGCCGAGTGGAAGGGTGCCAGGGCCGCACAGTCTCCAGGCAGGAATAAAAGGAAAGCTAGGGAATGACAGGGCTTCGTCTCAATGTCTGTAATTTGTAAAATAATAGAAACAATCACAGGGTAAATTTGCCAAATGCATTTACAAATGAGTATCACTCCCTTTAATCAGGTGGCATATAACCAGCCAGGCTGGATAGAAGATTGGGATTTAAGAATCTCTCTCTCTCTCTCTCTCTCTCTCTCTCTCTCTCTCTCTCTCTCTCTCTCCTTTTTGATGGGGCTATGACAGAGTTTTTAATTGCATATGACGTTTTATTTTAATGTCCAGGTTGTTTTTACACAGTGGCTACTTTTAATGTGCCCGCAGTAGGAGAGAGTACAACCAAAAGAAAAGCAGAGAAAAACAAAGCATTCTGTGCTCTGCTGTCAGGCACCGGAGCCGTTAGCCACACCGGCGATTGAAAGGAACTAAAATGAAAATTCCGCGCCTCCGTCACACTAACCACCTTCCAAGGGCTCCATCAGCTCCGCGCGCTCGGCTGCCACGTTGGACAGTGAGGACAGCGAACATTTCCGTCGCTGCAGAAACTCTTACTGAACAGGCTGCAAAAGCAAAACAAGCAAACCCCTCTCTTTCCAACGCTGGCTTTCGCCGGAATGATGAGGCAACAAACCTCTATTTTTGGACTCTCTTTTTTCTGCGTTCACTGCCACTCATGTTGCTCTTCAGCTCCTTTCAGGAATTCAGTTGCAACTGAATTCTCTTTCCTTCTTGAAAACCTGCTCTCAGGAAAGTAATTAAACTCACTCATACTCCGGTAGACACGACTGTCTTTGAACCTCACCATTTCCTCAAAAGGATCTGCATGCCAACAAGCCTGAGCTAACGCGGAAGGGACATGTTTTCAATTGTGGCTCTTAGACATCAGCACCCAGACGGAAGTGGTTTTTCCAGGACGGATGGGGGAGTATTTAAATCTTCTGAGGTTTTTGAACTGCAAATAGTCCTTTCTGAAATGAGACTACGCACCCCTAATCTACCTGGCTTGTGACTCTGGTTTTCTCCTGTGAGTCTTCTTGGGATATGTAGGTATCCTGTGGGTCTTCAGCAGCCTGCAGGTCCCTGCTGAGTTCTAACTTAGCAAAAATCAAACAAGTCCTGCAGCAGAAGGTCTCTGAGCCTTTATCACCAGACACCACACTTCACAGGAGCTGCCTTAGGCCAGTTAGCGCCTAGCTCTCCTTCCTGGAGTAAAGGAATCCACCATTTAACTTGCTTCAGCCAGAAAGACAGCCTGTGGTCGCAGAGGACAAACAGAAGCTCCGGGACAGAGAAGACAGACAGCGCTGGCGAGGATCCGAGGAGCCGTGGGTTAGCAGCAAGGTGGTCCCCACCTGAGCTGACAGCCCCTGTGCACCTCCTCCTCCTCGCCAGAGCAGGGTCGGCTGGTGCACACGAGTGGCCACACCGTCTCCCTGGGATCATGTGGAAGCAGAAGGAGCGTCTCTGATGACAGGTCACCAACACGCCCCCGGAGGGCTCCGTGATGCCTGCTCGGCGGCTGGGTGCTGGCGGCCCCCCAGGCACTTGTTTTTGTTGAGGAACAAAAGCCTCACTCCCAGCTGTGGCGCCCAAATCTGGCTCCCACTGTAGGTCTCCGACAGCTCAGGCCTGGGGAAGTCTGGGGTGGGGGTGCTCTGCCAATCGCACTGGCCCCGCGCAGGCACTGCAAAATCCGGAGGTGGAGTGCTCGGAGCGGGCGGGCGCCCAGGGAGAAAAGGGAAAGTGCACCAGGATGTGAATGTGTTTGCTCAGCTCCTGCAGGAAATTCCCCAGCAAGTTACTTCTGACTTTCTGCACACAATCTCCGTGATTACAGGGCGACAAAGCCACAGGACGGTGTCCCCATCAGTCAATATGAGATTAAAGTGACCAGGGAACAACAAAGGCAGAAATCTCTCTCCTTCTGTGCGCACACACACACCCCAAAATAGCAAATATGTGTTCCCTAAAAAAGAAATTCTAGTCATTTTTTTACTCACACACACTAACTTCCGCTCTCAGGCAAGTATTCTGACGACGTGTGCTGAGGGCAGTGTGTGTTAAAGAGGGCTAAGCTCGTTGCTCGTGGAAGAAACGCCCCTCTGGGTGCAGGCTGGTGCGGGACAGGCATAGCTTCGGTCTGAGGGTTGCTTGGGAGATGAGGATTCTCTTACCCTTCGCCTCTTCGCCTTGCACTGGGATGGCAGTCTCTAGACCACAGCACCCACTGCCTCTGTGGCACCACGAGGGGCCTATTTTCTTGGGTTCTGGTCACCTCCCCTCCGAGGCGAGTGTTGTTCATTTTGCTCACAGCTGCACACCAGTGCCAAACACCACCAGGCCCGGCACGTGGCGGGCTGACAGATACGGATCGAATGAGTGACGAATGTTTTCAGGGATGAGGTGTTAATTTGGACCATCCGTGGAGGGGCCCTGGTTTGGGAGGTAACAATGTGTGATGTTTAGGGAGCATCTCAGGGACATAGCAGCAATAACTCCTCCCCACCTACTTGACACTGAGAGCTATTGTTTGACTTCAGAGCCCATATTGTGAGCATGCTGTGTCCTGAGCCCCTATCAGGAGACATTTCTAGGTTCCTGATGAATTAGTTTATTTGATTTTACTTCCCACTGGCGTCCCCTGAGGGCATGAGGTGGGTCTTCAGCAGCCTGCAGGTCCCTGCCCTTCCAGATCCCTCTCACCCCTCCAGCCCCGCTCAGCCAAACCTCCTCGGGGACACTGGCCTTCCCTTAACGGTCCTGATGCGAGGCCAGTCTTGCTCCTTCTCAGAGCACAGCCTCTCCGGCCCAGCGGCCAGGGAGTGGGGCCGGGCCTGGGCTGTGCTGAGGCAGCCTGAGGGGGATATGAGCTCATTTCAAAGCGTATCGTGGAAACTGGAAGAACGCACGGGTGACCGCAGGTAGGGGGGCATGCTTTATTACGAACAGAGCAGCCCAAAACTGGCTCGTCAGTGGCAACTTATACACATGCTCAAATAAAAGGGGCCTCGTGCCATTCGCGACGCTCACGCTACATTACCACAAGCAGGTTCCAGAACGGTGCGCTTGTGCAGTGCGCATATTGCTATGCGGAGTCATTGCCCTCGCGCATGCGTAGGGCAAAGGGCCTTTCATACAGTAACAGCGCTGTGTCCTCTCCTGCACATGTGCATATGGCCTGTAGGCCTTGAACCACCTGCATACTCTGGTCAGGGCCCCCACACGCGACCCCTTACGCCAGATGGTTTCTACGGGGTAGCCTGGCCCATTGCCAGCTCCTTGAGCACAGAGTCCACAATGCTTAGCTACCTGCACCACTGTCCCTGGTCCCATGTGCCCCAATTTCCGATGAAGACACCCAGGCTGCTACCTCCTAGACCCTTGCTAAGGCATCTGCCTTATCACTCCCCGGGGCTCGCAGCGGTCTATGGCCACTCAAATGGTATATTGGTGCCTCTTTGGGAGTCCCTACTTCCTGTATCTCCTTCCCCACTTCCTGTCCCCACACGGGGTGATGTCCTATCGTCCACTGATGCTTGTGCCTTTTCGGCAACAACAAAGTCAAGCCCTTAAAGACAGCCCTGCTGTCTGTTCCAATGACTGCAGGGCCAGGCTCCTGTGTCCAAACCATCCAGACTGCTCGCAATTCAGCCCATTGGCTACTTTGCCCTGAACCAGAATCGAACCACAGTTCATCTGTATCCAAACGGGCAGCCACGGTGGCAGGGATACCCCTACTTGACCCGTCCGTGTGCCACATGGTCTCCGGGAGGGGGTGTACCTTCTTGGAATGGATAGGGAGTGCCTCCTCCACAGGAGTTTCATCCCTTGACAGGGTCTCATGAGTCACAGGACCCAATAGGGTTTGCAATTCCTGTGACAGAGGGCCTGTCCTCACCGCTGCCCTCAGTTCCAAATAGACCGCCGCTTTGCTAAAGGTGAGGTCTGTGCCACTGCCGACTTGGGCGTTGTCACCAGGACCTAAGCCAGCCGGCTGTAGGCCAGGCAGTCTTCACAGCCCTCACTTTGTGTCACGATCGCCTTACAGGCCTGCAAGGCCGCATCAGTGGCTGCCAACTGCTGCTCGATGAGGGAGTGCCGACTCTCGGCCCCCTTCCACAGCTGGAACCAGACCCCGATGGGTGCCCTTCTCTGCCCATGCTGTCGCCACAGACCCAACTGAGCCCCTGTGGAGTAACAGTTACTGTTGTGGAGCGAACACGAGTGAACGACCACTGGAGTCCAGACCAAATTAAAATTTAGGGAGCCTTTATTAGCCGGCCGGCGACTGCTCTGCCTTTCTCCACACAGGGAGTCCAGAGAGCAGCCCCGACCCTTTGTGCGGGACCACTTTTAAGCACATTAACCACATCCTGTTTTTGCAGAGCAAGTAACCCAAGACAAAACAGTTTTTAATGTCAGGGTCATGTTATTGATGACCATGTTATTTACAGGGTCATCCTGTTCCTCAGAAAGCTGACAGTGTTCTATCTTGCAAGGCTATTTTGTGAGGTGCAGCTGGGATTCAAGGCTAAGTCGACTAGGAGGAAGCAAGCTCAAAAAATTCTACTCTCTAACATTACGTCCAACTGGAATGGTTGTGTCAGGTCTACGACCTGCAAGGTTTGGGCTTGGGCGAGTGTCCTGTTGGCAGCTAGAAAGGCCTCCTCAGCCTCTGGAGTCCAGTCCCACGTCGCCCCCTTCCGGGACTCCTGGTACAATGACCGCAACAACGCGCCAGGTGGGAGTGAACACTCGCCAGCGTCCCAAAGACAACATCGGTCTGTAACCGATTCGCCGTCGCAGGTTGGGGATTAGCCGCACTTTGTCAGTGCCTGCCCCGGATAGCACCTGCTCTCACCTGACCAGGCAGCTCCTAAGAATCTGACAGGTAAGCCAGGTCCTTGGACCCGGCAGTCATTCCCCACCTCCTATCCTCCTGAGTCCAAAGCCTGCCGTAGACTTCTGGCAGCTGCGTTCAGCTCTGCAAGAGAATCAGAGGCCAGCATGCTGTCGTCAATATTTGGAACATGGTCACAGTGGGAGGCTTGCCCAGGTGGCTAAATCTTGTGCCACCAACCACGACAGATGGTAGGGCTGTGCGAGTATCCTTGCGGGAGAGCAACAAAAGTCCACGCCGACCGTCCCACATGGAAGCAAACTGTCTGGACTCTCTGGGGCTATGTCCACGGAGAAGAAAGCATTAGCCACATCCACCCTTACGGCCCCGCCCCACCGTGAGAGGCAGGAGGCCCAGGAGCTCCGTCACAGCCGGCACCGCGGAGTGTAGGGAGTCACTTTCTCCAGGTCCCTGTCATCCAGCCCTTCGCCAGCTGCTCTGGGGCTTCTTCACCGGCCACACTGGGAACTGTGCGGGCTGCGCGTGGCCGATGTTTTCGCCTTCTCCAGCTGCACGACTGTCAGTCCAATTTCTCATGGCCTCCTTGGGAGGCTTTACTGCTGCGCCCACGCTACCTGGTGGGGGCCAGGCAGTGTCACGGCCGACTGCATGGTGTGGGTGCCCCCTCGTGTGATGGGCTTTACCACACGCCCGCAAGCGGAATTCACCCTGGGCCATGGCAAGCGTTAACCCTTCTGCCTATCCACACCCAAGATGTATTCTGTAGGGAGAAACATACACGGGATAGGCCTTCAGGGAAGGCGGCCAATACCCAGGGACAAGGTTGCCTGCCACACAGGGACAGTTCTGCCTCCGGACCCGTCTATATGAGCCACTGGGCCTGTATATCTGTCCGGGTTACCATAGAGCAAACTGCAATCCACACCGGTACCCACCAGTGCCAACACACGTTGCAAGTTGCAGGGGGACAATATATGGTGAGTTCAACAAGCGGCCTCCGGTCCTCCGGGGTCCCTCCTAACCGGGTGCCTCAGCCTGCTCCTCAGTCCCCCTCCTCCTCAGGGGAGGCTAATAGTCCTGGAGGCCACCTGTCCGGGGACCTGCCTTTCCTCGGCAGCTTCTGGAAACGCTGTCCTGCTGGTCATTGCCTCCACAGGGCCGTGGGCTGCTGATCTCTTTCTCTTTCCTAAGCCCCGCGGCCAGCAGGTCCACCCACACTGGTGTGCGGGAGACTTCCACAGGCTCTGTCCCTGCCACTCATCCGGCTTGTGGTCTTAGGCATCGCTTTACGTACCTTAGGCTTCTGCACAGTCACAGGTCTCGCTGCTTGACTTCCACGTCCCCCAAGCCAGCATGGCCGTAGTCACTTCATGCATACGGTGATCTACGAAAGGGGTCAAAGTGGCTGCCAGGGAGCCGACCGCCGCTGGGGTGGGGGCTGCAGCGAGAATCAAGTCTTTCAGATGCGTCATAAAACGCTCATCATTAGGACCATGAGTGTTCAAATTAAACGTGGCTGGTCTCAAGCCCATTTCCCATATCACTTGCACTGAATCTACACACATAGCCCCTTTACTCGTGGTTTCTGGCAATTCTCCAGCATCCTGCCAAATGCTTCGAGGCGCCGCCATTAACCATCCATCAGGAGTGGTCTCCCAGCCCGGTTCCCAACCGGCGACTGATCTTGCAGTCGCTGCCACCAGGAAGGATGGGTCCTTATGGAGGTAACTTCTCCATCTTGGGCGGAGACAGCTGCAAGCTAGCTGTGCTATCATCCCAAATCCCTTGGAACCAGGCCGGAATCCGCTCCTCAGGCCTCTGCTGGCTCTGTTTTCCTAATCCGCTCAGTTCTGTGGGGTATAGGAGGTATATGAGGTTAATTCAGTAACCGTGGGCCCTGGAGCCCCACCTCCTGGGGCCACGAGCTGATCATGCTCCGGACGCCTTTTTATGATCGGTCATGCCTGCAAGACAGAGGCCGCTGCACCAGCGGTAACTCTTCCTCCGAGCTGCTGTCTGGCTCTGGTTCTCCCGGGCCCTCCCGTCCAGGGAGGCTACCACCTTCTCTAGCACACAGGCCAGGGCCTCCAGGGCCTCCTCCAGGCTCTGTAACTCATGTGTCTTGGCTTCCCAAGCCAGCGTCTCGCAGTGTTGCAGTTTCAAGGCCGTTAGGAGCCACCAGCCTGCCTTCCTGGCAGCCTTCCGCTGGTCTTTGGGAATCCATCAGGGACGACAAAGCCTTCTCTAACGCCTCTGGCATTACCTCAACCAGCTCCCAGTCCTCCGGGGGGTGGGGCAGTTTAAGGCATCAGGAAGGACCACGCTACCGGATACCACACCTGGTTGGAGGCCACATACCCTCCGACGTGGTGGACGGGGTACTTACCCCAGAATCCTGCCGACTGCACCAAGTGTTGGGAGCAAATTGCTCAGCTAGGAACTTGATCCCTCTGGGTGCAGGAAGAACACATGGGTGACCGTAGGTGGGTGGGGCATGCTTTATTATGAACAAAGCAGCCAAAAACTGGCTGGTTGGTGGCAACTTATATACATGCCCAAATGGAAGAGGCCTCGTGCCAATTAGTGAAGCTCCAGCTATATTCACATAAGCAGGTTGTATAAGGGTGCGCTTGTGCAGTACGTATATTGCTACTGCTGAGTCACTGCCCTTGCGCATGCATAGGGCAAAGGGGCCTTTAACATAGTAACACTGCTGTGTCCTTGCCTGCACGCATGCGTATGGCGAGTGGGGAGTAGGCCTTGAACCTCCGGCATACTCTGGTCAGGGCCCCCACACATATACAGCAATTTTGAAAGGAAACAATGCTGTAAATTAGTACTTCTTCCACTCAACCACAAATCCCAACCACGAACTCACTTAATCTTGTCTTCCCTGTCGGTTCTCAAGAAAACATTTGCTTTCTTTCATCTATGACAATTTCAGACATAAAAAGCTTTATCCTTGGCCTGACCACAGCCCCTGGATAAGATGTAGTCGGGCTTTACAAGCACGTTTTTGCTATTTATAGACAGTTCTGAGCTTACTTGTTATTCTTTGAGAGTATCCCAAGCTACCTTGTTCATATGCCGCTAGCAACACACCGAATATAACGAGCCTTGATACAGACCCACCTGTACCAGGTACGCTTCTAAGCTGACTACACATATTAACCCGTTGTCCTACAAAACAACTTCATTATTACATAAGGACTGCTATTATCTGTATTTCACCGATGAGGAAACTGAGGCACAGGGGAAGAATGAGTAAGTACATAGAGCTGGTAAGTACCTGAGCAGGGACTGGGAGCCTGGCCCTCCCCCACTCATCTCACACCTTTGCGCTCCGCCACTGCTGCACCCAGCAGCCAAAACTTGGTGATCTCTGTTTCTCTGGTCAGAGAAAGACCTGCTGCCCATCTCTAAAATCACCTCCCAAACTGACCAAGACAAATTTCTTGCAATTGGGATGGTGGCCATTCTTTGTTCTTTAGTTTTTATTTATTGACTAGAGGCCTGGTGCATGACATTGGTGCACTCGGGGGCAGGGGTAGGGTCCCCTCAGCCCGGCCTGCGCCTTTTATTAGTCCGGGAGCCCTCCTCACTCTCTGAAGTCTTAAATGCAATATTTAGGAATGAAGAGTTCAACTGGAAAATGCCATGATCTGACTGGTCCCAGGAAGATGAACCTAGTGCTGGCATGTGGAGAGGTCCAGGGAGGGCGTGCTTGAGGAAGTGGGTGGAGAGAGCTGGTCAAAACTTTCACTCGGTAGCCACAGTAGCCACCGACACTGTTGGAGGTTTGGAAATGGAAGGGAAGGGTGGGTGGGCAGCTGCCTCTGGGGATACCTAAGAGAAGGCAGTTAAAATGATCCCGCTATTTTGGGCTGAATGGGTAAAATGAGAGTGTCATTATCTGAAATAGGCCTATCAGGAAGCTCATCTGATTCAGGGAGAACAAATTCATTTTTAGAATCCTTGCCATCATCCCCGTTCCGCAGCTGGGAGACGCCACGAGTGAGCCTATGTAAGGAGTTCCTTAAGGGTCTCAAGGGGGTGTGGTGTTAAATCTCCAGTCCTTACAGGACAGGGCTGAGAGAGGCCGTCTTCTGGAGGCGCCCGCGGAGTGCTGGGGAGGTGGGTGCCCCATCCCTCACCCACAGAGGTGGAATTTGGCATCTGCTGTGAATATAAAGAGTATGGCTTCCCAAATAGCCTCACCTCACACAGTGACAAGTGACTTTTCTGTGCCACACCTAAAATCCTTAGAAAGTGAGTGCCATTAGTTACATGGCAAACTGGTTAGGTGCTTGGTCTCCAGACTTGATCTCACTTCATACTAATTTTTAAAAAATAACAAAGTCAAGCAGTTTGGAAAGGGCCATCCTGCTTCTTTCTACAAAGGCGTGGACAGTGCCAGGGCCCCTCACTTGGGGGGCAGAAAGCTGCTGGGCCTGCGGAGCAGGGAGGGAGCTGGAGTCAGGCCTCTTGGTGAGCGCAGAGCCTGGCCTGAGGGCAGGCCACGCCATGGAAGTGCTTCAAGAACCCCTCTTAGGGGCTGACCCCCAATCTCGGATGGGGACACCATTCCCGATGTCACAGAAGCTCTGGATCTGTCCCCGCACAGCAGAGACCATTCAAATGAACTTGCGGGGGCAAATCTCTTCCTTCAGAGTCTGACTTGGACCTACAACCCGAGTTGTAGTGGAGCGCGCGGTCCTCCGTCCACAGGGAGTCCCCGACTCCGTGCGGGGACGCGGGGGGGGGGGAGCGGGGGGGGGAGGAGGAGGGAGGGAAGGGTGCGGGGCGCGGCGCGCGGAGGCCCCGGATCTGGAGGTCGCGGGTCCGGGAGAAATCCAGTCCGGGTTTTGCGGGCTCGGGGGCCCAGGGCGCTTGGCGGGCGGCGGCGGCGCCCACAGCTCGCGCCCAGGCGGCCACTGTAGGCCCGAGAGGCGCGGCCCGGCCGCCGGCCGCATGGGGCGCAGCGCGGCCCGCGGCTCCAGGGCGGCAGCGGCGTTGGAGGCGGCGGCGCGCGGCTCGCTCACACCAACCCCCTTCCCGCCGTAGCCCCGCCGCAGCCCCGTGCACCCCGGCGGGTGCGGAGGACCCGCGGCAGGCATGCAGGCGCGCCGCCTGGCCAAGCGCTCCAGCCTGGGTGGCCGCCGTGGGGGCCCCGCGCTGCACCCGCCGGGCCCGGCGCCCGAGAGCGGGAGGCCGCTGCTGCCCCCGCCGCCCCGGACCGCGGGGACCGGCCCCCTTCGGGCCGCCGGGGCCGCCTTGTCGCCCGCGCTGCTGCTGCTCGGCGAGGAGGACGAGGAGGAGGAGGGCGCGGGCCGGCGGCGGGGGCGCGGACGGCTGCTGGAGAGGCCCCGCGGGGGCGCGGAGGACGGGGACGAGGACGAGGACGAGGACGAGGACGAGGAGGGAGTCATCGAGGTGGACGGCGACGAGGACGAGGACGGCGAGGAGCGCTTCCCGCCGCTGGGCCCTGGCCGCGCGGTCCCCAGGGGCCTGGCGCGGGGCGCGGGGAAGGTGCGTGCGGGCGGCGGGCAGGGCGGGGCGGGAGGGGCGTGTCGCGCGGGCCGCGGGCGGGGGTCGCTCAGCCTGGCCCGGCTCCGGGCGCGGCGCTGCCCCTCCCTCCAGGGCGGGTCTCGCGCGGGCGCGGGAAAGGCCACCTGTCCCTGTGCGGTTGAGAACTTGGCGCTGGGACAGGTGGGCGCGGGTTTGTGCAGGCGGGGACGGCGAGGCAGGAGGGGGACGTCGTTCTTCTTGAGGAAGCAGGGTGGCCCCTGGTCTGGGATTTGAAGGCCGGTCTGGCTCATGGCTACCAGCCCGCAGCCCGTCCTGCCCATCAGGCCGGCTCTTCCGAGAACAATTGCTGCCGAGTTTCCATTGCGGGCGCCGGGAGGGAACGGTGAGCCGGGCGGCCACAGCCGAACCTGCGGTTTCTACGTGCATTTTGCTGGCAGCCTTGGCAGTGCCCCCTGCCCTCCCTGTTTAAACTCGACATTGTTTAGCATTTTGGCTTCTTTCCCTCCTCAAAACTGCAAATGAGCAAAAAGGAGGAAATCGGGAAAATTGGGGGTAGGGTGGATTTGGCACTGGAAACGCATGTGAGTGTGTGCTGAGGATTCCAGCGAAGTCCCTGTGCACTGAAGCGGGAGATTGCTGGGTTTGTGTATCTCCGGGAGATAAGGGGTTTATTATTACACAACTGACTGGCCGGGCTCCCAGGCGTGCGATTGGACAAGGCAGGCCGCGCCGCGGTTCATGCACAGTGTGTGTTGCTAAGAAGTTTGGAAGGCAGCAAGTGGGAAGGAGGGAGGGCTTCTTCTCCACAGTGGCCCTTAAAGCCACCTGCAGGACTGCTTACTGGAGGTTTCAGAAGGTAAGCGTGGACAGAGTCGGGATCTATTGTGGCAGTGGACCCTCGAGGGAGGAAACATACGTAAACTAGCGAGTTTAATAGATAGAGACTATACATATATTTTTATTTTTGCAGGGGCTTGCGTGAAAGTCAGCTCCTCAAAGCATGAAATTGTAGTTGCAAAGAAACCTTAGACAGGAGCATTAGAACAGCCCCAGTGTTGGCATGGCCACAGATTTCTTTCTGAGACCACCCGCAAGCATCTTTCTGGGAGTGAGAGATTTCCAGCAAGTAGTCATGTGGGAAGAGTTTTGACAGTTGCTTGTTGGAACCCAGACCGTGACCACACTCTTTACCACGGCTGTTCCGGCACTGATGGCTATAGGACCCGGCTGGGCGTGGACGTCAGTCACGTGACACCAGGACATCGAGGAGCAGGAGTAGTGAATATTTAGTATTTTCTTCCAGAAATCCTGAAAATATGCCTTGTGGTTTGAACAGTGCTTTGCACAATTTGTGATAGAAAACAATTATAATTCATGGTCTGTCTTCTAAGCAAACGCAGTGTAGGGGCAAAAATCAAATCTATAAAAACAGAATAACTGTAGTGTGGTAATTTACATTATCAAAAAAGATTCTACACATCTAACAAATTCTGTTACATTATATCAAAATAACTAGAGGCTCGATGCACAAAGAGTAGACCTTCCTTCCCTCTGGCACCTGGGACCCAGGCTTCCTTCCTCTGGCCACAGGCAGGCACCTGGGACCTGGGCTGGTTTCCCTCTGGCCCCAGCTTCATCAGGAAGGATGTTTGGAATGACATCTGGAAGGACGTCTGGTCTAATTAGCATATTACCCTTTTATTATTCTAGATGTCTTGGTTAGAATAGTTGAGATGTTTGAGGTATAATTTGTATAAGTTTTTACTGCTTTTCAGCCATCTTGACATTGCATCTGAAGAGATTTTCAGTGGAATATAATGGGACATTTTATTATAAATGCATATAACAATGTCAATATCATAGATATGTATATCTGTAGGGGTGGGCAAAATAAGTTTACATTCATTGGCATGGAAAAAGACATGCAGGTTATGATGATTACAATAGCTTTATTAACTCTGTTTTGCATACTCACAACTATATACCTACTTTTGCCCACCCCTGTATATATATACTGTGTGTGTGTGTGTGTGTGTGTGTGTGTATACACACACACACTGAGTGGCCAGATTATTATGATCTCTGAACACATAATAATCTGGCCACTCAGTGTATATCCTATATAATAAAAGGCTAATATGCAAATTGTCCCCTTGACCAGGAGTTTGACCAGCAGGCAGGCCGGCCAACTGCCCATGTCCCCTTCCCCTGGGCAGGCTGGCTGGACCCCACCCAGGCACGAATTCATGCACCGGGCCTCTAATATATATATACACACACTGAGTGGCCAAATTATTATGTGCTCAGAGATCATAATAATCTGGCCACTCAGTGTATATATTTATGTATGTATATATATATATATATATATATATATATATATATATATACACACACACACACACACACATGCACTTGTTTATTCAAATATTTATTGAACACCTACGATGTGCCAGGTGCTACTCTAGAACACAGAAGTAAGCACCTTCATATACTCACATCTGGTTAGAGGAATCATAGCAACAATCAAACAAAGATGCTAAGCAGGGTGCTTGAGAGTGGAGTGTGCTGCACAATGAGATGGAAATGGTGGTGCCTCAGAAACTAGGAGGAAGAGGAGAACACTGTTATGGGGAAGACCTCCCTGAGGAGGGGATTTTGAGCTGAGATCCGAGCCACAGCTGGAGAAGATCTTTCCAGAAGGAAGGAATGGCAATGGCAAAAGTCTTAATGTGGGAAGGAGGAAAGGTGGTGAGACTTGGTGGGTTGGAGATGCGCCAGGGAGGCAGGTTGGGGAAGCAGCTTAGAGCCCAGTGGGCCTTTTGAAATAGAGTGTGAAGACTTTGGAACATTTTAAGCAGTAACAGCATACGAGGTGATTTGTGTTTTTAAAAGGCCATGTCATGTGGACAGCAGGGAGAGACCAGCCAGGTGGCCATCGTCTAAGTGGGAGGTGAGGGCAGTGCTCCAGGTTGGCAGAGGGAGTGAGAGAGGAGTGGACGGAGTCAGGGTCTATTGTGACAGACAACTCTCGAGAACTTGCTGATGTGAGAGCGTGAAGGGAGGGAAGAGAATCCAGGGTGAGGCCCCGATGTGAAGGCTGGTTAGATGTACTATTTGCTGTGATTGGGAGAACAGCAGATTTTTGGAAGGGAAATGAGTCCTGTTTCGGGCATACTATGTCTGAGATGACAGTTAAGACATCCAAGTGGAAGCTGCAATGGGGCAGTTGACTGCAGGATGTGAGGCGGAGGGGAAAGGTCAGGGCTGGAGAGAAATATTTGGGAGCCGCCAGCATGTTGATGTCGCTAGAAACTAGTTAGACAGGAAGTGAGACAGGCCTAGAGAGGGAGCCTGGGCCAGACCCTGCGGCCCTGCGGCCAGACCCTGCGGCTCCGCACTGCTCAGGAAGCAGGTCTGGGAGGAGGAGGAGGAGGCAGCAATCATGGGAAATGTGAAAGCCAGTCAGCCAAGCGAAAGCGCTCTGAAAATGGGGTGTGCTGAGTGGTGCTGAATTCTGCTGGGATAGTGAATAAGATAAGGACGGAGCCATGTTCGTTCCGATTCGATAATGTGGAACTTGGTGTCCTTGACCAAAAAAATGTGAAGTCAGTGATGTGACTAGCGTGGGCTGAGAGCAGTGAATGGAGGTGAGGACACATATGGAAAACTGTTTACAAGTTTTGCTGGAAAGGAGAGCAGAGAGAAGCGGAGCATTTGGAGGGCATATGGTCCAGATTTATTTTCACAGGATACAGTAGATGCTAGTGCATGATGGGAAAGTCTGGTCCAGAGCAAATGTATTTGTTTTCTATTGCAGTGTAACAAAGCACCACAAACTTTTTTACTTACAACAGTGGTCATGGTGTCTAGGGTTAGGAGTCCAGGCTCAGCTTCCCTGGGTCTATGCTGTGTCACAGGCTGTAGTCTGGCTGCTAGGTGGGCTGTGTTCTCATCAGGAGGCAGGGCTGGGGAGGAGCTCCCCTGTGAACTCACTCAGGTTGTCAGCAGAATTCAGTCCCTTGCACCTGCAGGTCTGAAGGTCGAGTTTCTTGCTGGCTGTCACCTGGAGGCTGCCTTCAGCTTCTAGACCCTCTCTTCCCACCCCACAGTGCTATTTCATGTGGCCTTCCTCCACACAGCCGCCTACTTCTTCAAGCCTCCTGTCTGCTGGAGAGCTGGAGGCTCGCTGTAATCACAGGAGCAGTGAAACGATCATCATCTTTGCTATTGGTTAGAAGTGACTCCTGGGTTCAACTCACACGTAGTGGGAAGGGATACACAAGGCACGAATACCAGGAGTGGAGGATCATCGGGGGTCACCTTAGGGAGGAACCAAAGATGCAGAGAGAAGAAGGATAATTTCAGGATGACAGTCCTTGGAAAAGGCACAGGGCAGGGGACCTGGACCCCACGGACAGGGGTTGGCCTTTGATGGAAGCAAGAGCCCTTTGCTCATTGAATTGGAGAGAAGGTGGAGACAGGGAGCCCAGATGTGGGTGGTTATATGTCGGATGATGGTCGGATGAAGTGGTACTGGGCCGGTGGCCTGTTTCCCCCACACAGCAGGGAGGAAGGTTGTTGGCTGAGGGTGAGGGAGACCCGAAGTAGAGCTGAAGGCATCACATACCTAGTATGGTCAGCTCAAGTCTAAGTGTATATTCTCGTTTAAACTTGATTACACACCCATGAGTCACCAGCATCATTATCATCATCCTCATTTTGCAGAAGTGATGAGCAGTTCCCTTAAAGACACAGGTGCTGAGCGGCAGAACGGTGCTGAGCCCGAGAAGGGTAACTCCAGAGCATGCTTGCATTGCTGTCTCGTAGACAAAGCAGACAGCTGGATTCAGCAGGGATAGGACTTAGCCAGGTGCGTGAGCAGTGGCCCAGCTGTGACCATAACCGTAGACGTGGGATCTAAGAAAAGTGAGGACAGGAAGGGGTGAGGCATGGTGACAAAGTCGTGCTTGGGTCAGTGAATCGGAGGAAACAGAGTAACCCAATAAAATCCATAAAAGAATGGAAATGAAATGTAGGACAGTTTGGGTTCCAAAGTGACGTTATTGCAAATGAATCTTTGCTGACTGCTTGAGCCAGGAGCTGCACTAAGTGGCGTGCGTGCGGGAGGAGCTCCCGAGACAGCATGCCTGGGGAGCCTGCGGCCCCATTCTCCAGCTGAGGGGCCCACTGCGTGGCCACCGTGGCGTATGTCCATCCACAGCCTGTGCTCTCTTCACTGCACTGGGATCTCTGCTCTCTCCCCATATTTATGTGGGATTTATATGCCCATTTATTTCCAGGAGGATTTGGGATTGCTAAGGAAATCGAGGAATAAATGCTAGTAAGTAGCTGAGATGTTTGCCTGAGAGCTATAATGAGACAACAGGAGGAACGCTGTGTAGTGTGGTGTTCAGTTTCTGACCAAAGAAAATTTACACATTGCTCCTCAGTGGTAAGCTCCCTCCCCTTACCCACCGAAGGGGAAAACTAACTAACCTCCTGGGCCTTGTGTAAGAAACACTGAGTGGCAGAGTAAACAAATCTTCAACCAGAGTTTAATTTTAAAAAGGACCGTGTCAAAGGGAGGAAGCGTTCTCTAATACATAGCGACTCAGCGAAAGCCAAGCAGTGGGGGCTGAGATAATAGGCCAGGACTGCGCTCTGCGATGCTGTGGATTCATTCGTTCAGGGACCAGAATCAGAGCATCTGAAGGGATTAATCATTTACTGGGATAATGTAAGTTTAGGAAAAACCCGACATGAGAGATGGCTAGGCAGCCTGTCAAGATTCCCTCTAGAGAAAAACTGGGAAGAAAGGCTTTTAAATGAGATACTAGATGCCAAAGCTCCCACCATCTATGCTCAATAAATATTAATGGAATGGGATCCGCTTCCTGCCTGCCCCCTCTTCGGGGATGGCTAGCCCAGCTGTTCGACCGTCTCTTGAATAGCAGATGACTGTACGGCGCCTTTGGCAGGGACTGTGCAGCAAACACTGAATTCCAATTTGCTAACAAGCATGTGTCTTGCAAACGGTCTGTGTTGGCTGCGGAGAAAAGCATGTGCTTAAGATACCAGACAAAGTTGTCATTCACCGCCGAGCTGGCAGGGAAACAGAGATGATCTAGCAATCCAGTACCCTCACTGGAGACACTGAAGGTGAATGCCATCCAGCTGGGGCTGCTGACCAGCAGGGGGTGGGCAGGGTTAGTGCCCTGGTCTGCCGGCCCCAAGGGATCACCCTCCTCACTGGGTTAGCCCCCTGGGTCCGGCATGATCTGCACTCCACTTCCTCAGATTTTCAGAAAAAAAAAAAAGAAAAAAAAAATCACTGTTTTCTCAAATGAGCTACCAGTGCTGATCAGCTTCTATGTTTGGAAAGTTCTTCCTTCGTAAGGCACCTCAGATAGAGGCGGCTCACCTGACTGTGGTCAGATGGGCGGGACTCCGCTTTGCGCCGTTTCTACGCGATGTGGGATGTGCACGTTCAGAGGCGGATCCTCGTGGAAATGGGCTCCGTGTCCTTGTGCCTCTGGTGAGCTGGCCGAGCAGATGAGATGTGTACTCAGCCCTTACCTAGCCCCTTCACCTGGCTTTTTCTACTGGCTGACTGTGGGCTGCTCTGTCACACAAGCGTTAGAACAGGAGAGCGAGGGAGACGTCGGTCTCCTCATCTGTGTTCCCGCCTCTTGGTGAGATGCAGCCGAAGGGAGCCACAGTGCTGTGTGTGCTTGACCTCTTCACCGCCCGGCCCTGCCCTTATTAAGCCTGTACCTGCCAGATTACTGTGTCCTCCCCTCAGGGGGTGGGGTGGGGGTGGGAGCTTCCCTCCCCACCACGCTGTGAACTGTCAGAGCTTCTCGCCTGCGTGGAGCAGCCAGCCTGGTCACAGGGGCGTGAAATGATGTCTGAGGTCAGGGAAAAGTGCCCTCCTTGCCCCGGGCCAGTGGTCAGCAAACTGCGGCTCGCGAGCCACATGCGGCTCCGTTGACTAATGAGTTTGCCAACCACTGACCTAGACTCTCGATTCCAATAATTACAGGCTGTTGTTGTTCCTTGTGATTAAGCCCCTATCCCAGTGGTCGGCAAACTCATTAGTCAACAGAGCCGCATGTGGCTCGCGAGCCGCAGTTTGTCGAGCACTGCCCTGGGCCATCTCACAGTGAGGCCAGTGCATGGTGTTTGGTAGACGTCCTAAATCAGCGGGCATATTGGAGACCTCACAACCAACCTTCCGGCCTGGCCAAATCCAAGTCATTGGCACGGGATGGTTTTCTCAGGGTTTGCTGTTGTGTTTCTGTCCATGCCCTCGGTAGATGTGCAAGGTGGGCCCTGAGACTCGGGGGAGAAGCAGTGATAAGGCCGACCGCCCCCTCAGGGGGCCCAGCCTAACGAATTCCTGACAAGTTATCTAGAAAGAGGTTCTGAGTTCCCTTTCTCTTTATCCCGCCCCGCCCCTCCCCCCCATCAAGATTAGCTCTGCCGAGAGAGTTAGTTGGTTCCCACAATTTGGAATGTAATTGTGAGATGTCCCCTAAAACAATTGTAGCCGAATACCCTGTGTGAAGAAGGTGGTGCGGCCTGGCCAGGAGGTGGTTCCTGCATGGCAGGCCAGGGATGAGCTTCGACCCCTGAAGCTGGCAAATGGTTGCCCTCATTTACTGGATCAGAGGGAATTCTACATAATAAAAGGTGAATATGCAAATCGACCAAACAGCGGAATGACTGATCGCTATGACGTGCACTGACCACCAGGGGGCAGACTTTCAACGCAGGAGCTGCCACCTGGTGGTCAGTGCACTCCCACAGGGGGAGAGCCGCTCAGCCAGAAGCTGGGTCGTGGCTGGCGAGCGCAGCGGCGGTGGTGGGAGCCTCTCCTGCCTCCACGGCAGTGCTAAGGAAGTCCGACTGACAGCTTAGGCCCTCTCCCCACGGGCTCCTGGACATCCCCTGAGGGCTCCTGGACATTTCCTGAGGGCTCTTGGACTGTGAGAGGGCGCAAGCCAGGCTGAGGGACCCCCCCCCCCCCCCCCGTGGACGAATCTCGTGCACCGGGCCTCTAGTCTATATATATAAAAGGCTAAGCAACCGTCTGATCAGCCAGTGGGTATAACGCACACTGACCACCAGGGGGCAGAAGCTCAATGCAGGAGCTGCCGAGCTGCAGTGACTTGGCAGTGGCGGTTCTCGGGTGATGCACCCTGGAACCAGAGAGTAGGGAGCCTGATTCCTCGAGGGGCCATGTGATTCCACCTTTGGCCGTGGGTATTGTTGTTGCTGGGACACTGTCGGCCTGAATCTCGTTTACTGCTAAGCTGTGGTGACCGCAGACCTCGTTGAGCTGTGGCGCCACCCCAGGTGTGGCGGCTGGGGTGGGACCATGGGAGGTTGGCTCCAGGTCATGTCCAGCCCATCTTGCCCAATCCTGCCCCACTGGCCACCTCCTAATTAATTTTCTTTCAATGTGCACAAATCCGTGCACTGGGCCACTAGTATGATATAACACAGATTCATTGAGCGGAATCAGAGTGATTAAATCCTAACACTTCGTTGAAGATACTGTTTTGGAAACTCCAGTGTTACGGTCCGAGGGCAAACAGGCTGAGCTCCAGTCTTGAAGGAGAGGCTGTCATTCTGGGCTAAGAACTTTGCAGTAATGGACAAGGGGGTTTCCCTCATTGTGCAGGAAGCTGGGAGCCTGGAGGTGCCCAGCGCTGCGGGGCCGGCTGGGAGCTGCTCCGTGAGGGCGGCTCCATGTTGCCCCCAACTGCACCTGGCATGCTCTCCTGACTTGGGACTAATTGGTGTGGCCAGTCAGAGCTAGTGAACATCACAAGTGCACCTACGTTCTAAATTCAGTCCATTTTCTAAAGAAGTCTGTGTGCCTTGAAATACCATGTGAAAAACCCCACAGATGGGGTCATGTTAGTTCATTGATCTGCCCTTGGTTGTGGGCTCATGAGAGAGAAGGAGAGAGCAGGCCTGAGCACAGCAGTGACCGCGGCCCCCAGCCACTACCGCCGCTCGTGGATCAGGGAACAGGAGCACAGGCTCTGGGTCCAGTGCCGGCTTCTCCGCCTGCTGCTGGGGCCTCCTCAGGCTCCTTAACGCCAGGCTTCAGTGCGGTCAAATACAACTGGGATGCGTCGTTCAGCCTCCTCCATGGAGTACGCCGGGGCCTCCTGGAACTACACCTGGCTGGCAGTTAATTTCCTTTGTGGTTTCGGAAGGAAGGCTTTTGTGAAGTTTTGTTTGAGGATCCAGAATCCACAGTCATTTTGACTGTTCCAACCTCCTCCTGGGTGCAGACCCAGGGCAGGGCAGGGAGTGGCTTCCCAGCCTGAGCTCCCTGGGAGCCTGGTGGTGGGAAGCTCAATGCTTTCCCTTTCAGCTCAGGAGGCTGCGAGCCACCGACCCGCTTGTGTGAAGGGGACAGAGGCCTCTGCCTCTTGGCCATCAGCTGCTCAGATCTGCACCTCCCACAGTGAGCACGCCTGGCTGCCTGCGAGTCAGAACATGGATGCGTGTCCCTAAAAGCTGCCGAGGCGGCACGGTGACGGTACCTTCCACCCTGAGATGGAGGCCTGGGCTTGCCCTTCCCGGCCTACTCTGCTCTGGTGCGAAGGCCTGCTGACCTTTTGTTGGGTGAAGGAGTCATCTTTGTCCTGCGGGCAGGCGGGGATGCAGAGCGCAGAGTTCCTCTGGACTGGGCACCCGCTTGCTCCACCATGGGGAGACTGCGGCAGGTGAGGGGAGGGCTCTGTGCGAAACGGCCTGGGAAATGCCACTGAGTGAGAGATACCGATTTCTAAAGTTAGACAACACCTTAATATAGAACCGCTGGGAGAGAGTACTACACCTGTGCACCTAAAGAGGTCGCTGATGGCCCTGGGCAGGGGGCTCAGTTGGAGCGTTGTCCTGTGCACCAGAAAGGTTGCCAGTTCGAGTCCCTGTCAGGGCACATTCCTAGGCTGCAGGTTCGATCCCTCCCTGGTCAGGGTGTGTACAGGAGGCAACCAATCCATGGTTCTCTCTCACATTGATCTCCTTCCTCCCTCCCTCCCTCCCTCCCTCCCTCTCTAAAGTAAATAAAAACATAGCTTCAGGTGAGGATTGAAACAAAACAAAGTCACTGATCATAGAGGCCAAGAGCCTGCTGCGTTTCCAAAGAAAACAGTATGACTGTAGGTCATATTAATATTATTGATGTGCTAAGGAGGCTTTTTTCTAGAGCTGCATTCCCTTGGGATGCATTTTGGGAAATACTGGCTTATAATTATTTTCCCAATGGGAAATCCATGGCTAAGTGGTCTATACTGGGGATAAACAATGAAAGCTGCGTTATTAAAGAAATACATTGGCACACGTGCAAAGAGTTAAAATGTTGTTAGTGGGTCATGGGGGCTTGGAAATATTTTTCCTCATAAGCTGATCATTTCTTCACTATCAAGTTTGCTTTAAAAAGGAGTATTTCAGACCTGGCCGGGGTGGCCCAGTTGCTGAACGTAGTTCTGTGCACCAAGAGGTCGCTGTTGATTAGGCTTGACCTCCAGTCGGGGGTGTGCAGGAGGCAGCAGACCGATGTTGATGTTTTTTGATCATGGATGTTTCGCTCTCCCTCTTCCTTTCTCACTCTCTAAAACACACACCCCTCCACAAACACACACACACACACATAACACTAAAAACATTTTAGAAAACATTTTTTAAAAGGAGTATTTCATGTAGTAAATTTTCACTTGTACATCATGTGTGGAGTTTAAAAACAGGTGAAAACACACCTTTTCTCAGTAAATCGGTAGGTCTAATAGGATGGGAGCTGTGAGACTCACAGGTGCTTATGTCCAGGAAAGTGGGCTTACTAATGTGTTTTCCATTATTAAGGAAGAAGACTGAAAATATCAGAATACTCTAAATGAAAAGAGTGGATAAACTCACTGGGACTAGATGATGGACACACTTTCTGTCGACAGTTATTGCAAATGAAGGGGTTCAGCCTTTGGAACACTGAATACCTGTATTGGATATTGTTCAGTGCCTGTTTCAGTATTACCCAACATTTAATGTATTGTATTTATAGAGGGCCCTTGTCACCAACTTCATTTGACCCTCCTGGTAATTTGGGAGGTAGATATTGTTATCGCTATCCTATAGATGCGGAAAATAAGCCCCAGGGAAGATTTAGGGCAGTTTCTGTGGAAAAAAAAAAAGTGAGGTAATTATATTTCAATTGACATAGATATTTGTCAAACATTTTAGAGAACATTTGGAACAACAGGTTTTTAAAATAATTGGAATTGGTACCTAACCAACAATGGGAATTGAAGGACAGAGGAGCGCTGTAATATAATTTTTGTGGGTTGTCATAAATACTTTCACGTCGCTTGCACATGCTTTACAAATCAGATGAAGTGCCTACTGAAGACCATACCTCACGAGTTTCTGTTAATTTAGGTTAGGACCCAAGGTTTAGTTTAAAGGATAATTTTTTGAAAATGTAAGCTTTTGAAAATGTTTTCAATTAGCAGGTTCACATACTTGCAGCACAGAAGTAGGTTGACAAAATATTAGAAAAATAGTGGAAATATTAGAATAAAGATCTTGAACTTATACAAGTAAGTATGTGAGAGTATCTGAAAGAAAAGTCGTCTTGTTTCATCAAATATTAGCAGCAGTAAAATGATCTCAGAAAAGGGAGGAAGATGTACTGAACGCTATCGCATCTTAGAGTGGGAAGAGGTGGTTGGCAACACAGGAACTGCCACGGGAAGGTTTGAAAGGGCCCAGGGAGGGTTTACAGACGGGGAGAGGGGATGCTCTTTGCATTTCTAATACATCAGAGGCATGTGTGCTCTTTTAGACAACATTGCGCTGAAGGGTTAGCCAGTGTGATAAGGCAAGAAAAATAAACGAAAGGCATAAAAATTAGGAAAAAAGAACGTCACACTGTCTCTATTTGCAGGTGATATAATCACTTACAGAGAAAACCCTAAGTGATCAATAAAACCAGTAGAACTGATCAGTGAATTTAGCAAAGCCACAGTATATACGATCAGTTTACAAAAAAAAAAAAAAAAAAAAAAACACAGAAAACCACAAAACAATTGCATGCACTGCATTTGGAAAATAAAATTTAAAAAATATATTTACAAGGGTATCAAAAACCAAACACTCGGGAATAAAATATACAAAAGAGAAATCTCTGACCTGGATGAGAATGATTAACGAATAACTAAATAAATGAATTGATAGACCACGTTCAGTTAGCAAACTCAATATGATAAAGATGTCCGGTCTTCACAAACTGGTTTATAGGTTCAACACCATCCCAATCAAAATGTCAGCAGGGCTTTGTGTAGATGTCTATGGGGATACAAAATAACTGTAATAGAAAACTTATGAAAAAGTAAGAACAAAATTGGAGGATTTACTCTACTTGCTATGAGGCGAGAACAATCTAGAAAGCTTGCTACAAGATGCACGGATGGATTCATACAGCAGAATAAAGGCCCCAAGTAAATTCACACTGAGATGTGGTTCAAGAAAGGCACCAAATAAATTCAGCAGAAAAGTTTCTTTCAACCAACAGTCTTAGAAAGACTATCCACATAGGAAGAAAGTAAAAAAAACATTCTCCTCCTACCTTGCAGCCATACACAAAAATTAATTCAAAATGAATCATAGTTATAAATGTAAAAACTGAAACTGTTATAAAGCTTCTTGAAGAAAATAGAGGAGAAAAATCTTGGCAACCTTAGGAAGGCAAAGAATTTTAGACAACAGAAAGCACTAGTTATAAAAGGGGAAAAATCGATAAATTACACTTTATCAAAACTAAAGATGCAGGCCCACCAAGAGACACGATTAATAGAATAGGTGAATCTTACCTAATAATAGACAAACATGTAAATTGACTGTACCTCTGCTACACCCACAGCCAATCAGGAGTGAGTATGCAAATTATCCCAACAAAGATGGTGAGGTAATTTGCATATGCAGGTGTAGAGCGGCTGGGAGGGGCGGGATGCCTGCTAGGAGGGGGAGTGAGGGCGGCGGAGGGAGCTACAGGAGTGGTGCTCCGGCTTGCCAGCTCCCGGGCGGCTGGGAGTGAAGCCAGGGGAAGGAACGCCTATTCTTGCACAAATATCTTACAACGGGCCTCTAGCAATTAAATAAATTTCTTCTACCACTTTTGTCTGGGAGCATTCAGACATCTCATTCCTGCAGTGCCTGCTCTGCGCCAGCCGCTTCGCCGGATGCAGAGTATGATGTGGTCTGCATGAGGCATTCAGTTTAGTGGGAGGAACAGTCAGACAAATGATATGGAATGACAGATGCAAGAACAGTGTAGGTAAAGGACTCATAAGACAGCTTTCACTTGAGAAATGTAGAGTCCTGGCCGTGGTTAATGATCTGCTAAGTCGCCAAGCTAGCCTAAGCACGAGCTTGCTGAACCCTATCTGCCCGCTTGCCCCCCACATCTTTTCCTTTCTGCTGTTCTCAGCAAAAGGAGTGGCATTTTAAGCATAAGCTTAGTGGCTAGGATCAAGTAGTAAATGGCATCCATGTTTTCAGTTTACTACGAAGAGAAATGGAATTGTAGATCTTTAAAGAAATCCATGTGCTGGGAGCAGCAGGTGTGAAGTGGGTGCTGGTGGAGGACATGTTCTCTATGTTTAAAACACTGTGCAAGTGAGCATGGGGAACAGTACATGAGGGGAAAAATACACAAGGGGTCCCCCCAAAATGTAGATACACTTTAACAGCTGACAGCTCAGTTTTGAAAATTCAATGTATTTTAATGAACACCACCTTTATAATTATTCAAAGTGTGTGTATACATTTTTTGGGGGGACACCCTACATTTTAATTCTCCGGATCTGTTGAATGGGGTGGGAAGGAGCTACTGGGGGCATATCACTCTGCTACAGTGTAATAATATTCCCAGGACCTTGTACCATCAGTAAAGGTTTGTTATGCTCAACAGAGAGGCAAGAATGGAACTAAGACATTTTAGATAAATTTGCTACAAAAATTACTAAGGTTTATCAGTCACAGGTAGCAACATTTTTTTATTAAAAACTAGAGGCTCGGTGCACAAATTTGTGCATGGGTGGGGTCTCTCTGGGTAGTCTGCAGGGATAGGGCTGAAACCCGCAGTCCAGCGCAGCCTGCAGCTCCTACCTGCCGCTCCCGTTCATCCCGGCCCCACTGTGCCTGCTGCGGGCTTGCACCCAATCAGTCCCAATTGGGAGAGGCTCGCACTGCCACAGCAGCGCTCACCAGCCATGAGCCCTGCGTCTGGCTCCCTCTCAAGGGGAGTGGCCTGTGGGATCGGGCTGAAACTGGCTCTTCGTCATCTCCCGAGGGGTCCTGGATTGCAAGAGGGTTCAGGCCAGGCTGAGGGACACCACTGGTGCACAATTGGGGCCAGGGAGGGACCGCAGGAGGGCTCCAGGGTGTGTCTGGCCCATCTTGCTCAGTCCTGATCAGCTGGAACCCAGCAGCAAGCTAACCTACCGGTTGGAGCATCTGCCCTGTAGTAGTCAGTGCACGTCATAGTGACTGGTCAACCGGTCAACTGTCTGCCCTCTGGTGGTCAGTGCACATCATAGCGAGCGGTTGAGCAGCCTTCGTATATCATTAGCATATTACGCTTTGATTGGTTGTTCGATTGTTCTGCCCGTCGGTCTACTTGTATATTACCCTTTTATTATATAGGATTGATTTACATGGCATATGCCCACTAACGTTGACAGGGTTGCATAAGTACAGCCATATGTACGTACATCCCCAAATAATTGTATTCATTTCTAGCAGTTTCAGCATTCTTATCAGCGAAGCCCCACATTGCTTTTCTCCCCTAATTTTCAACATGTAGATCTTAAAGCTCCAAGGAGTGATATTCTAACCTTAGTGTGAAGGCACGTTGGGCATTTAACATAGTGTGTTTTTCAAGGGCACTGGGCTCCCTTCTCAGCCATGGCTCTCCAAGTGGGATTGCCCTCAAGAGTCACCTACCAGCAAAGGAAGTGCTGTCCCCATGTGGCTGCTCACACGCACAACCCTGACCGAGCAGGCGTGCTCTCAGCCCTGCGCTCTCAATGAAGTCCTGAGAGGTCCCGCTAGGGTCAGCTGGAAAACAACAAGTGTCCCAGCCTGATGGTTGGCCCATGCATTCTGCCTACATCATGGGAATAAACCTGCCCGCTTTCCAAAAACAAAACAATAGCCGGGCCCAGCAGGCTGATGGCTGGGACGGTCAGGAAGTGAGCCTGCTCTGTGGTAGCTTGCTCTTTGTCACCTTCCCATGGTCCCCACCTGTCAATTACAGGGAACAAACATGTTGGCAGATGTTTGCAGCACAGACTTTGAGTTCTGTGTGTAATGAGCTCAAGTGTTCTGGAAACCCAGGAAAGGGGACATTAACTATGTAGGGGAGTCCGTGAAGGCTTTGGGGTAAATGATGTTGGCATAAAGTCTGAAGGCTGAATAGAGAGGTCAAGTGGAGAGGGACGTGAATGGCCCTCTAGGCAAAAGCAGAACAACACAAAAATTACAGCAAGTCCGGGCATGGTGGCGGAAGCCATGATGGTGGAGGAGGCCATGGTGGTGGCGGAGGCCATGGTGGTGGCCATGGCAGAGCCATGGTGGTAGCCATAGTGGAGACTGTGGTGCTGGTGGGAGCCGTGATGGTGGCTAAAGTGGAGGTCATAATGAAGGTCATGGTGTGGCTGTGGTGGAAGCCATGATGGAGGCCTTGGTGGTGGCTGTGGTGGAGGCCATGGTGGAAGCTGTGGTGGAGGCTGTGGTGGAGGTCATGGTGAAGGTCGTGGTGTGGCTGTGGTGGAAGCCATGGTGGAGGCCTTGGTGGTGGTTGTGGTGGAGGCCATGGTGGAGGCTGTGGTGGAGGTCATGGTGGAGGCCTTGATGGTGGCTGTGGTGGAGGCCATGGTGGAGGCTGTGGTGGAGGTCATGGTGGAAGCTGTGGTGGAGGCCATCCATGGTGAAGGTCATGGTGGAGGCTGTGGTGGAGGTCATGGTGAAGGTCGTGGTGTGGCTGTGGTGGAAACCATGGTGGAGGCCTTGGTGCTGGCTGTGGTGGAGGCCATGGTGAAAGCTGTGGTGGAGGCCATGGTGGAGGCGTGGTGGAGGCCATGGTGGAAGCTGTGGTGGAGGCCACGGTGGAGGCCATGGTGGAAGCCGTGGTGAAGGCCCCGGTGGAAGCTATGGTGAAGGCCATGGTGGAGGCCGTGGTGGTAGCCGGAGCAGTGGCTGTGGTTATGGCTGTGGTGGAGGTGGGCCTCGGTGCCATGCCGTCACATAAGATGCATTTCAGTTGCATAGGAAAGTGTTTTTGGAGAGAGGGATTAAGAAGTATGTTTTGTCCCATGCATGTGTCACACATGATTTTTAAGTGGTATTTCGATCCATACACAAATAACAAGCATTTGCCCATTCTGGAAGCAACAACCACACATGCAAGCAGCTCCATTTCTCTGTTAGAGAACACTGATCGCTGACAGAAAAAACAAGGCTGGTGAACTGGCTTCCACACCAGGCCTGTGATGTAAAGAAAACAATGGGGCTGTGGCTATAAAGCGAATCACAGTGCTAGCCACGATTAGAGTGAAACCCATGTCATTCAGGGCCATTAACACCTGAGGAAGACGGCCCTAGCTTGCCGTCATTTTGCAGGTTTTTTGTGTTTTTCTTGTTTCAGAAAATTCAGGTATGCCTTTTCTGTTTGAAAGCTTACTTATAAGCAAGTCTAAATCTGTGGTTCTGGGATAGCTCGTTCACCACTTGACTAACAGTGAACCCACAGTCTTGAAGACATATCCCCTTCCTCAACGCTGGAGGCCCTCCAAATTCTCAGCAATGTTTGCAGAGGTTTGTATCTGGACACGTGGAGTCTTTCTGTCCCTGACAGAGGAATGTGGAGCCTGGGAGCATGCCAGCTCTTTTATTTCAGCCAGGCAATGAGTGTGAGAAAGGAAAGTAGCACAAGTCACAGGAACATCACTTTTAATCAAAGGCTTGAACTTCCTCAGCGTAGCCAAAACTCTTATCAGCGGGGTCAGCGTCCAGAGGGAGGAAGTGGAATGCAGATGCAGGATGTAATCTGCAGTGGCTCAGGCCCTCTATCAGTCACCAAAGAAGTGAGGAGGGGTTGGCATAGGTGCTATAGGGTATATTGTTCTAAATAATGTTCTTCCGTGTTTTTGGTGGTGTTGAGAAGCTAAACATTTATGGAAGGGAGCATATCTTAAATGAATGGAATAGAATGGAATGAAGTAGAACAGAACAGATTAGAATGGAATGGAACAGAACAGAACAGAACAGAACAGAATTAAAAGGTCCTCTATAAAGTCCATTCAGATATATTCATGCTTATTGCTCAAGGGCTCCAGAAGCTTCTAAATCAAAGTCAAGAAATATTCCACATTTGGAAATATTTTTGAAACTATTTTTGATTGTCTCCAAATAAAATTTTATTTTCATTTTATTAATCTTTATTGTTAAGAGTATTGCAGTTGTCCCTCTTTTTCTCCACCTAGTTCCCACTCTGCCCCAAGGCATCAACACCCTGTTATTTGTGTCCATATGTAATGCATAGATGCATATAAATTCTTTGGTTAATCTCTTCCCGCCCCTTCCCTCTGAGATTCATCAGTCTGTTCCATGTTTCCATGTCTCTGATCCTATTTCATTCATCAGATTATTTTGTTCATTAGATTTCTTGTTTGTTTATTTTGATTTTTAAATTCAATTGTTGATAGATATGTATTTATTACCATTTTATTGTTTATATATATTTTTTCTTCTTCTAACTGCTTTTCTCTTGCTGCTTTTAAGATTTCCTCTTTGTCTTTAACCTTTGGCATTTTAATTATGATGTGTCTTGGTTGGGCCTCTTTGGGTTCCTCTTGTTTGGGACTCTCTGTGCTTCTTGGACTTGTAAATTTATTTCTTTCACCAGGTAGGGGAATTTTCTGTCATTATTTATTGCTCTCTCTCTTCTCCTTCTGGCACCTCCATGATGTGAATGTTGGGACACTTGAAGTTGTCCCAGAGGCTCCTTATCCTATCTTCATATAGTGCTTGGATTCTTTTTTCTTCTTGCTCTTCTGATTGGGTGTTTTTTGCTTCCTCATATTCCAAATCATTGATTTGATTCTCAGAATCCTCCACTCTACTGTTGAATCCCTATAAAACATTCTTTATTTCAGTTAGTGCATGCTTAATTTCTGACTGGTCCTTTTTCATATTTTTGATATTTTCACTAAGATTCTTGAAAGTCTTAGTAAGTCCTTTGAAGCTCTCATTAAGATCTTTGAGCAACTTTAAAACCATTGTTTTGAACTCTATCTAGTAGTTTGTTTGCTTCCATTTATTTGGTTCTTTTTCTGAAGATTTCTTCTGTCCTTTCATTTGTGACCTATTTCTTTGTTTCTGCATTTTGGCTACTTCCCTGTGTTTGTTTCTATGTATTAGGTAGAGCTGCTATGTCTCCTGAAATTGGTAGAGTGGCCTTGTGTAGTAGATGTCCTGTCAAGCCCAGTGGCTCAGCCTCCCCAGTCACCTGAACTGGGCACTCTAGGTGTGCCCCTGTGTGGGCTGTGTGCACAGTCTTATTGTAGTTGAACCTTGATTGCTGTTGGCATCCCTGGGAGGAATTGACCTCCAGGCCAAATGACTGTGAGGACCAGCTGTGACTATAGTGAAAGAGCTTCTGTGCAGGAGACACCCCTGTGGAGGAAGACTTGCTTCAGTGGTACTTTGGTACTTACTGAGTCTGCCCCCTTGAATGTGGTGCTTGTGGATATGTAGAGTTGTAATCTGGTATGGTCTGAAGCTGTCCACCAGGTGTACTGGCTCTGGGGCCTCGAGGGAGGTGCAAAGTCAGCCACTGCCTGAGACCACCCAGCAGAGCTACAGAGTGATCTGCAGATTGCTGCTACTTGTGTTGGGCTTGGAAGTGTCCAGGCAAGGCCTAGCTCTCTTGGGCCTCTTATTGATAGCACACTGATGCCAGGTGCTGCTTGTTTGAGAGATTTTAGGAAATTTCATCTGAAGCCTGAGCCAGGAACAGGACAATCAAATGGAAAAGCCACTGCAAACAGCTTGGTGGGGCTGCAATTGGATGGGGCAGAGTCTCAGGGAATCATCAGGGCAGAGCAAGCAATGTGAGCCAGGCTGATGGAAACTCAGGTTTGACTGCTAGTCAGCTCTGCAATGGGAGAGGTCTCAGCATAGGAACAATGACCCCTGTGAGCACTCCTATCTGGGAGAAAGCCAGCCCCAAGTTCTTGCTCAGATGCCAGGCAATACAGTTCTTCTCCATATGCCCCGGGATTCCCCCAAGCCATTGCCCTAGGGCTGGAGCTCAGAGGGAGTGAGTCCTTCTAAGTCTGTGCTTTGGCCCTTTAAGAGGAACTGCCTGGATCTCCAGCAGGGTCCGTGTCACTCAGTTATAATCCCCGCTGGTTTTTATAGCCCAAAGTTACGAGGGCTTCTCTTCCCAGCTCTGGAACCCTGGGCTGGGGTCTGGTGTGGGGACTGGGACTTTTTGCTTCTCACGGGATGCCTCTGCAATGGAGATATCCTGCCCAATTATGAAAATGCCACACATGGGTGTCTGGCCAGCTGGGTCTGTGCCTCCACCCCTCCTTCCAGTCTCAATGTACTTCCTTCTTTACTACTCTAGTTGTAGGACTTCCATTCAGCCAGATTTTAGGCAGATCTGAATGATGGTTGTTCTGTATTTTAGTTGTAATTTTGATGTGGTTGTGGGAGGTGGCGAGAACCAGTTTTACCTACATCACCATCCTTGGTTCTCTTAATTTAATAGCATACTTTGTTTGGAGGTCGATTTTTTAAAATGTAAAAACTCCAAGATGAAGTGAGATGAGAAAAACAGCTTTTGTTTCCTGCCTTCAAACCTTCAAGTGCTCAGCGGTGCCCTGACTGTCAGGTGGGATGGTAGAGACGGCCCTGCCCCTGTCTGGTTGTGGTGGAGAAGTGGAGCACATGACGCTTCATACTGGCTCCATCTTCTTCACCTCCCCCCACATCGAGTCGGGCACCCATTCCTGTGAATGTCTCCTTCCCACCCTCTCTACCTCCCCATCTGAGCATTTCTCCACTAGGCTAGTGCTTGCAGCCTCCTAACGGATCCCTGTGTATTAGGTTCTTGTTGCCACAAAGGACCCCAGATTTAGTGGTGTAAAGTAACCCAGATTGACTCTCTTAACTGTTTTTGGAGGTCAGAGGTGCATATGATTCTCTGCGGGCTGAGGTCAAGGTGTAGGCAGGGCTGTGTCCTCTTCCAGCGTCTGGTGGCCACCTGTGTTCCTCGATTTGTAGGCCCTTCCTCTGTCGAGAACACACTTCATCTGCTCTGTTTCCGTCCTTGCATACCTGTCCCCTCTGTGAACTCTCCCTCTGCCTCCCTCTTACACAACACTGGTGATTTAGATCCAGCACCCGTCTGGGTAATTCAGGAGGCTCTCCCTGCCTCAAGGTCCTTAACTTAGTCACATCTGCAGAGTAACCTCTGCCATCTAAGGGGACAGTCCCAGGTCCCAGGGTTACAAAGGAATGAAGAGTTCTGAGCTCACTCTCTGCCACGTGAGGGTACAGCTCTCCATGAACTGGAACCCGGCCCTCACCAGATCCAAATGCTGACCTCGGACTTCCCAGCCTCCAGAACTGGGCAGAATAAATGCTGGTTGTGATGTTCTTGACATCACAGCCCAGCCCTCCCCCAGATAGCTCTGCTTTCTCCCTTTCATGTGCTCCTAGCCCCTCCATGATTCTCCCTAGCAGTGTTTGTTGTGGTTGTGGGATTGTGCTTGTGGGTTTCATTGATCTATTCCCCTTCTCCCTACTGCTCTCAAGCTCCATGGATGCAGGGACCTTATACCCTTTTAGTACACACATACACACACACACGTACATATGTACATATGTGTATGACCTCTTGTGACTACAATACCTAGTAAAATTATTTGTTGAATGAATGATTACTTTTCAAGCAAACACTCTTTTCAAAGGTCTACTAAAACATCTTTATTTCTTGTTATACCAAGGAGAAAGGACAGTGGTGTATGTGTGGGTCGAAATAAAGATTCAAGCTTTAAAATTTGTATCTTTGAAATCTTTTATACCATTTCTTTGGTAAAGTGTTCCATGAAAATGATGTTTAAATAATAAGAGGTGTTTTAGTTGGGAATTGATGTCTTCCCACAGACTTAAACCGCGTGTTGCACGGACACAGAGGTGTTTATATCGTGTCTGTCACTGTCTGCTGTTTTACGGGAAGAATGTACATGTTTCTGGCTGTAAACAACGTATTTGCCTCTTGAAGTTGGAGAATACAGAGTGGTTTTTCATATTATACCTTCTCTTTGTAAAATATCCTCAACGCAGCTAACATATGAGCACAAGATTTCAACTGTTAAAAAACCGCATGTGTGGCTTGACATCCACATACACGTAACCATTTTCTGTGCGGGGTCCTGGGATAAGCACTCTTGGCCGCCAGCCAGGCCACATTGTCAGCCAGGACTGGCTGGCTCCTCCGGAGAATGTGCGTATACAAAGCCGATAAAACTACTTATACAATCTCACCTACAAATTCTGTGTTTAAGCACTAAATTAAGTAGTGCCATTCTAGAATATACAAACTAGTGCATAGTCCTCCTTTACTAAATTAGTGATGTTTACACTAATACAAGGCTCCTGGGTTTTTTCCTTTTTATTGAATTTATCGGGGTGACACTGGTTAACAAACTCATACGTGTTTCAGGTGCACAATTCCACAACACATCGTCTGTACACTGTATTGTGTGTTCACCACCCCAAGCCACGTCTCCTTCCATCACTATTTATTCCCCCTTTACCCAAAGTTTCTATTTTTTAAAATGTATTTTTACTGATGCCAGAGAGGAAGGGAGAAGGAGAAAGAGATAGAAACATCAATGATGAGAGAGAATCATTGATTGGCTGCCTCCTGCACCCCCCACACCAGGGATCCAGCCCACAACCCAGGCACGAGCCCCACCCAGGAATCGAACCGTGACCTCCTGGTTCATCGGTTGACGCTCATCCCTGAGCCATGCCGGCTGGCCTCTATTTGTTTTAAAAAGCTACAGATTGAGTCCACAGGCCCAATATGTAAGGAATATTGGTGGAAAGCCATGTCGTCTACATGGTGTGCGCTGGTCCACAGCTGTAAGTACATACAGCAAGCAGGGCTGCCTGGAGGCTTCCCAGCTGAGGATGGAGCAGGTGGAGGAGAGGTAAGCTCTGCTGGTGTGATCTCTGGCTGAGGCTTGCCCTCTGCCCTGTGAGGGAGACGCGCGCAGCACCCGTGGATTTGAGGGAGATGGCTGGCACCCCAGTTCTGGGATGTGGGGTCCAGCAGGGAGGGTGCCGCTGCAGACATTCCTTCCTCTCGCTGCCCACGGCCCCACTGTGGCTCCTATGTCCTGCAGGTGGTTAGAGCTCAGGAAGTGGGGTGAGTGGGCAGTGGCCCAGACATTGATACCACCCCATTGGGCTCACGTCAGGCAAAAGCTTTTATCATTGTTGTTGTTATTATTATTTTAATCCTCACACAAAATTTTTCCCATTGATTTTTAGAGGGAGTGAAGGGAGAGGGAGAGACAGAGAGACACATCGATTGGTTGCCTCCTGCATGCCCCTGACTAGGGCCGGGAGCCTGCAACTTGAGGTACGTGTCCTTGGCTGGGATCGAACCTCGGACCCTTCAGTCCACAGACCGACGCCCTACCCACTGAGCCAAACCGGCTGGGGCAGGCGAAAGCTTTCAGACAGTGAGCCGGGTTTCACGATCTCATCCTGGTTTTATTGCTGTTTCTGTTTCTGGGATGACCCTTCCCACTCCAGGCACCTCCTTTTCTGCCTCTGGCTGCCGCACGCTTCCCACCAGCGCCTCCCTTTCTGTGAGGGTCCGCTGTGGGCACTAAGCCCGTGTCAGATGGCCACAGCATCTGCCTTCCGTTAACCCTCACCCCGATGTTAACCCTCCCTCCGTGAGGTCTTGCCCGAGAGAAGGGGCCAGGGCTCACTGCCACGTGACCTGCACCAGGCACTGGAGTGGGAGCAGTGTTGCAGACTTGGTACTGGGTGCTCCTTCTACCACCCGTCAGGCCTGCTTCCTGGACGAGGGCCAGCCCTTGGCCGTCACCCCCAACAAGTGACAGAGCTAGGGTTTGATTCCAGTTCTATCTGACTCCTTTTTTTTTTTTTTTTTTTTTTTTTTTTGCTATTTAGTGTTTCATCAGGAATGCTGGCTTGGAAATATAAGCATGCTTGAACCCTGTTGATCGACTTTCTGGCTTCGTTCCTAGGCATTGGGTTTCATATCTGCACCAGGCGGCACCTTCCGGGCACCTTCCAGGCATGTCCCATAGGTAGCTGCCAACTTAAATGATGTTTTCAAAGGTTTAATAGTTATAACTAAGAACAATAGTTTATTACTAATAGTCTTTTTACATGGTCTGTTGAAGTTACAGAATTAATAAATATTCTTCATTCTTGTTTGATTCCCTAATAACGTGTGGATTCTTGGGAGTTAAGGGTGGAAGTGGGTAGAGAAGACCAGACTCTGCTGTGGTATTCCAGGTGAAAGGGCGGTGGCCATAGAAGTGGAGAGACGTTTATAGATGTCAGACATCTGTTGTGGATAGCAGAGAGGAGGCTGCAGAGACTCCCTCCCAACACCTCCACCATCCCTTCCACATCATCTCCTGTGCTGCTGTGGCCAGAATGTCCCGAATCGCTTGCAGTTAGAATCCCGTGTGTGACTTAGGTTCTGCCAAGCTCCTGACCCACGAGGCGGGTGACGGCAGCATGAGTAAGCCAGTGAGGGGCAGCAGTGTGCAGAGCGCGTGCCGGCAAACCCACGCCCACGGTTCTGGCGCTGCCGGCAGCCCTGGGGAAGTCTGGCTTTCAGGACCGGTCGCTGTTCCGAATGGTGGGAGGCGGTGGGAGGTTCCGACTTGAAGTAGAAGAGGGAATAGGTGGGAAGTGGAGACATGTCTTGCTTATAAGTTGACTCTCACGGCAGCAATAGGGGAGCAGGGTCAGAGGTCCAGAAAGGGTCTTTTTTAAGATTAGGATATAGGTGTGTGTCTGATTGCCATTGGGAGGGATGCAGCCGAGAGGAGGACACAGGGTAGGCGGGCGAGGGAGAAATCTGAGACCTGGTGTCAGGTGTTTAACTTCTCTGCCTAATTTGCTTACCTGCACGGTTTGGGTAATAAGATGGTCCTCTTAGGGTCTGGGGGAGGGTTGAAGTGAAATACCGTGTATGAAGAGATTTTCATCGGTGTCTTGTACTTCATAGCCGTCGTTATTACTCCCATGACGGTCCCCGCGGTTGCCTCGGTATACTCGAGAGTACTGTGAATACGGAACAGCCATCACTCCCGTCTCCAGGGTTCACAGACCCCGCCCCCTTCGGCACTTACAGGCTGGCCCCATCGACACCTTATCATCACTTCATACGTTAATTAAGTGACCACTTATCAAGTGCCCATCAGGTGCCTGGGATAGAAACTGAGCAAAATCATTCTCTGCCTCCAAGCAGCTTGTGGGCCACAGAGAAGAGAGAGGGTAAAGCATAAATACTTTATACAGGTGTTAAATTGTGTCAGGGGTCTGGCGGGCACAGGACCGCTAGGAGACAGGTGTTAACACACACACACACACACACACACGTATGTTTATTATGGCTGGCTAAGCAAGCCTGATGCCCACAGGCAGCAAGCAGGATGGAGGGATCCTGAGTGGGTTGAAAGGTCAGGGGCACCTTTTTACCTGAAGGTCTACACTCATCTATCGTGGGCTGACCTGTCTGCTTTCGTCTGAAAGAGTGTGTTGAAGCAGCAGGTTTTTCTTCCTCACATTGCCATCCACTCTCTTATACACCAGTTGGACCTTTATTTTAAGTAATTAAAATTATGATAAGCAGATGAACACACTTATTCTAGTATGTCCTGCTTACTTCCTTGGCTATGCACTAGCTGCGTTTATTAACAGATTTTATTTGGTCATCTGTGCTGCTAGTGGAATTAATTGGCTCCCTGCAAACTAGGATCACAACCCAAGCTAACGTGCAAATTCATTCGTTATCAGGTTTTGTTTTTCATTTCACTTGTTTTTTTCTGCTCAAATGAATGATAAGTTGTATTTTAAATGAAATGTATGTTTAAGGAGGAACCCTTGGCAACCAATATTCTTTTCTACTTAAAATCTGCTTCTTAATCTGCTCTGTGAGCGAAAGGCTGTGAGACTGTGGCGGCTGCTGATGAATTTGAAAATCCCTGGGCGGTCTGTGCTGCAGAGGGACACGAGCTGAGCCTGGTGTCACCAGGGCAGGCCGGCTGCTGTTGTCAAGAGGAACTGGGGGGCCCTGGCCCAGTGGCTCAGTTGGTTGGGGTATCATCCCGTGCACCAAAAGGTTGGGGGTTTGATTCCTGGTCAGGCACATACCTAAGTTACAGGTTCAATCCCTGGTCAGGGTGTGTACAGGAGGCGACCGATTGATGTTTCTCTCTCACATTGATTCTTCTCTCTCCCACACCCTCTCTCTGTAAAATCCATAAAAATTTATGCTCAGATGAGGATTTAAAAAAATTAAAGAAAAAAAAGAGGAACTGGGGCTGGGAAGGTGGGGCAGTGATGGAAACGGGTCCGGGGAGGAGGCTTGTTCAGATGCAGCAGTGTTGACGGTGGCCTGACCAGGTGTCCGCTGTGGATGGCAGTGGTGAGACAGGCCTGGATTCTGGGTATATTCTTGAAGGTCAAGTCCACAGGATTTCCCCAGGGGTTGGATGTGACTGCTCGAGTTAAACTTCAATTTATATAAAACAAATGTGCTAGGTTCAAAATTCTCCATACTGAAGTTAGACCCAATAACACTGGCCCCACACTCACTTTCCCTCTGTTTTTTACGTTTGGCTGGAAGAAATATACAAGAACTCTGCTGAGCTTGAATTGACTATTGGCTTTATAGAAATGGATATTTCCCCTCGGGACTTGTCAGAAAGGCTTTTTAAAAATACCCGAGCACGTGCTCTCACTTGCAGAATGTTAATAGAAGGCTTGGAACCCCGGCCAAGTTGCCTTCCACCGAGGAGCTTTGCAGGCGCTCTCCGAGCTAACTGATGAGTCATCGGCATCAGTCAAACCAGGTCATGCTCTGTCGGATAGTAACTTGTGAAGACATTAATTTAAAACGTGCTGTCATAAACCCAGCCCGAACAGCACTCCTGGCTGAGATGGTGAAGTGGGAAGGTGGGTGGGCATGATGCCCCAGCCCAACACAGGGCTCAACTCCGATGTGCTGTGTTTTATTTGCTGCCCCAACATCACATCGCCAGCTGCTCTGTCCTGGTATAGAGAAGCAATACGCTTGTGGATGGAGTAGGCATCGAAACCCTGGGTTGGTTCCGAGGGCTAAGGGGATGATAGAGTCAAGAGGCCACCGATGGGAAGCAGCAGTGTTCGCAGTGTTTCTACTTCCTGCCTCAGGACTGGGTAGTTGGCCAGCCCACTGGTTTTTTGGGCGCCTAGCATGACATGTGGAGAATTTAATCCGAAGTGAGGAGGAGAGTTCTGTGGACTGTTTCTGGACACAGTTTTATCAATCAATGGAAGAGTCTGATCTTTCTTTGAGCATGACCTTGAGTGGTAATAATTTTAATTAATTAAAAAACCAATAGTTCCTATTATTCATATAACCTTGGCTTCTCTCGTGACAGGTTTTAACATCTGTGGGTCTGATTCCGTTTCCACACTGCAGTTCACACATTAGTCACTGAGTATGGAATTTATGCGCTTTGAAAGCAAGTTTTAAAATAAATGCTAATGTGAGAAAAAGCTATCTGAAGTAGGAAAACTTCTCTTATAAAGTTTGTCTGATATGCCCATGTAGTTTTGAATGGAAGATTCTCTGAGCATTGCCTCCCACAGCTTGTTCTCCAATGGTGGTTGTTGCTGTGGCCTGGATTTCATTCTCTCTTCCAGAATTTCTTGCTGTTCAGAAGCCGCCAAAGGCCAATGTGTTGGCTTTCTGCAGATGATTCCTGGAAGTTCAGTGACTCTCCAGGGCCAACTCCTCAAATCTTAATGGGTTGAGATGAGTGAATACAATTTCCAAGAGTGAGTGTTGACGCATGCTTGCTGGCATCTCACTAGGGCAAATCCGCAGGGAGGGTGTTGGTGTCCTGGGATGCACTTGAGTGTAGGCAGAGGGCGGGATTGGTCAAGTCAGTGGCTGAGGTGGAAGCCACCCTCTCTCCTGGTGCGCCCTTAGGGTCCTCCTGGGGAAACCAGATGGTTTTGAATTGAGAAAAGCTGGTGAGCTCAGTCATAGAAAGTAGCATCCAATTTACAAAGGACACCATTTAGAGAAATTCAGCATTTAAATAGATGCCGTTAACTTCTTGTTTAAAATATTGCAAATTTCCCAAGTATATCATGGTCATAGATATGCTGTTTATCTTCTCCTAGGAAAACAAACGCTGTCCGTTGGAATAAAAATGTTGCGTTTTATGTGTCCGCTAACTCAGTAATTCTTGGATAATTGAACATGAAGCTTTGTTTTCTTGCAGGAAAGGACATGGATGGCAAGTGTGTGTGTGATGTTGACGAAGGCGTCTGTGTTGGGTGGGCAGGAGGTTTCAGGTGAAGCTACTGTGGTTTTTTATGCTGAGGGGAGCCAATAATCCGTGAAAAGTCATAGTGTAAATGGATGTATTGTTTTAAGTAATTCATTTCCCCCTTTAGTAGACACAGAAGTGAAAGCTGGTAGAATAAAAAGTATTAGGTATCAGGTTCTTAAGAAAGTTAATTACATAAAAAATGATGTGTATTTTTCATAATAGAATAATTTCATAGGTTTTGAAATATAAAATTATACACAAACATTATACAAATTACAAACAAAATAGCAAGTAAAATTGGCCTATAATTCTGCTCTCAAGAAAACCATTCTTAACCTTTTGGAAAGTTTTTCCAGATTTTTTTCTCTCTTTATAGATACACATCCCTCCTCTCAGCGATCATGTTACATAGACTCATTTCTATTTCCTTGTTTTCAATTAATGTGTTAAATGTTTTTCCATGTCAATAAATAAAGAACTAAGTCTTTGTTTTGCACCATACATTTTATTGGTGCATATTTAACCCTGAAGTTATTGATGGGTGTTCAGGGAATGTGCATTTTTTTAATATTATAAGAAATCTGGGGTACATGCCCTTTTGTGCATTTTGGTTTATCCCCTTAGATGCTAGCACAAAGGGCTGCAGGACACACTGTGACATTGGCTCCTTTCTCCTGGCCCCGCCTCCCACGGAGGTTTACTCCCAGCAACAGGGGCCCGCCCCCTCCCCTGGCAACCAGCTCAGAGATTAGTCCTATACCTTTTCTGAATCTCATTTTTAAATTGCCTCTTTATTTTCATTTTTACAAATTTGAAAACCTTAGAGAAAGTGAAAATTTCCCATGATTTCATCCCTTAAACACTGTGTGGACATGGGGTCTAATGATGTAAGAAGAGAAAAGGCACCCTCTTGGCCCACTCAGGCCTCTGTTCTCTAAGGGGTGCAGCTCCTTAGCAGTCTACCTTCTCTTCTTTTTTTCTTTTTTTAATCCTCCCCAGAGGATATGCTTTATTGATTTTAGAGAGAGAGGAAGGGGTTGGGGGGAGGGGGAGAGAAACATCAATGTGAGAGAGAAACATCGATCAGCTGCCTCCTGTGCGCACCAGGACTGGGGATTGAACCCGCAACCTGTTTGGTGCACAGGACGACGCCCCAACCAACCGAGCCACCGCGGGCTACCCTGTCTTCTGAGTGCAGTGGAGTCGGGCCTACCATGTCCGCGTTTCTCCTAATAACTCACGGCGGATGTTTTCCTCCCGCAGAGCATGGCTGTGTCCCGACGGCCTTTAGTGGCTCCTGCCTTGTCCATCGGGGCGTTTGCACTGTGCTTCTCCATGAACAGCATGTTGGTGGTTTGATTCAGCACTTCTGCCCTCCAGGAATTTTTCCTACAAAATGTGTGCTTAAGTGCATAAAGGTATAAGCATAAGGAAGTTCACTGTGGCATTATTATTATTTCTTGTTGTTGTTATTCCTCACCCAAGGATATTTTTCCCATTGATTTTTAGAGAGAGTAGAAAAGAGACAGAGAGAGGGGGGGGGGGGACACGGATGGAGGTAGGGAGGCAGGGAGGGAGGGAAGGAAAGAGAGAGAAACATTGATTGGTTGCCTCCCACATGCACCCGGACCAGGGCCGGGGATTGAATCTGCAGCCCAGGTACATGCCCTTGACCAAGAATTGGACCCGAGACCCTGCACTGCGTGGGCTGACGCTCCAACCCCGGAGCCATGCAGGCAGGGCTGTGGCGTTACTTTTAACAGTGAAACATGGGAAGTATCTCTGTGTCTGTCGAGAAGAGATGGCTTTATAAATATGATCTCGTGAAATGTTACAGTCGTCAAAATGGTTCAGTGTAGATCTGCCTCTAACATGAAAAGATGCCCATGACGTACTGTGCAGTGGAAGACACACTGCAGAAAATACATGTCGCGCCATCACACGCGTGTGTAAGCCCCGGCGGCGCAGAGGGCGCCGTGGGTGAGGCAGCCTCGGGGTTCGCGTGAGCCGCGCGGCGCTCCCGGCCGGGGCGGACTGTCCGGCAGGTTCGGGTGCAGTGGGAGGAATGGGCAGCTTTCCCTCTTCCATTTTACACACTTTCTTACTGACATTTTAATAAGTAAACTTTTTTAAAAAAATGAAAAGTACGTCTAAACTCTACAAAAAAAAAACAAAAAACGTTAAAATAAATGTTTCAGTGAGACTGGGAAGTCTCTGAGACTCCCGCTTACCAGCTTATGAGTCTGTGGGAACAACGAAGTAGGAAGTGGCATTTCTTATAGGAGCTAACTGTCTCACTCGCAGTGTGGAGGGAGAGTGAGGCGGTGAGAGGAGGGGAGCCCTGAGGCCGGGAGGAAGGGGGGCCCTGGTCCCAGAGCCCCTTCGGGTGAGCGCCGCGCAGGGAAGATCAGCCTCGTGGGCCAGAAACCTCTGCCTCCACACACAGCACCCCAGTTCCTCCCCAGGAGAGCCTTGGCCGCCCCATGAATTCCGGCTTCCCATTTGCCAGTGTCCACCCCGAAACGGACAGCCAGGATCCAATACTGCCGCCTGCCAGCCTCTGGCCTCGCCGGGGAGGGTACAGTCAGGTGGTCCCTTCCTTGCCCACGAGACATTATTTTAAAACTGGACTGAGATCATCCCTAAGCCCCCGCCTCCTCTTCTCTCCTGTGTTCCTTCGGTACGTGTCAGGCTTGAGCGTGGGACCGCTCTGGCGGTTCCCTTCCGCCTCCTCACATGTCGGGGAAGCCGGGTGTCCATCGTGACGCTCTGACAGGAAGTTCTTCTCGGCCCCCCAAGACCCAGGTGGCCTCGCCAAGGTCGGTCCTTCGGGCAGAGAGCCAGATGCTTCTCTGGGACTGCTTGGGCGGCCAGGCACCAGCCTGCCGTGTCTCCTTCGCCTTCCGAAGCTCTGGGCGGAGACGCAGCCAGACGCCTACTCGGACACCTGTCTCTCCCTCCCCTCGGGTCCTGGGGTGCACTCACAGCTGAGGGCCAGTGAATCGGGGGGCTGAGAGCCTCTGCTCCAGGGGGACGGAGGAGCGCACCTGGGAGAGCCGCAGCCGCTCTGCCGCCACCTGGCGTGGCCCTGGCGGAGTCCGTTTCTTGCCTGTCCTGCTCGCTCCCAGGCACTCCTGCAGAGGCCACAGCCCAGGGACGCCCCTTCCTTAGGGCTGTGTCCCCAGGGACGAGCGTCCTCACTTCCACTTGGCTCGGCGGGCCCTGTGGCTCTCCGTTTGCACGTCCCTGCGTTGATGTCGCTGTCGAGCTCCCCCCATGCTGTGGGGTTTTCCATTCCTCCTGGCTGGCTCTCCTGTGGAGCCCGGCCTCCGTGGCAGCAGCACTCCCAGGTGCCTCGCTGTTCCATGCACCACCGTCAGCTCAGCTCGGCCTAAGGAGCCTCCCCGTTGGCAGCACAGCGGGCGGAGCATCACCTGGCAGTTCCCCATCACCAGGGCCTGTGCACACCCCCCGCCCCCGTCACCAGGGCCTGTGCACACACACACACACACACACACACTCACACACACACACACACCCGTCACCAGGGCCTGTGCACCCTGGGGCCGGAGAAAGGAGATCCCTCTCGGGCAGGGAAGGACCGCGTTCTCTCCGGGTGGGGGAATTCCAAGTGTCCCTGCTCCCGGCGATGGACTGGATGTTGGCCCAGCATTCAGACACCCTCTCCCCTCCCCCCCCCCGCCCTGTTTTTTACTGTAACAACTCGATTGAGATACAACTGATGCACATTACAAGTCACACTGTAAGGTGTGAATTCGGAGTTTTTAGTATATTCACAGAATTGTGCAGCAGCGCCACAATCCAGCCTAGAAGCATTACGTCCCCCACTCTCCCGCTGAAGAATACTTTACTCCTGAGGAGACAGTCAGACTCCCCGTACGTCCTAAGGGCTAGGCAAACCGAAATGTGCTCGATCTTCCTCTGGCTTCACCGACGTTGACCACTTTCCGTAAGTCAGTAACGCAGTGTGGATCGCGAGCGCCTGGCTCCTGCCACGTGCGGATGCTCTCAGGTCCATCCATGCGGCCGCGGGGACCGGGATCTCACTTCTGAACAGCGTCCCCTGTGCAGGCAGCAGAGCTCACGCCCGTGGGGGTGGCTTCCCACTTTCTGCTCTTGGGACAGCGCCATGTGAACAGTCCTCACACGATTCTGTGTGGCCATGTGCTCCCGCTCCCTTGGGGAGTCACCGGGAGGGTACCTGTGCCATCACTGGTGAGACGCTCCCTGTCCCGCATCCTCTGCAGCCACCTCCCAATTCCTCGGGCCATTTCTGAGCCCAACTTCTCAAGATTTTACCTCATGTCCTCTCTCCACTCCCTCTCCTGTGAACTCTCCTTCTACAAAACCTTTTAAATATAATATCGGGTATGAATAGAACATGAAAGACAGCATCAGTGTCTGTGTAAGCTGTAACTATAGTGACACAATGAACGTCCCATGTCCCCACACCTGACAAACCACGGAGCCTAGGGCTCAAGTCTCCATCATCTCTGCCTCGCTCTGCAGTTTTGTTTTCTTTGGTCATTTCTAATGCATTTGACTCCGCTTTTAAACAGGGAGTCTGGGCTGAAGAGTCTTTGAAGCCCGTTGCATTGTGAAAATTCTCTGATTACTGCAGAGACATGGGTTTTTGTTGGGAATGTACTGTAGGAGATTAATAGCCTACATTGTTGAATATTACTGTAATGTATTTTATTATGAAGTCTTGGCTAAGAGCGTGACACACAGTTGTAGCATCACTTCTCCATCCATTGGCTGCAGATGGTTGGGTTTGTCCCTCCGTTTGTGAGCTAACGGCTGAGCTTGCGGCCATGTTCTCCCTGCCCACCTCTCTTTGGACTGATCATTTTACCAGCTCTGTTGGCCCTCAGGGAGGTATGGATGTCAATTACTGCTGCAGATGAATATTAATGACTCCTTAAATATTTAATTAATCTACTTGGCACGTAGGGAGAGATTGTTGGTAACCGTCAGAACCAGGCTCTGCTTTCCTCTTTTATGCCTGGTGCTTAGCATGTTTCCGCTGTGACATCGGTTGGGACTGAGCTGCTCTGGAAGTGAGCCAGCTCCCGCCCTCACGCCGCCTCCAGGCAGGAAACACGGTCCGGAAAGTGATTAGATAAACTACATTGTTGTTGCCCTAGCCCAGTGGTCGGCAAACTCATTCGTCACCAGAGCCAAATATCAACAGGACAACGATTGAAATTTCTTTTGAGAGCCAAATTTTTTAACTTAAACTTCTTCTAATGCCACTTCTTCAAAATAGACTTGCCCAGGCCGTGGTATTTTGTGGAAGAGCCACACTCAAGGGGCCAAAGAGCCGCATGTGGCTCACGAGCCGCAGTTTGCCGACCACTGCCTTAGCCGGTTTGGCTCAGTGGATAGAGAGTCAGCCTGTGGACCCAAGGGTCCCCGGGTTCGATTCCAGTCAAGGGCATGGACCTCATTTGCAGGCTCCTCCCCGGCCCAGGCCATAGTCGGGACTCGTGTTTCTCTCACATCGATATTTGTTCTGTCTTTCCCAGTCTCTTCCACTCTCCCTAAAAATCAATGGAAAATTATCCTCACCTGAGTATTAAAAACGAATAATCATCATCATAATAAATAAACTGCATTGTTATTGAACACTCGTTGCATTATTGGAAGTTTGAAGTATTTTCTTATTCCTCTGTATGTTGTATTGGTGTCATTAAAACAGCTCTTAAAAACACTCATTTTTCTTGGCCTTTTATATTATTAAGGCGCTCTAAGGAACGTGGTCATTTGTTAGTGAGTTGCAAGTGGGCAGGCGTGGCTGACGGCTCTCCTGTGGAGCTGGCTCTGCCTCCGGGAGCACAGGGAGGCCCCCCTGCCTGAATGCAGCTGGCGGGACGGGCCCAGTCCCCGCCACAACGCAGGTCTCCCTGGGTGTGGGTGGCCCTCATCGGCGGGCAGGCCCTGTGACTCCAGCGCACACATACCTCTGAGCTTCCCTGCAGGCTGAGGATTTCTGGCCGTTGATATCATACTTTGCCAAGTCTCCACTTTCGCTGAACATGCATCCTGGTCTCATGTTATTCTGAAAAATTCTTTGTTTGTGGCTTTAGCTTTTAAAGTTCTAAATCTATTTGATCACCTTCTTTGTGCTTTTCCTCCTACCTGAACTGAAGAAGAAACAAACAAGCAGAGCTTCTACGCGAGTGGGTGGGCGAAGATTTACTCACCCCAGAAACTGAGTCCTGAGGGATGCACTGTGGTGTGGACCTGTGACATGTTGTAGAGGCGTGTTTTGAAATCCCTAAGAGTGAGGACCCAGGGTACCGGCTCTCTTCACACACTTAAGACTGGACCAGGTTCGCTCCAAACCTCATCTCCAATCCCCATCACTTCACCCAAACCTTTCTGTGATGTCCGTCTTCTTTCCACTCTTCCCAGATTCTGAAATAGCCGGAGTCAGTTCCCTGCGGTTTCATTTTATATTTGTCTTAAGCATCGTTGTATTTAGTCAACAATAAGGAAAGTTAATATCTTTTTTATTGTCATATTAATGGAGGGATTTCCTGAAGATATTAACTGCTGCAAATAAAGGATAAAATCCAGTTCTTCATGAGCATACGAGTATGGTGAAGACCAGTATTCACGGTCAAAGGTAGCCTTGGTGTTTTTAGTCATCACTGTCTTCTGTGAAACATAATCAGCATGAAATATTTAAGAATTTATTGACTTTGAAAACTTTAGAGGCTTCCGGTCAAGATGGCAGTGTAGGTAAACACAGTACTCGCCACCTCCCACAACCATATCAAAATTTACAACTGAATACAGAACAACCATTATTCAAAACCACCTGAAATCTAGCTGAACGGAAGTCCTACAACTAGGGAATTAGAGAAGAAGCACACAGAGACTAGTAGGAGGGGCAGAGACACGGGGTGGAATTGCAGAACCGGCTGGACTGACACCCACATGCAGTGTTTTTTTAATCGGAAGGGATATCTAGGCTGTGGAGGTCTCCCTGAGGAACCGGGGTCCCTGCCTCACACCAGGCCCCCAACCCAGGTTTCCAGTGCTGGGAAGAGAAGTCCCTGTAACTTTGGGCTGTAAAAACCAGCAGGGATTTTGGCTGAGTGACACAGAGGCTGTGGGAGTCCCAGGCAGTTCTCTTAAAGGGCCTGTGCATGGACTTACTCAGACTCACTCCCTCTGAGCTTGAAAGGAACCTGGGACATCTGGGGAGGAACTAACTTGACTGGAATCAGGGCAAGAGCTGGAGGGGCAGCTTTCTCCAAGACCGAGGCCTGGCAGAGGCCATTGTTCCTTTGCTGAGCCCTCCCTGCCACAGAGCTGACAGGCTGCGCCATATCGGAATCTCCATCAACCTGGCTCATATTTTTATCCCTGCCCTGGTGATTCTCTGAGATCCCACCCCTCCCTGCTTGCAGGCTCATCCAAGCCATTTCCAGTGGCTTTTCCATTCAACTGGCCTCTCTTGTCTCATCCTTTGGACTTTCCTAAAATCTCTCAAACAAGCAACAGCTGGCCTCAGCATGCCCTGTACCTCTTAATAAGTGTCCCCAGGCCTGGCACTAGTTGCAGCTCACTCTGGTTCACAGCTTGGCCTCTCCTGGGCACCACCAAACTCCACACAAATAGCAGCCATTTGCAGATTGCTTTGTAGCTCATGCTGGGTTGCCCTGGGCAGGGCATAGGCATAGGCTGACTTTGTACCTCCCAGGAGGCCCCAGAGCCAGTGCACCTAGTGGACAGCTTCACACCATGCCTGATTACAGCTCTACATATCCATGAGTGACACGCTCAAGGAGAAGACTCAGTGAACACCAAAGCCCCACTGAAGCAAGTCCTGCTCCATAGGAGTGTCTCCTGCACAGCAACTTTCCAGCTGTAATTGCAGCTGGTCCTCACAACCAATTAGCCTGGTGTCAATCCCTCCCAGTGATGCCAACATCAATCAAGGCTCAACTGCAATAGGACTGTGCACACAGCTCACACAGGGGTGCACCTGGAGTGCCCAGCTCAGGTGACTGGGGAGGCTGAGCCACTGGGCCCTACAGGACACCTATTACTCATGGCCACTCTACCAAGTCTGGGAGACATAGCAGTTCTACCTAATACATAGAAACAAATATGGGGAAGTAGCCAAAATGCGAAGACAAAGAAACATGTCACAAATGAAAGAACAGAAAAAGAACTAAGTGAAATGGAAGCAAGAAAATTACCAGATACAGAGTTCAAAACAGTGGTTATAAGGCTGCTCAAGGAACTTAGTGAGAACTTCAAGGAACTTAGAATTTCAACGAAATTCATGAGAACATCAACAGCATAAAAAAGAACCAGTCAGAAATTAAGCATACACTAACTGAAATAAAGAATAATTTACAGGGCATCAACAATAGAGTAGAAGATGCTGAGAATGAAATATAAGGAAGCAAAAAACACCCAATCAGAAGAGCAAAAAGAAAAAAGAATAAAAATATATGAAGGTAGTGTAAGGAGCATCTGGGGCAGTTTCAAGTAACAACATTCACATCATGGGGGTACCAAAAGGAGAAGAGAGGGAACAAGATATTGAAAATCTATTTGAAAAAATAATGACTGAAAACTTCCCATACGTGGTGAAAGAAATATACATACAAGCCCAGGAAGCACAGAGAGTCCCAAACAAGAGGAACCCAAAGAAGCCCACACCAACACACATCATAATTAAAATGCCAAGGGTTAAAGACAAAGAGAGAATCTTAAAAGCAGGAAGAGAAAAGCAGTTAGTTACCTACAAGGGAGCACCCATATGACTATCAGCTGATTTCTCAACAGAAACTTTAAAGGCCAGATAGGAGTGGCAAGAAATATTCAAAGTGATGAAAAGCAAGAACCTACAACCAAGATTAGCAAAGCTATCATTTAGAATTGAAAGTCAGATAAAGAGCTTCACATACAAGAAAAAGCTAAAGGAGTTCATCACCACCAAACCAGTATTACATGAAATGTTAAAGAGTATTGAAGAAGAAGGAGAAGGGGAAGGTGAAGAAAGAAAGAAAAGATTAAAAATATGAACAATAGAATGGCAATAAATATGTACCTATCAACAATTGAATCTAAAAATCAAAATAAATGAACAAGAATCTAATGAACAACATAAACTGATGAATAAAGTAGAACCAGAGGCATGGAAACAGGCAACAGACTGACCAATCTCAGAGGGAAGGAGGGTGGGGGTGGGAAGAGATTAACCAAAGAACCTATATGCATGTACGCATTACCTGTGGACACCGACAATATGGTGATGAAGGCCTGGGGCGGGGCAGGAACCAGGTGGAGGGGCAAAGAAGAGGTATATCTATAATACTCTAACAATAAAGGCTTAAAATAAATAAAGGAATCTATTGATTTAATTGAGTTTTCTCAGTTTTAGAAAGCAATGACGTTTTAAATTTTTGGATTTTGTTTACAAGACTTATGCTTTCAAGCCTCCGAAGTTTCTGTTCTCCCAAAAGGCTTCTCTTGTGTTTTGTGCTTTTCTCTGCAGAGGACAGAAGACGCATTAATCCTATGTTACTCTGTGGTGTCAGGTATTTTATTTGTATGTTGCATTTTTCCCATTTAAACTGTACAACCTTCAAGCTGACCGGGAGGGTAGTGTCTGTGGTCTCCCCTGGCGGCCCCTGCACATGGTCCTGCAGAACTCCCAGGTGTGTGAGTGAGAATTTGTGTTCATTTCACAGGTGGGGAGCATTAAGCGGGACATGACCTTCACGTTTCACCCGGAGGACCTAAAACGGGACTCGAGTAAAAAACTGTCTCATCAGCCCTGGTTCCCCTTGGCCATGGAGGAGGACATGAAAACCGCCGACACCAGGCCAGCCACCCGAGCCCCGGACCATGACAGGGAAAACGCCCGCTCTGTCTGTCTCCTTGAGCAGAAGCGAAAAGTGGTCTCCTCCAGCATCGACGTTCCCCCGGCAAGGTAAGGCCCGCGGGAGCTCGGTGTGACGTAGAGAAACCTAGGAAAGGTTTTCTCCAAGAACTTGGTTCTGGTGCTTGTGTGAAACAGAGCTTTTCAGAACCGAGCCTGAGGCCGCGGTAGCTGGAACTCCTGTCATGCTAGAAAAGAAAATATTAGATATTTTGGCGAATGAATAGTAAAGAGAAAAAAGGGGGGGAGGGGCATTGAAGACATGGGCTGTAGACTGAGCATAGCTTAACAGCAAGGACGCTGTCTCGGGCCCACTGCGGGCCAGGTCTGCCCCTGGCCTTTTGTGTGTGGCCTTTGAAGAAAGGGTGGTTTTATGTTTTCTAAAGGGTTGAAAAAATGAAGCATATGTGACATAAATCAGAGGTGGCCCGCAAAGCTAACATATTTATGTGTGACTCGTTACAAAAGAGGTTTGCCGTGGTTTATATCAGGGTAATCCTTTAAACTCGGATCTACCTTGGAACTGGGCCGGAGGTTTGATCTGAAATACCAAAAGCTTTTGCCACATTATGATTTTACTTACGCCACATCGGTGCCTTTGGACCAACATTATGGCAGGATGGCAATGGCACAGACAGGAATTCACGCCAAGACCTTTTTGCTTATTTTCCTGCTTATCGTTTATCTCATCTAGATGTGGGGGGCATCAAAAAGTTGACGTGTCTATCATAGCAAGGTATTGTAATTCCGGTTTACAAATGAGTAAATGACTCAGAAGTGCGAGGTGACCATGTAACCAGAGGCCCACGGCTTGGGTACGTTTGTAGCCCCCGGTGAGTTTTCTGTCCTGTTGCCGTCATTCGTGTTACGGAAGAGCCTTCATTTGTTGCCGTTTACACACCGTGATGCCTGAGAACACATGGGTATTTTCAGTATCACTTGCTCTCCAACCTCCAAAAGAAAATAACTCAAACGTTAGGCAAACCTTAGGAGACAATCTGTTCCTTGGAGCATGGTGTTTGTTATTCTCTTTTGCCAGATATTGGGGGGTTTTTTTGTGTGTTTTTTTAAGTACTGATACTTAAATTGGTTGAATTTCACCCAAGTAGCAATTACAGTTGGTTATGCAAAGTAGTGACTGTCTTCTAATTATAACTCTGAGGCTAAAGAAATTCCTAGCAAACTAGTAGCAATGGGATAAAGAACATTTGGCCCCAGGGACCCCCAGACCTAACAGCCGTTCGTTAGAAGACGCCAGGTTGTTGTTGGTTTGCTGTTGGAAAGAAGAAAAATGCAACGCACGGCGCTGTTCGTTTGCAGGGTTTAAAAATACAGTGATGTCATATTTATCACTCGCTGGATAAAGAGATCATGTTTGTCTTATGGGATCCTTCTGGGAATTGTATAGTCTGAATTTCAGAAACTCTCAACTTCGCGTTCGAAATTAGAAAATTACCTGAGCTGCCAGCAATATCCTGTATGCACAGTGGAGAATTGTGACTCCACGTGTTCAGTGGTGTTATCTACACTTTTTCCTTGGTCTGTATATACTGTGCACCTATAGACAGTTTTGGAATTGAATGAGAGATTAGGCAAGATGGGGGTCATTGCTTCTGAATCTCCGGAAGCCCAGCCGTTCCCCGAGCAAATGTTTAGCTGCATGAACAAGGCCCGGGGCTGCACTCTGTAACCAGCGCGAAGCTGCGGCAGGAGGGGGCGTAAAAAGGTCGCTCTAAGCTTGTCTCAGTCAACATTAAAAAGGTGTGCACTGGGAGAGAGTAGTACGGTGGAGAAGACTGATGCTGTGCAATCTGTGGAGTCCTGTTAGCAACCGAAGCCCTCCATGAAGCAGCCGCCCTGGCACCTTTCCTGGGAAACCTCCGTCCACTTCTGTCCTTTCCCATCACGTTAGTGATTCAGGTCACCGAGTAACTGTTGTGCCTGCCTCCTGGCTGCAGGCGGTCTTTGTGACGCAGCCGCCAAGCGATCTTCCCAAAGCACAGGCACAGGCGGCGGACGGAAGGATGGAGGCAGGGGAGTGCTGGGACCAGTGTAGTGGACATTACGGCCTAATGGAGCACACTGTGCCACCAGCACCCTCCCAAGTCCTCCAGCCAGGCATTTACCGTCTAAGTCAACACATAAGCCACGGGTATTCTTACGATGCCTTCCGTCACCTGGGAGACCAGAGCTACATGAAAGACTTGGGAGCTGAAACCAGTTTAAAAAAGACAACCAGAGCTACATGAAAGACTTGGGAGCTGAAACCAGTTTAAAAAAGACAACGTCTTCGCGCCCTTCCTACGCTGCGGCAACGTTTCATCGAATGGGGTGGAATGGTGGGGTTCCTGGCTGTTGTTTTTAAAAATAGCTCTTCCTTCCAGCCACGTGCCTGTGGGTGAATTTCTGTGATTTAAATGCACATATACTGTAACCCACTTTCCTAATGCCCTACAGAAACATGGGGGAAGTTAGCAAGCTAAGACAGGGAGCCCTCTGAGCCCCCAGGCCTCTCTCCTGTGCTGCTGCTGCCACCAGGGGCCGATGCTGTCGTAATTGCACCTTAGGACACAAATTTGGCTCAGGGTACAGATATGTGTGTGTGTGTGTGTGTGTGTGTGTGTGTGTTTTAAAGAAAACTCTCCATACTTACTTTGTTGACTTGTTGTCATTCAAGATTCATCAATTTCTAATTATTGTGTTTTATATCCTTTTATTATAAGCACAACATCATGTCAAATTAGAATGTGTCACCTTTCAGAATTGTATTGTAAACTTAGAATTTGGGTCATTAATATGAATTTTTTAAATAATAATTTAAGGCACTGCCATTTTCAAGGGATATGCTCCCTGGACCAGTTGGGTAGTTATGAAGTGAAATGCTAAACATGTGACATTCCCACATTTGCAGGGATCACCTGCAGAGTCCTGGGGCCGTTCATAAATGCTCTTTCATGTGAATCCTTTCGGGCAGCAAACTAGACAATGTTTAACCACTGAGACCTCAGGGAGACCGGCCGTACTGCTGTGTTAGATGGACCTCAGCTCCGTGCCAGAGGCTACATACGTGGGAATGTTCCAGAATGTTCCGGAGAGCTGTCATTCGATGTCTGTGGCACCGTGCTGTAGGTCACCTCTCAGAATGGGTTTGCATTTACATTTGATTCAACATCTTTTTTCCTCCCTGTACCTGTTCATAATTTAAACCATCAATCAGGTGTGGGAATAATGGGACTGCAGTGCCTCCCACCACCCACCTCCCTCTGCCAGTACGGAGCTGGGTCCTGTTTTTATTACAGAAAGGCAAACAACCATTAAAGGCAGATAAATAATTCAAAGATGTTGATCGCTTGTTTATTTTAAAAGAATAATATTTGAGCAGCACTGTCCAATAGAAATTTAATGTGAGCTCTATGTGTCAGTTTTAAATCTCTAACAGCTACATTAAAAGCAGGAAAAAGTGCTGGCTGGGGTGGCTCAGTTGTCTGGGCATCGTCCCAGGCACTGAGAGGTCACTGGTTCGATTCCTGATCAAGGTACATGCCCAGGGTTCAGGCTCTATCCACACTAGGGGGTGTGCAGGAGGCAGCCAATCAATGGGTCTCTTCTTTTATTGGTGTTTCTCTCTTTCTCTCTCTCCCTTGCTCCCTCTCTCTCAAATCAATAAAAACACATTTTTAAAAAACAGGGAAAAGAAATAGGTGAAAATAATTAGGGTAAAACTACATTATTTTACCTAATACATCCACACACCGTTGTTTTCTATGATCAGTATAAAAGGGATTAGTGAGACACTTTGCATGCTCTTCCACGTGCCAGGCCCTCGAAGTTGTGTACATTTTACTGCTATGGCTCATCTCAGCTCTAACGGGCGCTTCACGAGCTGGAGAGCCACGTGTGGCGAGTGGCCACTGTGTTGGGCAGTGCCGCTCGGGGAACGCACCAGCTCATGGCGCATTTCAGCGCAACTTGTCACTTATCCCTAAGACAGCGCTTGGGGTTCTTGTCCTACCCAGACGGGTCGGCGTGGAGCAGGCGCTCTCTGCGGCCCAGGTCCCTGTGAGGAGAGCCGTGTCCGCGTCTGGCTCAGGAGGCATTCCATGGGGAAAACTCAGCAGCAGCATTCCACTGTGCCCCCTAGAGAATGACTCCCAGCTGTGCGTAACTATGTTTTGTGCGATTATAGTTCTTAAAATGTTTAAGTCCCACCTAAGTCCAAGGCAGGTTAAATGATAGCGTCCAAGTTCTAGTTCTTTAAAAGCATAAAAGCAGCTTCCCCCGGGGGGCAAGCGCCTGTTTCCTGGTCCCCGGATGCTGTGACTCCCCCAGCGGGCAGCAGGAGCATGGTCCATGCCAGCGGGCGGCGCTTGGCTGGGCCCCCACTCTGCATGCATTTGCGTATGCGTCTTTACATAGGAATAGCTGACCAATGCATGCCGCATGCACGCTTGGAAATGTGTCAGTTTTTTTTAAAGACTCCTAAGTAGGAAAGGTTTACTTTGTTACTTTATTATTAGCTTAAAATGTTACTGATTCTTTTAAACTCGAACTCCTGTTTTCTTCCCTTCTGTGACGAGAGTTCTGGTAGGTGGGGAAGAGGTGAGGGTTAAGGCTTCACTTGGGAATTTGATTTTTATGTTAGGTTATAGAGAGCTAGTCAGTGATGCCTTCGAAAAACATTTCAGATCACTTCGGGAATACAGTTTTAAGCAAGAGGAGAATTCTTGAAGAGTGTGTTTTAATATCGTGGGCTCATGAAGTCCCAAATGTATAAGCTAGAGGAAAGGACCGTCCCTAAAGCAGCGGTCACCAGTGGGTGGTCCGCGGACCGCTGCTGGTCCGTGAGGTCCGAAAGGTTGGCAACCGCTGCCCTAAAGGCGAGAGACTGGGACTCTTCCACTGCGCTGGCCGCACACCCTGGACACAGAAACCTCCATTTGTCATGTTTTTACAGATGCTTCAGGCACTTGGACCGGTTGAGCTCTTCTGTCCCGTCCAGCAGGGACACCAAGAAACATCAGGCTTCGTCATCAAACACGGCCTGGTCTCAGGGGTCAGCACCCACCTTCAAGTCGGGCCTCCCAGTTAAACCAAACATCCAGTTCAACTCTGAAGCAATTTGTGATTTGATTTAATACTTCAGCCTAATGCATTATTATAATTACTAGAGGCCCTGTGCACAAAATTCATGCACGGGGGAGGGGGGTGTCCCTCAGCCCAGCCTGCACCCTCTCCAATCTGGGACCCCTCAAGGGATGTCTGACTGCCCATTTAGGCCCGATCGGGCCTAAACGGGCAGTCGGACATCCCTCTCACAATCCAGGACTGCTGGCTCCCAACTGCTCACCTGCCTGCCTTCCTGATTGCCCCTAACCGCTTCTGCCTGCCAGCCTGATCACCCCCTAACCACTCCCCTGCCAGCCTGATTGATGCCTAACTGCTCCCCTGCCAGCCTGTTTGCCCCCAACTGCCCTCCCCTGCAGGCCTGGTCACCCAAACTGCCCTCCCCTGAAGGCCTGGTCCCCCCCAACTGCTCTCCCCTGCAGGCCTGGGTCCCTCCCAACTGTCTTTCCCTGCAGGCCTGGTTGCCCCCAACTTCCCTCCTCTGCCGGCCTGGTCACCCCTAACTGCCCTCCCCTGCAGGCCTGGTCCCCCCCAGCTGCTCTCCCCTGCAGGCCTGGGTCCCCCCCAACTGCCCTCCCCTGCAGGCCTGGTCACCCCTAACTGCCCTCCCCTGAAGGCCTGGTCCCCCCCAATTGCTCTCCCCTGCAGGCCTGGGTCCCTCCCAACTGCCTTTCCCTGCAAGCCTGGTCGCTCCCAACCTCCTCTGCCGGCTTGATCACCCCTAACTTCCCTCCCCTGCAGGCTTGATCGCCCCCAACTGCCCTCCCTTGTAGGCTTGGTCCCTCCCAACTGCCCTCCCCTGCTGGCCTGATCTCCCACAACTGCCCTCCCTTGCAGGCCTGGTCCTTCCCAACTGCCCTCCCCTGCTGGACATCTTGTGGTGGCCATCTTGTGTCCACATGGGGGCAGGATCTTTGACCACATGGGGGCAGCCATCTTGTGTGTTGGAGTGATGGTCAATCTGCATATTACTCTTTCATTATATAGGATAGAGGCCTGGTGCACAGGTGGGGGCCAGCTGGTTTGCCCTGAAGGGTGTCCCGGATCAGGGTGGGGGTTCCCTTGGGGCATGAGGCGGCCTGGGCGTGGCCAGCCTGTGGTGGTTTGCAGGCCGGCCACGCCCCCTGGCGACCCAAGCGGAGGCCCTGGTATCTGGGGTTTATTTATCTTCTACAATTGAAACTTTGTAGCCTGGAGCAGAGCCAAGCCTTCTGCTTGCTCTGTGGCGGCAGCCATTTTTTTTTTGGATTCATGTATCTTCTATAATTGAAACTTTGTAGCCTTAAGCAGAGGTCTGGGCTGGCCAGGGTGTGTGGAAAGCTTGGCTTCCTCCATCTCCGCGGGCAACCCTAGCCTCCTGCTCTTTCCAGCTCTGTGGCTGCCGCCATTTCTGTTTGGTTTTATGTATCTTCTATCATTGAAACTTTGTAGCCTTGAGTGGAGGCCTGGGCCGGCAAGGGCAGGCAGAAAGCTTGGCTTCCTCCATTGCCGGGGAAACCCAAGCCTCCCTCTTGCTCTCTGTGGCCGTAGCCATCTTGTTTGGGTTTATTTGCATATTTCCTCCTGATTGGCTGGTGGGCGTGGCTGGTGGGCATGGCTTGTGGGTGTAGCAGAGTGATGGTTGATTTGCATATTACTCTTTTATTAGATGGGATTCCTTGCAACTTTTTATATGTATTCTCAGACAGAATCCTACAATTTGGGATGTTAACAGTACTTCCAGGCTTCATTTAGTTTCTGGATAAATATCCATTTTTTTCAAAGAGGCAAATGGTTACCCCATTTAAAGGACATAAATTCAACAGCAGTCAAATCCAGTTGTTTTCTATGGGTGATTGGTGTCACCGCCACCGAGTCCCATTCTACTCACAAGAGGCATTTGCAAATGTCTAGGGGGACAATTTCGGTTGCACAAAATAGTCTTGTGCAGTGAATATCTCCTGCCCCAAACGCCAGTTCGCCCTCGCTGAGAAATGTGGATGCGTTTCCTATCCTATATAATAAAAGGCTAATATGCAAATTGTCCCCTCGGGAGTTTGACCACTCGCTATGACATGCGCTGACCACCAGGGGGTGGCACAGAACAAAGGAAGGCCCTAGCCGACAGCTGGCAGCCAGGGAAGGAAGGCCCTGATTGGCCCTGATCGCCGGCCAGGCCTAGAGACCCTACCTGTGCACGAATTTCATGCACCCAGCCTCTAGTTTATGATAAAATGGTGGGATCACAGCTGAACATAACTTCATTACTACATTAACTGCACACGTAGTGTTTATTGATAGCATTATAAACCACTGGAGATAGGGTAGGGAACCTCACACAGCCTCCCTGAGAATCGGAGCTCTGTTCAGGTGCAGTCTTGTGAGGCACGGATTTCGTTCTCTTAGCTTAACATAGTGTAAGAGCGTACTTCCCATGTTCTGATCAGTGCTGGATATATTTGGCTGACGGTTGGAAGAAATAAAATCCTTCTGCAGCCTCTGTTATTGAAATAGAACCCACCACCCCCTCATTTTATTGCTTTCTGTGGAATGCTTCTGAATGACAGTCTAAGTCTTTTAATTGGTCTCCCGCTGACTTAGAACCCCTTGCCTTATGTTTCACATTTTATATCTCAAAAATTACAAGTTACGGTGCTATTGAAGCAGAGGGAACAGCATTTTTTCTTTTTAAGAAAAAAGGCAAGTTCCATTCAGAAACCCAAGGTCATTCATTTGCATTGTCTCCACATCTCTGGGTGCTGGGGCTTCTGGCCTGCCCACCTCCCCGGCCCCCCAGATATCTCTGCTAGATTCCTGCAGGTCCTCTCTGCATCCCCGACACACGTGGTCACTCATCCCCTGGTGCTAAGCCAGGCTTGCCCAGTTCCGCGTCCACCCTCCGCACGTCTGTCCCCCGGCGATGCTTCACTGTACGTATGCCGTGGCTCTTCACGTCTGTTCCACAAACTCACGGGAAAAAGTTCCTTGGAATCCTGCTCATTGGGCCATAGCCAGACCAGGCAGGGAAAAGAATCCTCAGGTTTTCCCTCCCACCCTGAGGTTCAAGGTTCCTTGTAGTTTCATCCTTTTACACGTTTACCTGAATAGTTTGCTTTTTCAGAGCTCAATCACATCCACTTGTTGGCTCGCACAGGCCCAGCATGGTGCGTGCGGACAGAGTGGGTCTCTCAGGGCCTGTGGGCTTGTTTGCAAAGCCCCCGCGTTTCCCTGCTCCGTGTCCTCCCCCAGGGGCTCTGCGGGTCACGGGGCCTGGCTCCCCCCGGGACTCGCGCGACGTGTTGGGAAATTGCAGTCACTTTTCGCTGTCTGTCGGTGCGACATCTTGCTGCCTCAAAGAGCTGACTTGTCTGCTGAAGAGTGGCTGGCTATTGGGTGGTGGTTTTCTCCGTGGCTGTTTCCTGGAAAGAGTTTTGAAATGTTGAGCTACAAAATGAATAGCAGTTTTCGTTGATAGTCAGTGTGATCTAATATTTTTCTTAGATAATTATCACCAGAATCAAACGCTGAACGACTCTGCATGCATGTATTTCTTCATCAGACCAATAAATAGAATGGGAGAAACTTGAGCTTTTGCCCTCAAATTACTTGTATTCTAAAGAAACAGGTCAGCCAGGCAAAAAAGTCAAAACTCATCAATACAACGTGAAGGTTTCCTTAGCAGTGACGCAGTCTCTCCCTCCCAGTGTCTGCATCTCGCTCTGCGCTTGCACTGCCTGCACCAGTGGCTCCCAACGTGGGCACACGCCCCACAGGGGGGGGCGATTCGAGAATGAGTTATTAACAGTGAATTTTTTGCACTTCTTATGGTTCTGGGGCCTCATATACAGTATATAAATATATATTGTGACATATTTATGCATTTCTGCTCTCTGTTATATGTTTGAAACTTTATTTGCTGTTTTTTCACATCACTTCATACTATTATTTTTTTTAAACAATTTCTTAGTGATTTCTTCCTCAGGACTTCAACTTTCCTTTCGTTCTTTTGTTTTTCTCTTTCACGGACACCATGTTCTTTGGAAGCTTGTTTAGACCAAGTTAATGGCCTTCTAGGCTTCCTCCACGTGAATAGGAGTCACTTTTTGAATAATAGGAATTCTATGTCACATGTGGGGGGGGGGGGCGGGGGGCGGGCATCAGGATTTTAGAGACGCGTAGGTGGGGCATAGCCAGAAAAAGGCTGGGAACCACTGGCCTCTCATTTTTTTTGTTCCTTTGTTCGCTCTCAGTTTTGTCCAATTGATGTCAATTTTCTTCTTTTCCAGACGTTGTCTATGTAATGATTCCTATCATTTGCAACGATTATGATGTCTCCGCAACATGACTCCGTTCGTTTCTTTGTTTATACTGTGTTCCATCCAGGGCAGTTAGCAAGCGGGAGCGAATCCCTCTCCTTCTTGCCCTGACGCAGCGTGGCTGGTGGCCAGCTGCCTTTCCTGCCAGGACAGTCAGATAACGTCTCAGCTCTGTGTTGGCACACGGAAGGCAATCGACCAAAAGAGCGCCTGGAGCCCCTCGGTTTATTGTGGCCTCTGTATTGCTGCGGGTTCCTCTTTGTTTGTTGTTCTTTCCTCCTCTCTGGGCGCAGAGCTGTGTTTTCATTGTAACGTGGTGCACAATCACTTTAAACAACTTATAAGTGTGGATAAGCAAAGAAACAAAATAAAAAAACACCAGCAAGGTGGTGGTAACTACTAACACCTTGCTATGTATGATTCTGCTCCCTTCTCTATATTCGCATATAGAAAGTATATTTATTCCAGATAATGGTTTTATATGGCACAGAAGGATGTGAACTTTAAAAATACATTGTAACCAATACATTGCAGAATAGTTTACAAATACTTGTCTATTCATCTCGCAGCGGTCCTCAAACTTTTTAAACAGGGGGCCAGTTCACTGTCCCTCAGACCGTTGGAGGGCCGGACTATAATTTAAAAAAAAAAAAAACTATGAACAAATTCCTATGTGCACTGCGGGCCGGGGACGAGTCGGCTGCTAAGCAGGACAGGCAGCAGCACCCGGCGGACGGGATAAATGTCCTCGGAGGGCCGCATGTGGCCCGCGGGCCGTAGTTTGAGGACGCCTGATCTAAAGCATGATTTTAATGGATGAATTGCATTATATCACACGTGTGTACTATTTTTACTCAGCCAGTCCTCGGGGGCATTCTGGCTGTTCCCATTGATTTATTATTACATATGACCCTGTAGTTAACTGAATTGTTTACCAATTTCCACCTAACATATGACCCCCAGCCTCTGGATGTAAAAGAACACACATCAGTTTCTGTGGGTCTGGGTCCATGTGGCTTCACTAGGCTCGCTGCAGGCTCTCCCAAGTCTGCAGTCAGGGTGTTAGCAGGGCTGCGTCGCATGTGAAGGCTCAACCAGGGACACACAATTCCCAGTTCGCGTGGCTGATGCAGAATTCACTTTGTTGGATGGAGACGCTCCGGTCCGAGGTGGCTGTGGCTGGAAGTGGCTCTCAGTTCCTTGCGAGGGGGCCGCCCCAAAGTGCCAGCTTGCTTCAGCAACGCCAACCTCAGCAAGAGGAGCCTTCTTTACCTCCTATGAACAAAGTCCTATGCGCACTGCGGGCCCGGGACGAGTCGGCTGCTAATATTCTCCATAATATTTTAGGAGAATATTATGCCTTTCCTGTGCCAGGGACCAAGTCTGCCAGCAAGGTCCTGGAGCCCAGTCGGAGGCGTGCCAGCCCGTCATCTTGTTTGTCAGAAGCAGGTCCCTGGAGCATCCGCACTCAAGGGAGAATGCCAGGGGGCAGAGGTCACAGGGTCCTCTGATGCGTGCACCCGCGCACATTCTGGCCTCTCCCAGATGAGCCTGAGGGAAGGCGTTTCTGACTGGAGGGCATGCGCGCTCTAGGGGGCTTCATGTCTGTCACTGCAGCTGCTCTGAGGGCTTCTGGCTGCAGCCACCAGGGCCCCCGGGACCTCGAGCAATCCAGCGTGTCACTCGTGAGCTTCGATGTACATCGTCCCCCAAATGGTGACGATGCTCGTTTTCAACTATCCTTAGTGGAAACATTGAGCTACTTTCAGGACCGTATGTTTGCTCAGTCAGCCAGGACTGTTTTTCGAGTAGAGATCCTTAGGAGGCCTGGTTAAGGGCGCAGTGAAGGCCTGGGCGGGAGTGAGCAGGGGGTGGGGGTCAATGGAGGGGGAAAGGGGATGTCTACAATGCTTTCAACAATAAAGATAAACTTTAAAAAAGAATAGTTAAAAATGGGTGCTGCTTAGCATATCACTTGTGTTTAAGCGGGTGTTTTAAAATCCCGTAAGGGTGCTGGACATTCTGTTTGCTCGTTGCACTGAGTTGGGCTCCATGTAGCAGGAACCTCCCCGAGGGTGGCTTACCCAGGTGAGTTTTCCCTCCACGCAGCAGAGCCCTGCGGACAACCTGGGCCTGGGAGCCTGTGCCCGCCTTCCTCCCCTGCCGCGAAGCCCTCCAGGACTAAGATGCTCTCCAGCTCCCCGTGTCCCTCTCTCCCAGGCAGAGCCTCGGGGAGGCACAGAGCGGCTGGTGCGGAGTGGGGCTGCCCTTTGAAGGCACTTTCCCTGGTTCCCATCCCCGAAGGCCACCCCGCGCCTTCCATTACATCTCGTTGGACAGGACTGTCACCCGGCCGCCTCTGCGGCCTGGGAGTGTGATTTCTAGCTGATAGCATTGCTGTCCCCAAGCCAGCAGCCATTCTGGTAGCAGGAAAGGGGGGCTGGGGGTAGAGTGGGCAGCTGGCACTGTGGCCTCTCCGTTTCGTTATTTTTTTTCCCTCGTGTCTTGTTAAAAGTTGTGAATTTCATGGCCGTAAAAGACAAGTCGTTAACTCAAGGCCACATTTATGGACTTTTATGGTGATGAGTTTGGTTCCACCGAGTCGGTTTTACTCTGTTGGTTTTCCTTTGTCATGTTTATGGAGCATTCAGCTGCTTTCCTCCGTCCAACACTTTTTAAAAACCATGTCACTGCTTTTGGACAAAATTCTGATCGTTGTCAGGCATGGGGTTTTAATGAGAAAAATAAAATGTATCATAAATTCATGCCGCCTGGTTGTTTCGATTTTGGAATTTGAAAATAGACTTGCAGTCCTGCTAATATGGGAAAATGGGAACCTGAGGAGTCGCTATGGCAAAGACACTCCCTGCTCACGGGGTGGCACTCTGCGGTGGAAATGTATTGTAATTCAGGTTTGATAAGAGACAAGCTTTTAAAGTTAGTGCCTTTGTCATTGTTTTCTTCTCTCCTCACAACACGCTGGCGGTACCTGGTCATTAGTCACAAGCTCCAGCATGAGCCACAGGCCCCAGAAAGCTGCAGGAGGGAGGGGTCTGGGCCGCGCTGATGTCACCAGAAAATACCCTTGGGAGGGGTAAATTCGCCTGGGGAGGGGTAAATTCGCCTGGCTACCAAAACAAAAAAAGAAAGGAATGGACCATTCCCAGGGACTGCATTGAAATGCACCTTTTTCATGTAGATTTCTGACTGCCACGTGTGAGGGAGGCCTGGTGCCCTCCAAGGCCCAGGCTGTGCTGCTCAACGCCTTGTTCGGCTGGCCAGGCTCCTACCTCCGGGAAGGCGGCGGGAGGGGGCGTTGGTGTTGCGCGTTTCCTGCATAGGCATGTCTGGGTGGCTGGTGACAAGATTACACCTTTCTCGGGTATTGAAGGAGAATGAAGGTGTCTGCGTGTGCATGCACACGTGCACGGGGGTGTGTCCTGTGTGCGTAATTTTTGAGGAAAAGGAGAGGTAAAGAGAGGAAGATCTGGCAGCATTTCTGGAAAAGGTGTCCGGAATCATCTGGTTTCCTTGGGGCCCATCCCAGACCTCCTCGTCAGCCCAGGGAGCGCCTCTGTGGAGGTTTCGCAGCGGTTCAATATTTGCCGTAACCTTAGCGATTCTGGGGAGCGCCTCTGTGGAGGTTTCGCAGCGGTTCAATATTTGCCGTAACCTTAGCGATTCTGGTGCACACTCGCGTCTCTGCCCAGCCACCCGCGTTCAGGGAGAGCAGGCCCCTCCTGTTCCGCGGTGTGTTTACGTCCGTACTTCTTTTGTACACTACTAACCAGGAGTCTCCTTGATTCGTTCCTTGATAATAAATCCCAGTCTTTGGGCTACAAGCACATGGGTTAGACGACAAGCCGGCTTTGTTAAAGGGCTCTTACTACAGGTTCGGCTTCTTGCGGAGGAGACCGGCGAGGGGGCCGGCCCCGCCCCTGCCCAGGGCAGGCCTCCTCCTGTCACCGGGCCCGCCGAGGCCAGGCGCCCAGCACACGTGTGGACAGGGTTTATGACGCGTCAGCGCCAGCCCATTCCTTTTCAAAAGAAAGTTCTGGTCTTTACATCCTTTTTCTTCATGTTGACGTCCAATAGCTGGCACGTTGGTGTGGTTCTGCCCTGCGGGCAGCCCCGGCCCTCTCTTCCCTGTGACAGTTACGGGATGAGTGACTGCAGCATCGCATCCTTCCTGCACGCAGCTCGCTTCCCCAGACCAGATCCCCCTGGTGCTGGGCGCGGTTACCTGAGGTCTGCTTTCTAGGAGCCCGAGCAGGTAAACATTTAGGGCTTTGGCCCATTATGCGTTCATTGTGTAGTTTACCTTCCAAAATGTGCCATTTCTCTCATTTCCAAATACTTCCAAGGACTTCCTCAAAAACATTGCTGACAACACCAGCGCCTTCAAATATTCTCAGTAAAATAGATTTTTCCATCCCTCCTCTGATCACTGGTTTACTGCAGGCCTTTCCTCCCACCTTGTCTGAAGGTCCCTTCTCTAGCCTGCAGCCCACACCCGCCAGGACACCACACATCCTCTGATGGTTCAGTCACAGGGGACTCTTGTATTTATCTGGATGTCGTGATTGCATTAATGCGGCCCAAAATCACATTAAGGCCGTGAGCAGCCACATCCCACCAGCCTGAGACGGTGGTTGAAGCATCCCCGAGGGCTCCGAGGTCGGCTCCACCTTGGCCTTTTATAACCCGGTCTCTGTCCCGGCACATGCAGACAGTGTGGTCCGTCCCGCTCAGACTTCACCTGTTTTGAGCCCTGAGTTCAGCTGGTGGAGATGCTGTTGCACCTGGTCTGCCGTGGGTCTCTGATGCACTCGTGTCTGGCCCAGGCAGAGGAAGCTGCACGTGCCTCTCCCGGCCGGGCCAGGCCGAGCCTGAGGCGCGGACAGGAGGTGGCGGCCACTGCCCCAGGAGGAGGCTACGTCTCTAGCCCAGTAGCAGCTCTGTGACGTTGTGGTGGCTGCTCACCATCCAGCACTGGGCAATACATGGAAAGTCATTTGTTTCCAGTTGCACTGAACACATGGAAAGTGTGAAGGACTTACAAATGGGTGAATGTGAGACTATATCACCCCACCACCACCCATGCTCTGAGACGTTCTTCAGCGGAGAAGTCGGGGGGAATGACACCAGAAACCAGGGTTTGTCGAGGCGGCTGCAGCCTGTGCCGGGGGCTGCCCATCACTGCTCCACCCAGGCCGCCTGTCAGTTAAGCCGACCTCACACCGGCAGATCGTGTTCCTGAGAGCGCCTCCCTTTAGGCAGCGTGGTCGCATTGCGGCCGCTGCTCCAGGCGGGGCTGCCACCTGCCGGAATGTTCTGGTGCGTCAGATGTCCCTACACTTCCCTCCCGCCCCTTCAAAAGTCTCCACGCCACTGGCTTCAAAAGTCCCAGCTCCAGCACTTAAAGCAGCCATTTGCACGCGGCCTGGAGTCGAAGCGGGGCTGGTAAACCAGATGGCTGCGGACCAAATCTGGCTCACCACCTGTTCTTGTACATTGTTAAATGGTTGAAGGGAACGGTGTTCTTAAAAAGAATAGCCCTAACTGGTTTGGCTCAATGGATAGAGCGTCAGCCTGTGGACTGAAGGGTCCCAGGTTCGATTCCGGCCAAGGGCACATGCCTGCATTGCAGACTCGGTCCCCAGTAGGGGGCGTGCAGGAGGCTGCCAATCAATGATTCTTTCTCATCATTGATGTTGCTATCTCTCTCTCCCTCTTCCTTCTTCTCTAAAATAAATATATTTTTAAAAAAAGAATAATATTTCATGACACGTGAAAATGACGCATGAAATTCAAATATTAGGATACATAGTAAAATTTTACTGCAGAAACCTCAGATATGGACTCTCTGGCCCTTTATAGAAAAAGTTTGCCAACCCTCATGTTAAAGGACCACTTGGATCAGACTGACCAGGGATGCTTTCAAGGCTGGATTCCTGAGCCCATCCCCAGCCACAGGAACTGGAGTCTGTGCGTTTCATCTCCTGTGGCTCACACCTGGACAGACACTCAGACAAAAACGACATCGATGAGCCCAGGAGATGGGCAGGATGTGGTCCTCCCAGCTGCTTCTGCCCAGCATGCTCTTTTCATGCTGAGCAGTGATTCCCTACACGCGGTGTAGGTGACACTGACCTGGTGAAAGAAATAGACTTACAAGAAAAGGAAGCAAGGAGAGTCCCAAACAAGAGGCACCCAAAGAGGACCACACCAAGACATAATTAAAATGCCAAAAGCTAAAGATAAAGAGAGCATCTTAAAAACTGCAAGAGAAAAGCAGTTAGTTACCTACAAGGGAGCACCCACACGATTGTCAGCCGATTTCTCAACAGAAACTTTTCAGGCCAGAAAGGAGTGGCAAGAAATTTTCAAAGTGATGAATAGCAAGAACCTATAACTAAGATTATGGTATCCAGCAAAGCTATCATTTAGAATTGAAAGTCAGATAAAGAGCTTCACAGACAAGTAAAATCTAAAGGAGTTCATCACCACCAAACCAGTATTACATGAAATGTTGAAGGGTATTCTCAAAGAAGAGGAAGAAGAAGAAAAAAAGAAAAAAATATGAACAATAAAATGGCAATGAATACATATCTATCAACAGTTGAATCTAAAAATCAAAATAAACGAACAATGAGTCTAATGATTTGTTCATTAGATTCCTTACTGATGAATAAAATAGAATCAGGCATGGAAACATGGAACAGACTGAGGAATTTCAGAGGAGCAGGGTGGGGGGCGGGGGGAGCAGGAAGAGATTAGCCAAAGAACTTATATGCACACGAATTTCATGCAGGGTGTGGGGGGGTGTCCCTCAGCCCAGCCTGCACCCATTTCAATCTGGGATCCCTCTCACAATCCAGGACTGCTGGCTCCCAACTGCTCGCTTGCCTGCCTGCCTGATTGCCCCTAACCACTTCTGCCTGCCAGCCTGATCACCCCCTAACCACTCCCCTGACAGCCTGATTGATGCCTAACTGCTCCCCTGCCAGCCCGATTGCCCCCAACTGCCCTCCCCTGCTGGCCTGGTTGCCCCTAACTGCCCTCCTCTGCAGGCCTGATCGCCCCCAACTGCCCTCCCTTGCAGGCCTGGTCCCTCCCAACTGCCATCCCTTGCAGGCCTGGTCCCTCCCAACTGCCCTCCCCTGCTGGCCTGATTGCCCACAACTGCCCTCCCCTGTCGGCCATCTTGTGGCGGCCATCTTGTGTCCACATGGGGACAGCCATCTTTGTGTTGGAGTGACAGTCAATTTGCATATTACCTCTTTATTAGATAGGAGGATTATATAGGATATGCATTACCTATGGACACAGGCAGTGGGAGGTGAAGGCCTGGGTGGGGTAGGAACCAGGTGGAGGCGGCAATGGGGGGGACAAAGGGGGCATCTGTAATATTTTCAACAATAAAGATTTTTTCTAAAAATAATGCATGCAATGTAGCTAGAATATAGGAAGCATACAATATTAAGCTGTTACTATTATTTTATCTCTATTTCCTGATGGCTAATATAGGACTTCGAGAAGTAGGCACTAAATCAGCTCAGTACGGAGCCCAGAAGTGGGGCCTGAGTTCTGTTTGGACCCATGTCTATCAGGTCTAGGTATGACATATCTTTAACCAGAACCAACATAAATAAACCAACTTTTCCCCTTTGCTGGGTGTGAGTAATGTTAGAAATCACGTCGTAATATTTTTTATACTACAGTATTTATTTTCATCAAGTGGAGTGTTGGTAGTTAAATATGTTTTTATTTCTTAGTGATTTCTATCATACAACATAGCTTATATATAGCCAAACCCCAAATAACCCGAAGTCGCCAAAGAGGAAAGTCTTTCATTGCGATGAAGTCCACTGATAGAAGCAAGTGCCTGGAAGGACAGGCCCCACGGGCTCGGCCACCTGCCAGGAGCTGTAGCGTGTGGATCCCTTTCAGCCCACAGTGACGCTCCTAAGGAGGAGCTTCCCACGGGAGCCTCGAGGCTGCGCTCTTGAGGATTCCTGACCTAACAGACTGCGCTGCGGGGCTGAGCGTCCAGGCAGAAATCACGCTCAGGGGCTCCCGGAGCCCCACTCAGGCGACCCTGAGACGGAACCAGTGTAGCAGACCGTGAGCCCAGTGGGTGAACTGGGCTGCACCCACATTTACAAGCTTTAGGGCCGCAGGGCCGGTCACGGCAGGAGGCAGTCAAGGAGGGGGAGCAGAGAGGCACGTGTGGGGCCAACTCGGAGGAGTTGCTGTGATGACGGAGCCTGGCCGCACCGTGGGTCGCAGGGCAGATGGCTCTGCCCGACACAGCGGCCGCGTTTCCCGAGGGCGGCCTGTGATGGCCGCTGGCTCTGCTGTCGGCTTTCCGGGTCCCAGGCTCCGGCCCTGTGGAAGTCCCATGGGATCGGCCCGCGGCCCTGTGCAGGCAGCTCGGGTGTTGGCGCGCCTCTTCCAGGGCGCATGGTGTTGCCCAAGCGCGTGCCTGTTTGTGCTCCTTTATTCCAGGAGTCGCTGTGCATGTTCCCTGTGGAAGCAACCTTATAAAATTGACTTCAAAGGATAATTATTTAAAAGCAAATGTAACCTATGCTGTTTGCAAATGTAATACATTAGCAATGAGAAAAGTATTCTGAAAAACCTACTGGTTACCCATCTCTGCCTTCCCCCCTCTCCCCCCCCCACCCCCCCCGCAGAACAACCCCCTCCCCCGCAGAACACCCTTCCTGGAAGGAGCAGCAGAGCATAGCTGAGTCTCATCTCTCTCCCAGGCTCTCCTGGACGTAGGTGTGGGACGTCTGCTGGCTGCAGGCTGAAGCGTCTGGGTTTACGGGCTCTGTCAGAGGGCAGTCTCCTTCGCAAGGGGTCAAGTTTGTGCCCAGGTCTCTCGTATATGGAGTTACTCATCCATCCACACGGGGCCTCTCTGGTGCCTGCGGAGTTATAACTGTAAAGATTTTAGCGATGACAATGGCATACACAGCGCTCACTATACTAGTACACGGAGCAGCGGTCCATGCTTCATATTCATAGGACTTTATTTATCTCTCCATCAAGCCAGCAGATGCGTTATCACCGTTTCCCAGTAAGGGAAACCGAAGCACTGGAGGGGTTAAGACGGAGAAAGACACACACCGTAGGGTTTCACTTATACACAGAATCTAACGAACAACATCAATGAACAAACCAAAGAGAGACAGACTCATAGACACTAAGAACACTGATGGTTGCTGGGGGGACGAAGGGCCTTGGGGGACTGGGGGACAAGATGAAGGGACTGAGTAGTACAGACTGGTAGTTAACAACAGTCACGGGATGTGAAGTGCAGCATAGGGAACATAGTCAATAATATTGTAATATCCATGTTCGGTGCCAGGTGGGCCCTGGAAATACCAGGGAACACTTTGTAAAGTATGGTTACCTAACCACTACGCTGTACACCTGAAACTAATACAAATAATATTGAATGTAAACTGTAACTGAAAATTCTTTGTTAAAAAAATAATAAAATAAGATGTGTATATTCATTTTTTAAAAAGGAAGGAAGGAAGGAAGCAGAGAGACCCAGGACCCCCCCCCCCCCGCAACCACAGACGGTCTGTCCCAGTGTCAGCCCAGACCCTGAAAGCCAGGGTAGGAAGATGAGACTGGGCCTGAGAGCGGTCCAGAATGTATCAAGAAGAACACACAAGTGGGGGAGCCGGCAGAGAAACCCAAATGTAAAAGTAGACGTGAAATTGTTCAAAATAAAGTTCGGGGGGCGGGGGTGGAGGATAACAAACATGAGAAAGAATATTAAGGAAATTTCCAAAAAATGAGCCCTGAGGGCCACCAGCATTGTCGTTTCCGGGAGTCGCAGGACAGCGCTCTGTCTGACCACAGCTGTGGGAATCGTCCCGGCCAGGGGCCACGCGGCCCGCTGCGGGAAACAGACAGGCCACGCGCCTGCGTGACCACGAGCTTCTCACAGGATGGCCAGTAGGGAAGGGGGGACTGCTAATGAAATCATATCAGGATAGATTCTTAGCAATTTTGGGGGGGATCAAAATCAGCTCTACCCTTCCTCTTCGACACCGAACTAAATTATATTGGTTATTAAGTAAAAAATATAAAGAAAAATAGAATTATAGCAAATGGCATTCTAATACTATAATGAACTGAACAAATCAAAAAGAAAAGAATCAGAAATCTTAACTACCTAAAAGTGAAAACGTTATTACATTAAAGGATATTAAAAGACCAATTTGGAAAACAACTTGCAGTTTAACGTTTTTATTATTGTAAACAATTCATTCAAATTGATTTTTTTAAAAATCCCAAATCCCAGGAAATGCATGGCAGGTGTCAGCCACAGACATTTCACAAGAGAAATGGTTGAGCGTCAGCCTGTGCACCGCACGGTGGCAGTTCAGTTCCGTCGGCGCACATGCCCAGGATTCGTGCTTGATCCCTGGTAGGGAGAGTGCGGGAAGCAGCCGATTGATGATGTTTCTCTCTCATCAGTGTTTCTCTCTCTCTCCCTCTCCCTACCTGTCTCTCTAAAATCATAGTCCTTGTCACATGTCAAAGCTATCCAGTTCTGTTAGCAAATCAGTTAGCAGTTCTTTCTATGAGTCATGAAAATCATTCTTCCATTGATTTAGCAACTCTATTTCACGGACTCTAGCTTAAGTAAAGAATCCAAAGTAGTGGATAGGGTGAAAGGTATGTGTGAAAGCATATCATTCATATTATTTATAAAAGTGAAACATTGCAAGAGAGTTAAATGTTTAGCAATAATGGACTATTTAATGAATCGTGGAATATTGTGCAGCTATTAAAAATCACGATTGTAGATATTGCTTGGAAAAAAAACATATCAAAATGTGAAGTTTAAAAATGTTGAAAAATTGCACGCCTAATACAAATGATATTTTCAAGCCAACTTTATGAGCTACTCTTCGTCATTAAGATAAATGTTCTTTCTCTTACCGAAGTTTTTACTGTTCATAATATACTTGGCTTTTTGCTTTCAGGGAAGAAAAATAATTCCCATGTCAGGCAGCATTTGTCTGTATGAGGGCAAATGTCCGTCACTTGCCATTTCACTCTAGAAGTGTCCAGAAAGAGAAATATTCGAACAAGTGTATCTTATTGTGGTTCTTGCTGTATAATTTTCTCGTTTTTCCACACTCCGGGTAAAGTGAAGCCGACAGAGCACTGTATTCTCAGAGAACGATGCATTTGGGATAGTCAAGGAAGTGGTGGCTATTAGTGAAAAATGTTGCCACCGCAGATTCGGCCCCATCCGCATACAGACTCCCAGGTCTGCCTACACAGCAGAGCATCGTCTGTACTGACCTACGCTGTAACGCTGAAAAATAACTTGTTGAAAATAACTTAGTAATTTATGTTCACGCACTTAGCTCTCCAGAAATAATAAAAGAAAAAGGGAAGCCCTGGTTTGTATCGTTTGCGGATTTCTCTGCTGTGAATACTGCTACGTGGCTGATGTCAAACAATGTGAATCTCTAAACACGGGTGGGGAAGGGGTGTTAACAGCGGCCTTCACCACTGTGCTGTGCACCTGACACATTCATGTTGAATGTAAATTGTAACTGAGAAATAAAAGTTTAAGCCCTGGCTCAGCTGGTTGGGAGTCGTCACAAAAGGTTGCCAGTTCCATTCCCAGTCAGAGCACATCCCACGTTGCAGCTTCGATCCCCAGTACGGGGCGTGCTGGAGGCAGCTGATTGATGTCTTGCTCTTACATTGATGTTTCTCTCTCCCTCTCCCTTCTTCTCTCTCTAAACATAATCGTTTTTTAAAGAAAAATTTAAAAAGTAAAAAATAAACAAAATAAAAGGAGTCACCCCCGGGAGCCAGGGCGCCAGTCCGGCACAGCGCTGGATGGAACCGAGTTGGAGAGGGTGATGATGTCTGATGTCGACCTTATGCATCCGGTTAAAAACACAAAGGAAGCCGAAACCGATTTGGCTTGGTGGATAGAGCGTCAGCCTGCGGACTGAAGGGTCCCGGGTTCGATTCCGGTCAAGGGCATGTACCTTGGTTGCGGGCACATCTCCAGTGGGAGATGTGCAGGAGGCAGCTGATCGATGTTTCTCTCTCATCGATGTTTCTAACTCTCTATCCCTCTCCCTTCCTCTCTGTAAAAAATCAATAAAATATATATTTAAAAAAAAAAAAACACACACAAAGGAAACTGGGCCTCAGGCGGTCCCCTAGTCCCTTCCACGTGGATTGTCGAAGATGTTGTATTCATTTAAGAGATCGATCCAGTGGGAATCTGTCAGTAGTTGGCTCCGAGCAAGCCAGTGCCCTCCAACTAGACAGAAAAATACGCAAGAACGTGCTTACTGTCGGCGAGCAGACCTCTCTGCTGGGCAGGTGCACACATGCGCGCTGAGAGCTGGGAGCACAGGGATGGGACAGGCTCCTCCAGCCTCTGTAGTTCCTCTTGGAGGTGGTCACTTAAAAGGCGACACGACCTTGAGGTTTGTTTTTATCAGGCATCCGCAGGAGAAGTCCCGTTGGCTTGTGCAATGGGCTGGTGTCCTGGGGTGGGAGCCTCACTGGCCACATCGAGTCACTGACACTCACCCACTGCTGGTTTCAGTCTGTTCCATGTCTCTGTGACCTGTCTCAGACGCAGTGAGTGTTTACTCCTCCCCTGTCCTGCAGTGGCTCCCTCCTCCCCCGCTCCCTCCTCCACGGCTCCCTCCTCCACCGCTCCCTCCTCCACCGCTCCCTCCTCCACGGCTCCCTCCTCCCCCGCTCCCTCCTCCAGGGCTCCCTCCTCCAGGGCTCCCTCCTCCACCGCTCCCTCCTCCACCGCTCCCTCCTCCACGGCTCCCTCCTCCACCGCTCCCTCCTCCAGGGCTCCCTCCTCCATGGCTCCCTCCTCCCCCGCTCCCTCCTCCCCCGCTCCCTCCTCCACGGCTCCCTCCTCCCCCGCTCCCTCCTCCCCCGCTCCCTCCTCCACGGCTCCCTCCTCCACCGCTCCCTCCTCCACGGCTCCCTCCTCCCCCGCTCCCTCCTCCACGGCTCCCTCCTCCCCCGCTCCCTCCTCCCCCGCTCCCTCCTCCACGGCTCCCTCCTCCAGGGCTCCCTCCTCCATGGCTCCCTCCTCCACGGCTCCCTCCTCCACCGCTCCCTCCTCCAGGGCTCCCTCCTCCATGGCTCCCTCCTCCCCCGCTCCCTCCTCCCCCGCTCCCTCCTCCACGGCTCCCTCCTCCCCCGCTCCCTCCTCCACGGCTCCCTCCTCCACCGCTCCCTCCTCCACGGCTCCCTCCTCCACCGCTCCCTCCTCCAGGGCTCCCTCCTCCATGGCTCCCTCCTCCCCCGCTCCCTCCTCCCCCGCTCCCTCCTCCACGGCTCCCTCCTCCCCCGCTCCCTCCTCCACGGCTCCCTCCTCCACCGCTCCCTCCTCCACGGCTCCCTCCTCCAGGGCTCCCTCCTCCCCCGCTCCCTCCTCCACGGCTCCCTCCTCCCCCGCTCCCTCCTCCCCCGCTCCCTCCTCCACGGCTCCCTCCTCCACCGCTCCCTCCTCCACGGCTCCCTCCTCCCCCGCTCCCTCCTCCACGGCTCCCTCCTCCCCCGCTCCCTCCTCCCCCGCTCCCTCCTCCACGGCTCCCTCCTCCACCGCTCCCTCCTCCACCGCTCCCTCCTCCACGGCTCCCTCCTCCCCCGCTCCCTCCTCCACGGCTCCCTCCTCCCCCGCTCCCTCCTCCCCCGCTCCCTCCTCCACGGCTCCCTCCTCCAGGGCTCCCTCCTCCACCGCTCCCTCCTCCCCCGCTCCCTCCTCCACCGCTCCCTCCTCCACCGCTCCCTCCTCCACGGCTCCCTCCTCCAGGGCTCCCTCCTCCACGGCTCCCTCCTCCACCGCTCCCTCCTCCACCGCTCCCTCCTCCACGGCTCCCTCCTCCAGGGCTCCCTCCTCCACCGCTCCCTCCTCCCCCGCTCCCTCCTCCACCGCTCCCTCCTCCACCGCTCCCTCCTCCACGGCTCCCTCCTCCAGGGCTCCCTCCTCCACGGCTCCCTCCTCCACCGCTCCCTCCTCCACTGCTCCCTCCTCCACGGCTCCCTCCTCCACCGCTCCCTCCTCCACGGCTCCCTCCTCCCCCGCTCCCTCCTCCACGGCTCCCTCCTCCAGGGCTCCCTCCTCCACGGCTCCCTCCTCCACCGCTCCCTCCTCCACTGCTCCCTCCTCCAGGGCTCCCTCCTCCAGGGCTCCCTCCTCCAGGGCTCCCTCCTCCACCGCTCCCTCCTCCAGGGCTCCCTCCTCCAGGGCTCCCTCCTCCACCGCTCCCTCCTCCAGGGCTCCCTCCTCCAGGGCTCCCTCCTCCAGGGCTCCCTCCTCCCCCGCTCCCTCCTCCACGGCTCCCTCCTCCACCGCTCCCTCCTCCACGGCTCCCTCCTCCAGGGCTCCCTCCTCCACCGCTCCCTCCTCCAGGGCTCCCTCCTCCACCGCTCCCTCCTCCACCGCTCCCTCCTCCACCGCTCCCTCCTCCCCCGCTCCCTCCTCCAGGGCTCCCTCCTCCACCGCTCCCTCCTCCACCGCTCCCTCCTCCACCGCTCCCTCCTCCACCGCTCCCTCCTCCAGGGCTCCCTCCTCCACCGCTCCCTCCTCCACCGCTCCCTCCTCCAGGGCTCCCTCCTCCAGGGCTCCCTCCTCCAGGGCTCCCTCCTCCACCGCTCCCTCCTCCACGGCTCCCTCCTCCCCCGCTCCCTCCTCCACCGCTCCCTCCTCCACCGCTCCCTCCTCCAGGGCTCCCTCCTCCCCCGCTCCCTCCTCCACCGCTCCCTCCTCCAGGGCTCCCTCCTCCACCGCTCCCTCCTCCCCCGCTCCCTCCTCCACCGCTCCCTCCTCCAGGGCTCCCTCCTCCAGGGCTCCCTCCTCCCCCGCTCCCTCCTCCACCGCTCCCTCCTCCAGGGCTCCCTCCTCCAGGGCTCCCTCCTCCCCCGCTCCCTCCTCCACCGCTCCCTCCTCCAGGGCTCCCTCCTCCAGGGCTCCCTCCTCCCCCGCTCCCTCCTCCACCGCTCCCTCCTCCAGGGCTCCCTCCTCCACCGCTCCCTCCTCCACCGCTCCCTCCTCCAGGGCTCCCTCCTCCAGGGCTCCCTCCTCCACCGCTCCCTCCTCCAGGGCTCCCTCCTCCAGGGCTCCCTCCTCCAGTGCTCCCTCCTCCACCGCTCCCTCCTCCACGGCTCCCTCCTCCAGGTCTCCCTCCTCCCCCGCTCCCTCCTCCACGGCTCCCTCCTCCACCGCTCCCTCCTCCAGGGCTCCCTCCTCCAGGGCTCCCTCCTCCACCGCTCCCTCCTCCAGGGCTCCCTCCTCCAGGGCTCCCTCCTCCACCGCTCCCTCCTCCAGGGCTCCCTCCTCCACGGCTCCCTCCTCCAGGGCTCCCTCCTCCCCCGCTCCCTCCTCCAGGGCTCCCTCCTCCACCGCTCCCTCCTCCACGGCTCCCTCCTCCACCGCTCCCTCCTCCACGGCTCCCTCCTCCACCGCTCCCTCCTCCAGGGCTCCCTCCTCCAGGGCTCCCGCCTCCCCCGCTCCCTCCTCCACCGCTCCCTCCTCCACGGCTCCCTCCTCCCCCGCTCCCTCCTCCAGGGCTCCCTCCTCCACCGCTCCCTCCTCCAGGGCTCCCTCCTCCACGGCTCCCTCCTCCAGGGCTCCCTCCTCCCCCGCTCCCTCCTCCACCGCTCCCTCCTCCACGGCTCCCTCCTCACCGCTCCCTCCTCCACGGCTCCCTCCTCCCCCGCTCCCTCCTCCACCGCTCCCTCCTCCAGGGCTCCCCCCTCCACCGCTCCCTCCTCCACCGCTCCCTCCTCCAGGGCTCCCTCCTCCAGGGCTCCCTCCTCCAGGGCTCCCTCCTCCACCGCTCCCTCCTCCAGGGCTCCCTCCTCCAGTGCTCCCTCCTCCACCGCTCCCTCCTCCACCGCTCCCTCCTCCACCGCTCCCTCCTCCACCGCTCCCTCCTCCACGGCTCCCTCCTCCAGGTCTCCCTCCTCCCCCGCTCCCTCCTCCACGGCTCCCTCCTCCACCGCTCCCTCCTCCAGGGCTCCCTCCTCCAGGGCTCCCTCCTCCAGGGCTCCCTCCTCCACCGCTCCCTCCTCCAGGGCTCCCTCCTCCACGGCTCCCTCCTCCAGGGCTCCCTCCTCCCCCGCTCCCTCCTCCCCCGCTCCCTCCTCCACCGCTCCCTCCTCCACGGCTCCCTCCTCCACCGCTCCCTCCTCCAGGGCTCCCTCCTCCACGGCTCCCTCCTCCAGGGCTCCCGCCTCCCCCGCTCCCTCCTCCACCGCTCCCTCCTCCACGGCTCCCTCCTCCCCCGCTCCCTCCTCCAGGGCTCCCTCCTCCACCGCTCCCTCCTCCAGGGCTCCCTCCTCCACGGCTCCCTCCTCCAGGGCTCCCTCCTCCCCCGCTCCCTCCTCCACCGCTCCCTCCTCCACCGCTCCCTCCTCCACGGCTCCCTCCTCCACCGCTCCCTCCTCCACGGCTCCCTCCTCCACCGCTCCCTCCTCCAGGGCTCCCTCCTCCACGGCTCCCTCCTCCAGGGCTCCCGCCTCCCCCGCTCCCTCCTCCACCGCTCCCTCCTCCACGGCTCCCTCCTCCCCCACTCCCTCCTCCAGGGCTCCCTCCTACCCAAAAGCTTTCTGTAGCATCAGGCTTGCCCTGGGGCCCAGGCTCACCGCTGTGGCGGTATTTAGCCCCAGGCTGTCTGAGCATGGGGGGCGGTTGCTATAGAGATTTCCAGGGAGCTGGACGCCAAGAAAGTCTCCGGAAAGCCAGGTTAGATTCTTTGGGAGCCCAGGGTGCTTAGGAGACCCAGGTATTCTTTTTAAGTTTTATTTCACTGGTAGTTGACATGCGCTGTTATATTAGTTTCAGGTGTACAACAGGGAGATGAGACATTTGAAAACCTTACCAAGTGATCGCCCGATAAGGCTAGTGCCCCTCTGGCTCCAGACTCAGTTTCACAAGAGCGCTGCCTGCGTTCCGGGCGTGCGCTGTCGCTTGCACTGCGCTGTGAGAAGGGAGGCCCTCAGCGGAGGCGGCTCTGACCGCAGAAGGCGCTCACGGGAGGGAAGAGGAGGGTGTCTTTGTACCAGAGCACTTCCGAGTCAGGACAGTGAGAAGTCCACTCGCCTTTCCAAAGCGTTACCTGGAGTGTTTCTCGGGGCAGCAACCAGAGAGGGAGCTCCTGCTGGTGAGTGCGGCCTCGCCTCAGTGGCACCCAGCCGTGCGGCCTGGCCCAGTGCCCGCGGAGCTGCTGTGGCTTCACCATCTCGCCTGTTGCAGCTTGTGGCGTCAGCTGTTGGAGAACATCATGGAGGCCCCGACACGAAGGGATGTGCCTTCGCCCCAGCTGTATTGGTTATCTGTTCACGCGTGACAGGCGACCACAGCGTGGGCAGCATCTTGAAGGAACCCACGCTGATCATCTCATCGTGTCTGCGGGTCAGGGATCCGGGCATTCGCTGGGCAGATGCTCCGGTCTCTCTCCTGAGGCTGCATGTAAGAGGCCGGCCGGCCCAAGCCTCCTCTGGACCTCGGCTGGGGAGGGATCCTCTCAAGCTCACATGGGGGGTTATTGGCAGGAGTCCCCTCCCTTTGGGCATCGGACTGCGGGCCCCAGCTCCTAGCCGGCTGATGTTCAGAGACAGCCTCCATTCCCTCCCACGTGCCCCCCCCAGCATGGCAACTTGCTTCATCAGAGACCGCACGACAGTCTGCTGGCAAGATGGAAGCCACAGCCTGCGGCCTAATCCGCAGTGACACCCGTCCCTTCTGCCAGTCTGTTGGTTACAAGCAAGCCCCAGACCCTGCCCACACACGCGGGAAGGGTAGCACATGCGGGTGTGACTAGGAGGAGGAGAAGTCTGTCTGTTACACTCAAATGTTGACTTAAATAGGACTCACCCGTGGAAGGCGGCTCGTGGGAGTGCGACGTTTAGCTGTTGAACAAAACAGCTCTGTGAAGAAAAGACAGCCCGGACTTAGCGCTGCTGCTGCTCTGGAGCCCGTCGTCGTGGGAAGCTAGACCGCAGACCCTGGCTGGGCGGAGGAAACGCTTCTTGCTCCTCTGGGTGCCCAGCACCCTGCCTTCGCGGTCGGGGGCTCGTCACAGATGCTAAGTGCTGAATGAACGAGTGTTTCTAAAACCTGTGGCTTCTGGCAGTGTACTTACCAGTTCAGACTGTGAACTTTGGAGCCAGAAAAACCTGGGGTCACATCCTTGCTCTGTCCTTTACTTGCTGTGTGACCTTGGGCAAGTTACTCAAATTCTCCAGGTCTCAGTTTCTACGTCTGTGAAATGGGGCTAATAATACCGTATTTTATTGTATCTGAGGCAGCATGCATTTTAGAATACAACTTTATTTTATGAGTAACTCACAAAGAAAAATTGCTCTCAGTTAAACTGCATAACTTGATTGTAAGATGTACCCTGATTTCAAACAGCTTAGAATGTGGACAGAACCGTGTGCTTTGGAATTGACGTGCTGTGCTGGTGGCGACCTCCTGTGTTGTTGTTTTCTAACATATTCTTATGGATTTCAGAGAGGAAAGGAGAGGGAGAGAGAGAATCATTCATCAGCTCCTCCTGCACGCCCCACACTGAGGTTCGAGCCCACAACTCAGGCATGTGCCCTGACCAGAAATCAGACCATGACCTCCTGGTTCATAGGTCGACTCTCAACCACTGAACCACGCCGGCCAGGCCTTCTAAGGTTTTATGAAGTGTAAATGAGGTAGCAGCATAAAACTTATCAAACAGTGCCTTTCATACAGTACGAGCCTAATAAGTATTAGCTATTTCATTATTATAAGCGATTACGGTCTTCTTACACTCCTAAACAAATCATTTTAATAGCTGAAATTGAGTTGGAGAACACAGTTACAAAGCCAGTTTTGCAAATAAGGTGTGGATGTTAGCAAAATGGCTGTGTCAGCCTGTGGTTCTGTCCAAAACGCTCAGCAAGTGTGACACTCTACAGAAGGCCCAGCACTGGTGACACTCCACAGAACACCCAGCATAGGTGACACTCCACAGGACGCCCAGCACGGGTGACACTCCACAGGACGCCCAGCACGGGTGACACTCCACAGGACGCCCAGCACGGGTGACACTCCACAGGACGTCCAGCACGGGTGACACTCCACAGGATGCCCAGCACGGGTGACACTCCACAGGACGCCCAGCACGGGTGACACTCCACAGGACGTCCAGCACGGGTGACACTCCACAGGACGCCCAGCATGGGTGACACTCCACAGGACGCCCAGCATGGGTGACACTCCACAGGACGCCCAGCATGGGTGACACTCCACAGGACGCCCAGCCCGGGTGACACTCCACAGAACGCCCAGCACGGGTGACACTCCACAGGACGCCCAGCATGGGTGACACTCCACAGGACACCCAGCACGGGTGACACTCCACAGGACGCCCAGCACATGTGACACTCCACAGGACGCCCAGCACGGGTGACACTCCACAGGACACCCAGCACGGGTGACACTCCACAGAACACCCAGCATGGGTGACACTCCACAGCACGCCCAGCACGGGTGACACTCCACAGAACGCCCAGCACGGGTGACACTCCACAGGACGCCCAGCACGGGTGACACTCCACAGGACACCCAGCACATGTGACACTCCACAGGACGCCCAGCACGGGTGACACTCCACAGGACGCCCAGCACGGGTGACACTCCACAGACACCCAGCACGGGTGACACTCCACAGAACGCCCAGCACGGGTGACACTCCACAGACACCCAGCACGGGTGACACTCCACAGGACGCCTAGCAAGTGGGTGTTGGTGGAGCTGGAAGTCGACCCAAATCTTGTGCTGTGGTGGGATGGGATGAGCACTGTGTGAGGACTGTCCTGAGGGCCTCCTTGGTCCCCGGACCCTGAGGGACTGTCACAACCACCGTCTGCTATTCTTGGTCATTGTTTGCTAAGTGCCTGCAATGGTCAGGTCAGACTCAGTCTGCTGTGGTGAAGCAACCCCCAGCCACCTTGGATTCAGACATTTAAATGACAAAGGTTTAGTTCTGGCTTATGTTTCATGTCCAGCTGGGACTTGACCTGAAAGAAATGGTGAGCTTGCCTCGGTGCACGTGATTGCAGGAAAGAGCACGCTGGCAACACGAGTCGGACCCTCTGCTTCGGGGGCGGGCGGGTGCTGTCCTTCCCCCAGGCCAGCGCTTGGCTCCAGAGCGCTGGCTCAGCGCGTCTGTGTCCCGGGCTCTGGCCCTGTTGCTTCCCTTCCTGGTGAAGAGCCTGATATTCCCAAATGCCAAGTGTCTCTCCTGGTCCTGCGGTGCAGGGTGAGGAGGCGGGCATCCAGCCCTGTGCGGTCCCGTCCCAGCAGCCGCATGGTTTTGGAGTAACTTTTCTCAGGGGTGGTCGACAGTCCCAGCATGGCTAGTGCTACTTTAACATCTCAAAACATCCTGGTCTTTCCCTAGAAATTTGCTTCACTGCTTCCTTCACTACAAAATGCCCTTTAGCCCTAACCAGTGTGGCTCAGTGGATAGAGTGTCGGCCTGTGGACTGACGGGTTTCAGGTTCGATTCCAGTCAAGGGCATGTACCTTGGTTGCGGGCACATACTCAGTAGGGGGTGTGCAGGAGGCAGCTGATCGATGTTTCTCTCTCATTGGTGTTTCTAACTCTCTATCCCTCTCCCTTCCTCTGTAACAAATCAATAAAATATGTTTTTAAATGCCCTTTAGGGGGACATGTTGCCTCTAGAGAAGCAGGGGGGGCGTCCTGCAGAGCTGTGTCCGGGCGGCTGCTCTAAAGCAGGAAGGACCTCTGACCGAAGCGCATGGCGAGGCCACACTGCACGCTTGCTGTTTGGGTCAGCACTGGGACCCAACCCGCTTTTCTTATCCCCCCCCCCTTTTTTTTTTGTCTGAGTGGCAGGAAGCCCAGAAATATAAGCTAGCATGCCAAGAGATGGCTCTAAATATAGTGCTCGGTGGGCAGGAAGGCTTGCTCGTGAGGGAAACTGCTGTGTGCAGGCACTTGCGGCCACCCTGCGGCCGGAAGGGCGCGCTGGGCCCCGCCAGCCTCAGCCACAGGCGCTCAGCGGGAGGCGCAGAAACAGAGCTGGGCAGGGGCGCTGCACGCTCCGGTCTCCTGCCAAGATACGCAGCTCAAACCGCGGGCCCAGGGCTGGCTGCTTTTCTCTTTAGGGTTTAGGAATGAAGTGAAACATTACAGCCCGCTTGGAGACCGGGGAGCCAGCCTTGCACATGCGTCCTGTGCACACGCGGTGTTTATAAGAGGTGGAGAAGCTTGCCTGCCCGCCTGCCCACGCAGAGATCCAGTACGTGGATGGATCCAGTCTGCCGGCCAGATGGGGAACCTAACTGCTCATCCCTCGCTCTCCAGGCGGATTTGTTTTTTTCTCTCCTACCCGCTCACTCTTGATACCGTTCAAAGGAGACAAAGCTAGATTAGTAGTAGACCAGCTGGAAATGACTAACTTCAAAAGGTCATCTGCCCGTTTTCCCCAAAAGCAGAGCTGGCCAGCACCTGAAGAGCTTAGCTCAAAACCGCCCACCCATCTCTTGCCCTCAGCAGTTAAATAGAACATCCTTTGGGACCAAGGCTGGCGAGAGATTGCCCCAGAATGGAGGACGGGTGTGATTGTCCTTTGGGTCCAATTCCTTAATAAAGGTTTCCTTGACCTCACTGTTTTTTTCCTTTTGTCTTGGCAGTGGACATAAATTGGTGGCGCTGTAGATAAATGTAGATGTGGGTTTTGTGGGGAAAGCCCGAGGAGACACTGTAATGGAGCCGTGCGTGTTGCATAGCGCAGTCCGCCGTGCTGGGTGTATTTCCGTGAACAGTAGCTGCAGTGCGCAGTGGGAGACGTGAACTCAGTAAGGGAGGGAGGAGCTGGGGTGGTGGGGAGCGTCCTGGCTGACAGCGGCCAGCCGCTGCGGAGACAGACTGGTGACCGCAGTGACCAGCTGGGCACTAGTGGCTGTGATACGGAAGGACCCACGTCCGCATCCAGAACCTCCCACACCCACGTGTGTGCTTTCCCACCGATTGGGAAAATGCAGGGAGAGAACTACTAGTCATTTGTCCATGCTTTTACATTAACTTTTATTTGCTGATTGGGATACCTTCCATGCGTATTTGGGAACAGTACAAATATGTGGGAGACAGATGCAGCCCCTGAAACTGCTGCTTCATCATTAGCAGCCCACAGGTCGTGACCCCGGAAAAGTAAGCCTTCCATCCACGGACAGTGTGGGCGTCCACGCAGACCGACAGAACCTTCAGGCCCACAGGTGGGAAACGAAGGGGAGTCTTGTCTGGCCTCTTTCTAGGGTCCTTGTCTTCCCACTGTAAATGGGACCGTTTAGAAGCAGCGGCTGACCCCGCCCCCTCCGCCCCCACCCCGGTCTCACTGTGGTCACGGCAGGACACCCCGACCTTGAGAAGCCTCTCGCCGCCCACTCCCCCCCCCCCCGTGGTGACACATTCCTGTGATTGCAGCTGTGAGTTTAAAAACGTCCTCACTGCGTGAGTGTGTCCAGGTTTTAGGGTTCTAGTGGCCAAAGGGGAGCAGCACTGTCCTCGTTAACAGCCTTCTGTTACAAGATGGTAACCCGGGTTGTAGGAGAAACATGTCCCGTGCAGAACTGATTGGAGCTCTTAGTTTGCAAGCATATTTGATTTTTCCTGAATTGATCTTCGTGCCAAAAGACTCATCTTGACACAGCAACTCCACGATGTCCTCGGAGGTTTCAGGAGGCTCGGAGCCTCGCCCTCCGGGGCAGCGCCCCGAGCCGCGTGGCTGCTGAGCCCTGCGCCCAGGCTGGTCGGCGCTGACGTGCGCGCTCAGTGTGAAGTGCACAGTGGGTTTGCAGGTCTTTTTTGTTTGTTTGTTTTCCGGTTAATCCTCACCCGAAGATATTTTTTCCATTGATTTTTTTTAGAGCGAGTAGGAGGGGGAGAGACACAGAGAGAAACATCGATGTGAGAGAGACACATCGATTGGTTGCCTCTCGCATGTGCCACCACCGGGGCCCGGGATCGAGCCTGCAACCTAGCTACGTGCCCTTGACCGGACTCGAACCCGGGACTCTTCAGTCTGCAGGCCGATGCTCTATCCACTGGGCAGGACTGGCCAGAGTGGTTTGGAAGACTTTGTGTGAGAAAAGGGGTGTAAAATATCTCCTTAGCAATGTTCATGTTGATGACATGTTGAAATGATAATATTTTCATGTTGTGCTAAATGGCACAGATTATTAAAATTAATATCTCCTTTTCTTTTTTGTAACGTGGCTGCCAGGAAATTCAGAACGACACGTGTAGCGTGCCTGGTATTTCCCGGGACTGTGCTGCCTTAGACTCGGAGACCCCACGCTTCAGAGTCAGTGGCAGTGACAGGGGCACCGCCCGATTCCACAGCAGGGACACTGCCCTCCCAGGAGTAGGGGGTTGTCCTAGAGGCCTGGGGGCGGAGTGGGGGGGGCATTGAGAAGGAATGCCGGCAGTCCGGGCTGAGTGGGGAACAGTGCCCCAAACTCCCACCTCACCGTGCTCCCACCCAGGAGTTCTTGATGGGCTTAAGGGACAGTTGAGTAAAAGCTTCCAGGGCACTGCACCCAACTCAAGCCAGAGTGACGGTGGTGCTGTGAGAACAACACCTTAAAGGGGTGGCCACAGTGCAGGAGGGAGCGCTCGAGCCTGGCCGGGCTCAGCTCCAGCATCGCTCTGGCAAAGGGGCAAGGCAGGAGGGAGGGGGCGCATGCCTGGACAGGATGCTGACACTCGGGTGGGGTCACCGGTGCCCGCCTTTGCCGCTGTCTCCAGGGACCTCAGAAGGTACGTACTGGATGCGAATTGCACACTTATTAAATGCCAGCTGTCAACCAGGCACTGGGCTTTGTCTGTGCATTAAAAGAATAAGTAAGAAAGTAAGGTATGGCCCCTGGCCTCAGGGGGATGGGCAGCTACTAGATGGTGAAGGCTGGTTGTCCTTTGCAGATAGTTAAAATCGGATATTTCTTAGCAGTGGACGGGCAGAGGGTCTGAACACCCCCCTCACCCACGGGGAGTGGCTGCGGCCTCCGGTGGCTTCAGATCTTCCCCCAGAGTCCAAGTCCACGGAGCAGATCTCTGTTTCTGTTTGTTCACTGCTGACTCCCGGCACCAAGCAATGGCTGGCACATGTGGTGCTGAGTGAATAACTGAAGTGAACCGTGGATGGGTGAACGCCCGTTCCTCTCGGGAAGACAGGCCCAGGAGGCCTGGAAGGTGGAGGAGACGTCTCCACGCTAGTCAGCTTCCTCCCTCCCCTCCCTCCTCCTTCTTCTTTCCTTCTTAACTTCCTTCCGAAAGTTGGTGCCTTTTCTGACGCAAAGCCAGGCCTCCCTGCCCAAATCAGCCTTTCTCTCTCCCAAGCTTTCTCCTAGTCTTTCCTCTTCCCACCAAAACCAAGTTGCTTTTCTCCTGCGGGTTCCTGCAGTCACCGCCCTTCCTCTACTGTTTCCCTAATTACAGGGGCGGGGAACGTCCGGCCTCCGTAGAAGGCCCTCGATAGCATTTGGTCCGGCCCTTACAAGGCATTCGGGGTGACTTAAATGTTTGACCAAATAGAGCAGGCTAATGCTTAAGCTGGTAGTTCTGTGTGGCCCGCGAACGATGTTACAAATGCCCGGCTGGCCCTTGGCAGAGACAAGGCTCTCGCCCTGAAGATGAGGCTGTTGTGAGCGGCTTAAGAGTGACAGGCGTGCCGAAACCGGTTTGGCTCAGTGGATAGAGCGTCGGCCTGCGGACTGAAGGGTCCCGGGTTCGATTCCGGTCAAGGGCATGTACCTTGGTTGCGGGCACATCACCAGTGGGGGGTGTGCAGGAGGCAGCTGATCGATGTTTCTCTCTCATCGATGTTTCTGACTCTCTATCCCTCTCCTTTCCTCTCTGTGAAATATTAATAAAAAATATATTTAAAAAAAAAAGTGACAGGCGCGTTGCCGGTGCCCTGGTGTGGGCTACAGGCTCTGAGGGGACCTGGTGAGACCCCCAGGGCAGCAGCCTGTTGCTGCAAGAACCAGGCCTGGATGCCAGGTGGGCAGGACTGGGTGGTGGCCTAACCCAGAGCCGTGGGCACCTCTGTTGCTGGCCAGCTTGTCCTTCTCTCACTCTTATGTCATCATCCGTACTTGCCCTGCTCACGGGAGAGGGCTGTGGAGTGTGCCCACTGGGGGCAGGATGCCACTTGGCTGCGTTTCTGGGTCCACACTTGCTGTTGTGTTTGGAAGGGGCATCTCTATGTCACGACTTCTCTTTTCCAACAACCCACAAAGCACCTCTGACATCCAGCGTATGTGTAGGCAGATTATAATAATCGCACAGACCTTGTCATGAATAGCAATATTGCTCTTTTTAGCAACTTTGCTAGCTCCCCATAGGAAAAAGCAGTGCTGTAAGCATTTTTTAAAAACCTACTTCAATGGTTCGGGTTCACGCGTGGAGTGTTTTCATCTCATGCTGCTGCAGTCCGAAGGCCACACCCACGGGGGCGCACGCGTGCAGCGAGAATGCAGGGCACAGGCGTTTCACCAGTGGCTCCTTCAAGTTCATGTTCGTGCCACGCTGCTTGGGGAAAGTCATTTCCTGGGTCCTTGTCCTCAGTCCTGCTTCCTGCTTCCTTTCGTCAGACGTTTGTGTAGCACGTAAAGCAAGCAGCGAGTGGGAGCAAGTTTTCCAGCAGAGTCGGTGGGTTTGGCACCACTTGATAGTTTGGAGTGTTTATGGCGTAAACTGTATGTAAGTCCCATAAACAGGGCCTTTCAATTAAATTGCAAAGAATTATTAAGTGCTCGGTGGGTTCCAGAAGATTCGGGATCTCAGCTGTTCCGGAAGCCTCGCTCGAGCGTCAAGGCCACGAGCCACAGCACGGACTGCGCCGTTAGCAAACCCAGAAACCGGACGGAGGTCAGAAGCGGCCTGTGGGTGACACACAGTGTACTCCGTGACTCGGTTTCTCGGGCAGAGAGCTGGGCGTGCTGGGATCTGGGAGACAGCAAAGCCCAGAGCCAGCAGCTGTTCGGAGGACAACACATTGTCAGAGTCTTAACCTGGGTGCAGGGCCACCCAGCAGCGTCCCGCTGTGACTCTCAGATGGGAAGAGGACGGCTCCGCCTTATAAACCACGCACTCTTTCTATGTTTCTATGTGCGGAAACATGAAAGGAGGTAGAAATGCTATTTAACAAGCTCCTACCTCGCGCCTGGCTCTGTGCGAGTCACTTCCACGCACACGATCTCCTTCATCTCCGCGACATTTGGGCTCCTACTGTAGGAGGTTGCGTTGCTCTTGGGTAAATACCTACAAGTAGAGGGTAGATACTTGTTTAATTTTATAAGAAACCATCCAGCAGTTCTCCGAAGAGATGGCCCCGTTTTGCAGTCCTCACAGCAGTCCTGCAAAGTCCGGGTTGTGCTGGGAAATCAAACCTTTCCCTCGACAGGAATGTGCCGTTCGCTCAGAGTACGGGAGGCGGAGAGGGTGCTGCCCTCTCCTGCCAGGCCTGCTTTTCCCAGGCATGCACCCTCCGCCCCCAGCACCTGCCTGCTTCCCACAGCCCTGCCACTGCACTCTGAAGCCGGTGTTTTCTCAGCTGTAACCTGTGATGGGATTTGGCTCGTGAACAGGGACTGGTGTTCTAGGATGCAAAAGCACTTCCAACATTATAGAGAGGAATTGCAAGTAATTTTATTGAATAAATTCGGCATGTCACACTGTATAAGGTTAAGGGATACTTCGATGCATTTGGGTATCAAATTTAAGCCTATAAAGTTGAAGCATTTCCTTTGATACATTTATATATTATAATACGATTGCCCATGTAGCAGTATTTATCACATTACATTATACTACAGTGTTACTGTCTATATTCATTAGTCTGTACTTTAGATTTCCATGGTGCTTCTTATTACAAGTGTGTACCTGCCAAGTGATTTGTTAATAGACACACTGATGTACAGGAGTCCTTCCTGCTGTGATATACACACTCTCTAGCAAAATAGATTGTAAATTCTATAGAGTATGTATTCTATCTACTGTAAGTTTAAGATATCTCCCTTATTTAAAACTAGAGGCCCAGTGCACAAAATGCATGCATAGGGGGAGGAAGGGGGTCCCCTCAGCCCAGCATGCACCCTCTCCAATCCTGGACCCCTCGGGGGATGTCCGACTGCCAGTTTAGGCCTGATCCTGGACTTCTGGCTCCTAACCACTCATCTGCCTGCCTGCCTGCCTGCCTGATCACCCCTAACTGCCCCCTGCCAGCCTGATCACTCCTAACCACTTCTGCCTGCCAGCCTGGTCGCCCCTAAATGCCCCTCCCCACCAGCCTGGTCGTCCCTAACCACCTCTGCCTGCTGGCCTAGTCACCCCTAACTGCCCCCCCCCCGCTGGCCTGGTCACCCCCAACTGCCCCCTCACTGGCCTGGTTGCCCCTCACTGCCCCCCCTGCCGTCCTGGTCACCCCTAACTGCCCCCCCCACCAGCCTGGTTGCCCCTAAACGCCTCTGTCTATTGGCCTGGTCACCCCTAACTGCCCCCCCTGCTGACTTGGTTGCCCCTAACTGCTCCCCCCACTGGCCTGGTTGCCCCCAACTGCCCCCCCCCCGCTGGCCTGATTGTCCCTAACTGCCCCCCTGCCAGCCTGGTTGCCCCTAACCGCCTCTGCCTACCAGCCTGGTCATCCCTAACTGCCCCCCTTGCTGGCCTGGTTGCCCCTAACTGCCCCCCTGCCAGCCTGGTTGCCCCTAACTGCCCCCCCCAACTGCCTCCCCACCAGCCTGGTCATCCCTCACTGCCCCCCCTGCCAGCCTGGTTGCCCCACACAGCCTGCTGTTTGGTCGTTTGGTCGTCCCTCACTACCCCCCTGCTGGCCTGTTCGCCCCACACAGCCTGCTGTTTGGTCGTCCCTCACTGCCCCCCCTGCCAGTCTGGTTACCCCATGCAGCCTGCTGTTCGGTTGACTGGTTGTTTCGGTCGTCACGGTCACTGCCTTTTTATATATATAGATTGGGGGATAGAGCTCTTAAGATACTGTACATGTTCAACACACAGTGTTATTTCTCCTGGAAAACATCACTCCTTCCTGTCGTAAAATTTTCCTTTAGAGCATTTTTTCTGGAACTTAGCTGCATAATTGCCAAAGCCCTGTCTTGACTATCTTTAAAGGCTGATACAGTATATAATAGCATTGCAGAGGTAGGGGCTGCCATAAGAAATATACCCCAACATAGCTTTGAGACTCCATAGGTCCTCAAAAAGAAGTAAAATTACTTAATTTCTTAACTATGCATTTGGGAATTCCAGGTTTTTTTCTGTCAAGTATATTGAGATGGTACCTATTATGGAAAACTAAGGAAATGCTACGGAATGCTGTGTGATGTGGCTGGCATGAAGGGATGGGTCTCCTTTCACTGCTTATCCTCTAGTTCAGTGATTTTTAAACCCTTTCACCCCATGGCACACATTAACTAATCACTACAATCCTGCGACACACCAAGAAATACCTTTTTTGCCGATCTGACAAAAAAAGGAAGGTAGGTAGAATTCTGATTCATTCACACCAGACAGCTCTTACTGTGTTGGCTTGTCATTTTATTATTTGATAATCCGGGGGGAAGAGGTCAGTGCCCCTGACTAAGGAGTCAGGTGTCGCCTGTTTTAAGTGGAAATCGCTGTTCTCATTTAAATAGACCGGGTAGTGAGCTGTTTGACTATTTGCTATTGGTTGGTTCAGGGGTGTCTTCCCATTACTGTGGCCTCCCCAGTGGAAGGGTCAGCCCATGAGCTAAGCACATGGTTTTAAGCAGAGCCCACCCTCCCCAGGCCCTGTGCATCAGTCAGTGCATTTGTGGATGGTGATAAAAATGTCACGCACTAACCTGCAGCCGGAGGAGGCTGTGACGGACGTGGCACGTGGCAGGGAGGACGAGGAGGTCGCTGAATGGACATCTGAACTTTCCATGTGACTGCACAGGGCAGCAGGGAGACTGGTTAACGGTGCGGTGAGCGGTCTGTGACATCTCTGGCTGTGTTCTTCCCTTGTGATCCAGTTACTTTCTTTTTCTTTTCTTTTCTTTTTTTTAAATATATTTCATTGATTTTTTACAGAGAGGAAGGGAGCGGGATAGAGAGCTAGAAACATCAATGAGAGAGAAACATCGATCAGTTGCCTCTTGCACACCTCCTACTAGGGATGTGCCCACAACCAAGGTACATGCCCTTGACCAGAATCGAACCTGGGACCCTTCAGTCCGCAGGCTGACGCTCTATCCACTGAGCCAAACCAGTGAGGGCGATCCAGTTACTTTCATGCAGCACCTTGGGGAGACGCCTTACCTCTGTCCTGGCCCCAGGATGGAGCTCAGTGAACTTCTCCCAGTGACCTCAGAGTTCTAGAATAGCATGGTCCCAAAACACAGAGCGAGACATCGGAGGAGTGTTGTTTACAGGAGCCACATTTTAAGGGGAGACGAGGCAGCTGACGTTAACTTTAATTATACATTTTATCCAGCCCAACACGCCCAAGGCGTTATATCAACAGTATATAACCAATATTTTAACATTATTAATGAGATATTTTAGATTCTTTTTTTCAAAATAAGTATCCAAATCTGGCATGCCTTTTACGCTTACAACACATTCAACTCAGACGAGCCACCCTTCAAGTCTCCAGGTGTCTCCCTATCTCAAGCTCGAAGACCCCTCACGTGGTTTTGTCATGAAAATTCTTGACTGTTTTTCTTAACTTGGAGTGACATTTCACTATCCTCCGGTCTTCGGATTATTGGAAAGGAAAGTTTGGTCATTACAAAAGCCAGTATGTACCAAACATCCGCTGTGCTGACAAGCATGGCCCACTAACTCATCTCATTAATGCTCACCACCCTGAGCAGGTAGGCATAGCAGCTCTGTTACCCATGGAAATGGAGATACGGAGGGATTGGCTCACCCGTGTGAGGCCTCGTGGGGAGCAGGCTGGACCTCCCCCCTGCCCCTGTCCCACCCTCGGGGCGTGGGAGACTCCAGGCCGAGCATCAGTTCATATTTATTCAGTGGGGACGCGTGAGGATATTTACCCACTGACGTCACAGAGACACCCATAAGCGTGTTTGTAACTCCTGGGTCCTTGCTCCCCATGGGTTTGGATGGGGCGGCTGAGTCAGGATCTGGGCCCTGGTTCTGCCAGCTGCCCACATAGGTGACGGAACAACCTCCCCCTTCGGAGCTGCTCGGGGCGGAGCTGTGAACGCGGAGAGGGAAAGCCGGTGCAAGTTCCCGACATCCCCTCCAGCTAAAGGCTGAAGAGGGGCCATGTCTGCAGGAGCTGGTCTGATGGAGTATCGTCTGGTAAAGTCTGTTGGCACGTGGACCGTATCTGAGCCAGCTCCTGCCTTTGAACTGCTTGCTGCCTCCGTCCATCCCCACAGCAAACAGGACAGGTCGGGAGGGTGGAGAGCGGGCTCGAGGCGTTCCACTCACAGGCCGCTCCTGAGTGTTCCAGTTAAAGCAGAGTGCGGGACCCCCTCCCCCACCCCAGCCATCTGTGTGTCTGCCATGCAAGAAAGGACTGACTTCATGCCTTGGAAATATGTGTTGGGGAAAAAAAAGATTCAAAAACTGTTCACTGAAGTAGCACAGGATTATATAGCCTCCTCCGGAGGGACCAAAGCAGTCTTCCACCTACAGGAGCAGATTTGTCAGCTTGGCAGCCAACCACATGGCAGCAAGCAAGCTCTTCGTGGACTGCGGTCCCAGGACGGCTGATGCTTCCCTGGTGCACGGGCTGAGCTGGAGCCCTCTTCCTGCTGTGTCTCCTGTTCTCCGGCAAGTGTAAGCACCGAAGCAACAGTGCTGCCTGTGCACCAAGAGAATTAGCTGCTGAAGGCATCTGGCGAAATAAACTACCCTTTTTAAAAAATATGTTTTTATTGATTTCAGAGAGGAAGGGAGAGATAGAAACACCAATGATGAGAGAGAATCATTGATCGGCTGCCTCCTGCACGCCCCCTACCGGGGATCAAGCCTGCAACCCAGGCATGAGCCTTTGGCTGGAATCGAACCTGGGACCCTTCAGTCCGCAGGCCAGCGCTCTATCCACTGAGCCAAATGGCTAGGGCCCCATTTGTTTAAATAAGTTTTATTTCACCAGAAGAAAGGTCTGCCTACTTCATGTTGACAGCACCGAACCTGTGATGAGCCTGGAGGCGCTGTCCTGTCCCTGCGTGACCCAGGGCAGGCGTTAACCTCCGGAGCCGGCCTCTCCCGGGGTGGGCTGTGGCGCGCGGCTTGCCATCCCGGGCGCAGCGGGCACCGCACCATCCGCCGAAGCTCAGTGCCTGACTTTGGACTCCAGAGTGACCGTGTTTGTGGGCATCGTCGAGCGCGGCCTTTGTGATCGTCCCCTTGGCAGACAGACTCCCCTGGGGCAGCACCCCTGGCTGGTGTGGCGAGTGGACTGTCAGGAAGGAAATTCCAGGGGTGCCAGAATCAAAGACCAAATATTAGAACAAACACTGCTCTTATCACCTAGGACAGTGGTCGGCAAACTGCGGCTCGTGAGCCACATGCGGCTCGCGAGCCACGGTTTGCCGCTCTGTTGACTAATGAGTTTGCCAACCACTGACCTAACTCTCGATTCCAATAATTACAGGCTGTTGTTGCTCCTTGTGATTAAGCCCCTATCCCAGTGGTCGGCAAACTCATTAGTCAACAGAGCGGCAAACTGCGGCTTGCAAGCCGCAGTTTGCCGACCACTGTCCTAGGAAGTGCCCACTGTAGGAACTGGGGCAGAAACCAGTCTACAGCTTTTCTATCATTTCAGCACAGGTTCTTCATAAATACTACTCTCCACGCCCTGTCCCTTTACAAGATGGGGGTCTAGTGAGGTGAGAGACGCCAGGCTGGCCAATAGCCCAGCTTTGGTGCTGAGGTTTCTTGGTGGAAACAGCCCTCGTCTGTGTTCTGTTGAGTCCTTACTGAGCTGGCCATCCCTCTGGCCGCAGAGCTGTCCCGTGGCCGCAGAGCGATGCAGACCAGTGCCTGCCAGTGTGGGCTTTGCTGCTGTCTGACCTTGCAAATTACCCCTCTCTCAGGCCTCAGCTTCCTAACCGGAAGAGTATGTATGTATGAGTGTATGTGTCGGGGGAGAGGTAATGCCTATTTTGCAAGGTGGTAATAGGGATTCCATTAGTTAATATATACAAAAACATTTAGCATAATTCCTAGCACACAGTAAGAGCTAAAGAAATAATAGTAATTGTTGTCACGGTGGGTCTTTTACATATTCTTGGACTAAACTACTTTGAAATCTCACACACACACACACACACACACACACACACACACACACACACACCAGCTCTTGCCATTCTAATGGGCCTGTTGATAAGGGCGGTAATCAGTGACTATTCACTGATAAGCTGTTTGCCTTGCCCGCAGCAGCTGATAGCGGGCAGGCACGGTGTCACATTTCCCAGCCCCTGAATAGCACGCACTATTCGGGAACAGCTAGAAATAGCCAGGCTGATTTTCCCTGCTCCACTGCAGCGGCTGGAGGGCCGGATGATGTCACCCTGGACAAACACTGCCAGGGGTGAGCTCATGGGGCGGGGCGGCTGCAGCTGCGCCAGCCCCTCCCGGGAGCTGTGCGTCCTCCAGCTCCCCTGACCCTGTCCCCCACCCACCCCAGCCCTGCACCCCACTGAGCTCTGCGCATGAATGACTGGAAAGCGGCGTGGGGAGGCCCCCATGCATGTTAGTGCTGGGGTTACTAAGAAGTGGGTAGGCAGCGCACAGCCCCTGTGGCCGCTGAGAAACCTTCGGCTCTCTGCCATCCTTGTCTGAGAGCAGCTTCCCCTTTCCTGCTCGGACCACAGTTCCATGGGCCTGACCCGGTGGGTGGGCCTGACCCAGGGGGTCTGAGCTGACCTCGGGCTGGCCCTGAGCCGGGGCCGTGGCAAGAGAGAGAGTGTGACGGTCCCCACATTCTTTTCCTGATAGTCTGTGTTGTCTACCGGGCCGGATAGGAAATGGTTAAACACACAGACTTTAAGAGTCTGGGTCCTGACGCAGACACGTGTGCGGTCTTCATGACGCTGAGAATTGCACCATAAGCCTCGTTTCCCAGCTGTAAAGTGGGGGTGGGCAGCCCAGATCGAAAGAGGGTTGCAGACATTAAATCGGTATTGGATGTAACACTAGGCACATGCCTGGCCCATAAATGTGAGCAATCATGGAAGATACGCACTCAACTGCTTCATGAACCAGTCACAGCAAGAGAATATAGGTCAAATGTAGATGTCAATATATATGTATTTTCAAATGTGAATTGGATGGAGGATGTATATGTTATATATAATATTAGAGGCCTGGTGCACGGATTCATGCACTGGTGGGGTCCCTCGGCCTGGTCTGTGCCCTCTCACAATCTGGGACCCCTCGGGTAGGGTCCCTAGGCCTGGCCAGCAATCAAGGCCTATCGGGGTTTTCCTTCCTCTGGCTTCCAGCAGCTGGCACCACCCCCACCGCTACCACTGCTTGCCATCTGTGTGGCACTGTCGCCCCTCCCCCACCACTGGCCGCCTCCCTCTGCTGACAACCGGCTTGGGGTGTGATCGCTTGGCTAGCCTGGGCCTCCCTCTGCGGGGCGATCGCTGGCCGGCCCCATACACCCAACACAGCATCCTGCCCGGTGGCCTGGGCCTCCCTCTGTGGGGCGATCATGGGGCGATGGCGGGGTCCCCTGACCAATCGCATCACACCCACCTTGGCTGGTCTGGCGCCAGTGCATGTCATAGCGTGGTTATCTGGAAGGCCGTCCGGATGGTCATTCTGCTGTTCAGTCATTTGGTTGATTTGTATATTATGCTTTTATTATTATAGATAAATACTTTCAAGGAAATTATTTACTCATGAAAAAGGCCTGTTTGAGTTTTACTTTTTATTATGGAAATTTTCAAACATACACTGAAGTAGAAACATATACTGAAGCCCCCACGTACCCATCACCCACTTCAACAATCATCACCATTTGGGCACTTTTTGTTTCATCTACCCCGCCTCCACACTCTTTTCGTGGAGTAGTTTAGGGGCAAATTCCAGACATTGCGTCATTGCAACCACAATCCTCAGTATGTACCTAAAACAGAAAAGGATTTTATTTTTAATTCAACCACAGTTATTATTCTGTATTTATAAAAAGCTAAGTTGACTCGCGCATGCGTGAATCATATGAAGCTCTTGCTGGTGCCAGTTGCACATGTGTGTTTTGATCTGTCATTGTTGATCATGAATATGGTTGACACTTCTATTATAGAGAAAGGACGAAGAGTGATATTAAAATATTTCTTCTAATTAATTTCCTTTCAATGTGCACGAATCTGTGCACCAGGCCACTAGTACTTTATAACATATACAGATACATAAAAGCCTTAAAAAATACCTGAGAGGTGTTGCCTGGTGGCGGGGGGGGTGCCTGCTTCTACAGAGGGATGTAAATAATCCTTTACGTAGAGATCAGCAGCACTGTTAGAATGGGTGCAAATGAGCATCCTGCTGAAATAAATGGTGCAAATAAAAAGAATGATAAAACACAAAACTATTCAAGAAGTATAATACCAAAAAAAGCAGTGGCCATCTTTAAAATAATTCCTTATTAAAATAATTCCTTATAACCTCCAGCCCATACTCAAATTTCCCCAATTGTTCAATAATAACTTTTTATACTTTTTTAAATTGCAGAAAGTATTTTCCAATGCTTAGCATTTTTTAAAAAGGGGATTCCTAAATATTTCATATCAATTCTTGCTTTTTCAGAGCTAAATTTTAAACATTACAAAACACAGATATTGATATTTAGGCAGTAGAAAAAAACAGATGGCTAATTTGTTTTAGTCAATTGCTAATCTGAATGATCTATTTTAAAGTAAGAGGTTTTGTGCTGGCTAGGGTAACTAAGTAATAAGTGTGTTATTTTTTATCGTTACTTTCATATCTGATTCAGATGGCCAGTCTATTTATGTGCTCATTATCTAAACATATGATTTTAAAATCTTATTTATCTGTGCTTGGTTACGTGTAAACATTTTAACTTTCAAAAAAAAATCTTCCTACTTAAGGACAAGCTCTGAATGGATGCCAGTGTGTTTAGCACTCATGAAATTAGTGTTACACTAAGTCCCCAGGGAGGTCTGAGTTATGTCCGTAAAACTTACCGGTACGCCCTATTTTTCATAAAGGATAGTGTCTCTGTTTCATTGCTGAATGTAAGTTCCCAGGATGACATCATATTCTTTGACAAGTCAAGGTCATTCAAAGCCTCTGTGATCGGGGCCCCATTCCTTACCTCCCAGTAGCCCCCCACACCCTGCCCTCATTTCCTCTTTCCCCCAAATTTGGTAAGTAAAAATACAGGAGGCCCAATTAAATTTGCATTTCAGATGAGCACTGAATACATATTTAGTATCAGTATATCCCAAATCTTGCATGGGACATACTTATACAAAAACGTTATTCTAAGTTTATGTGCAATGCCAGTTTAACTGGGAGTCCTGGGTCTTGTCTGCCAATGAAACCTCCAAGGCGTGGCTCTTCTTCCAGGGAGCCCTCCGGCTTCCCTCCACCCACCTGCTACCACGGCATTTTGCTGGAACCTCTAATCAGATACATAAGCACCCCAATATTTTTTAGTTAGTCATATGAATATGTGCCCTCCCCCTGCCCCCTCCCCGCCTAATAACACAAACACCACATCTTATTCCTAGAGTTCTGAATTTGCACCCACTCCCCCATCCCCCTGCAGGGCCAGATAATGCTCACCCGTCGCCACCGTTTCCCCGGTGGATCTGTGGTTGGGTTTTCCGTGCATATAGGCCAGAAGGATTTACTTGGTTGCCAGCACCGCATGCGGCACGCGTGGAGGAGGAGAGAGGCATGAGGCGAGTTTCTGGCCATCAGGAACTCAACTCGTGGTCTGACGATAGAAGCATAGCTGGGTAGGTATTTTAGGAGGTGTGACTTATTTGATAAATATTTATTAAAAGCCCACCATCTGCCAGGCCCTGATCTACGCACGGAGCGTGCAGCCATGCCCAGGGAAAGCGTGCCTCCTGGGATTCGTTTCCTGAAGAAGGAATGCCGGCTGCACGGTGAGGGACAAGATGCCGGGGGAGCAGGCGAGTGCCGAGGTGGAGTGGGTGTGCCGGACAGGTGAGGGTGGGGAGCGGCACTCCAGGCAGGAAAGGGCAGGCGCAGAGGAACGGGCTGTGGCCAAGCCCAGAGGTGACCTGCGGAGGCAGGGACTGTCACACCTGCGCTGGGCCCGGGCGCGGACTGCCTGGCCCCGCGAAGCTGGATGGAGAGCTGAGTGGGGGTGGATGTGCACATGCCTAGAAAGCAGGACCCAGGAGGCTGAGGTGAGGGCAGGTGGAGGCTGCAAGCCACGCTGGGAAACGAGTGTGGTGGTCGCAGTGGCGAGATTTCCCTCCCTGGGAAGAGGGCGCTTGGATGCAGGTGAGGACGGCCATGCCCGGAGGCAGCTGCAGGGACTGCCAGGCTGTTGTCCTGGGAGGAAGGGCTCAGCGAGAGGAAGCCGGGCCGGGGTTAGCCGTGGTGGTCAGGTCGGAAGGGGAGCGGGGGCTCTAGGTTATTTCCGAGTAAAATCAATGGAACTGTGGATCAGTTGTGCATCAGAGGTGGAGAGGGATGCGGCCTGGACACGCCAGGTTCCTGGCTCTTACAGCAGCTTGGACCACGGTTCCCAGTGGCTGGCGGGGATCCGCGTCTGGAGGGCTGGGCTGGAGAGAGGCTTGGGGGACGCAGCAGTGAGGACTGACATTCAGGCCGTGACGATGGAGGAAGCCAGCCAGGCAGAGCGTGTAGGATCACGTCGAGGGGCCTGGCAAGTGCCTTATGCAGATGTATCTGTACCTGTCACTTGCGCATGTACCTATCTGTCCTGTGCATGTGTACATGTACAAGTTTCCACGTGGTAGAAGGAGCCCAAACATCAGCCTGAGCTTAGAAGGGAAGTGCAGCCGGTGGTCTTACTGGCTGAGCTGACCCCACTCTGAGCCCCCGCCCTGCCTGGCCACCGCCTGCCTGTTTCAGCAGGCTCCATGAAAGACCAACCGAAAACAGTCCATAACTACTTTGAATTGCATGGGACAGAAAAAAATGAAAATTCCAGCATGGCAAGATAATTATTGATGATGATAAAATATTATAAAGAAGTTATTTCTTCTAAGACTCTTCGGAGCAGCCCCTTTTATGAATGTGCGTTAATATAAGCCAGCTCCCCGAAAGGCTTGCCATGGTGTGGTGGTGGGATGCAGGTGGCACCAGCGAGTCACCTCCACTTCGCTTGTCCCTCACGCATGACGAAGTGATGACGATAAACGGCTGTGGAAACCAGAGCAGTGAGCACTGTGCCCGACCCCTGGTTAGCTAGTGCCTTCGTTCTGATGCTTGAAACTCAAAGCTGCTAGGCTGTGGTCCGGGCCAGGTCTTCCTACTTTTGCTCGTGAATTCTCTTCAGGAATTTTGCAAGCTACTCCTAACACATTTTAAAGTTGACCTCTTAAATCTTACATTATGGGTTTCAATAGTGATATTGTATTTAAATTGCAATTTAAATAATAATACTGAGTGATATTTTAATTTTTTAAAAATAGCATCATTTTTAAAGTATCGATGGAATCTAAGTGCCATAGAAATTTGATACCTGCCATCACCCACTTTTTTTTAATCCTCACCAAGGATATCTTTTCCCATTGATTTTTGAGAGTCGAAGGGAGGGAGGGAGGGAGAGAGATCAATGTGAGAGAGACACATCGATTAGTTGCCTCCCGCACTCACCCCAAACATGGCCAGGGATCGAACCTGAAACCCAGGTAGGTACCCTTGACCAGGAATCGAACCCAAGACCCTTAAGTGCCCGGGCCAATGTTCTAACTACTGAACCACACCATCCAGGACCACCCACTTTTTAAAATACATAAACTTTTTTAATTGGCAGAAATTTTACATGTGGCTTTTCTTTTTAACTCTTTTTCATTCTGCTTTCTCCACAGAACTTTATCCTAATGTAATATATTTATGCATTAAAGGTTTTTATTGTTTACTCCATAGTTTTCTTCAATAAAAACATATTATGAATTTAAATTAAAACATTTTACATTTCTGTGACCATCTTATTCTGTGTGCTCAACAGGTGTGTTTTTTTCTGGTCTGAATATAATTATACTTTTTAGTCGTGCACATTTGACCAACACAACATGTAGCCGTCAAAAATTTGGTAAGCAGCCCTAGCCAGTTTGGCTCAGTGGATAGAGCATCAGCCCACGGGGTCATTTCTGCTCAAGGGCATGTACCTCAGTTGCAGGCTCAATCCTTGGCCCCTTGATCCCCAGCCCTGGTTGGGGCGTGTACAGGAGGCAACGAATCAATGTGTCTCTCTCACATTGATGTTTCTCTCTGTCTCCCCCTCCCTTCCACTCTTTCTAAAAATCAATAGAAAAATGTCCTCAGGTGAGGATTACCAAAAAAATAAATAAATAAATTGGTAAGCAATAAATATAAAAATTTTATTTTATTAAAAAACACATCTCTTAATGAGATAGATTTTTTAAATGTATGTATCTGTGGATGACTGTTACATACTACTAGAACCAGACACTATATGGCATCATTTTATTCCTTTATTGTTTGTTTGTTTTTAGTGTGAGCAATGGAAAAAACATGTTCACATAGGAGGATGGAAAGGAAAGGGTTTTGTTATATCAATGTCACAATTACTTGAACTTCTTTCAAGAGAGGTAAATGCCAAATATTACATGGTATATCATCAACAACTAGTCTCTTAAATTAAATTTTTTAGAGAGAGTGAGGAAGAGAGAGAGAAAGAAAGAGGAGAAAGAACATCGATCAGCTGCCTCCTGCACGTTCCCTACTGGAGATCGAGCCCACAACCGGGCGTGTGCCCTGACCCGGAATCAAACTGGCAACCTTTCCATGCATGGGACCACACCCAACCAATGAGCCACTCCAGCCAGGGCTCAACAACTATGTTTAACTTCATTGGGTTCTTCTTCAGTTTTCTTGAAACCAAAGAATTGGAAACCGCTGGAATTGCAAACGGACTTTTTTGTATCCAATACTCAAGGTCACCACTTTTATGACACCAACTCTAATGGACTCCTCAGTGGCCACCCTGGTGGTCTGACCTCACTGGGCAGTTTACAGAGGATGGATTGGAGGTTGCCTTTCTCCATGACGTGGGAGAGGGTGGCTGGGGATGTGAGCCCACTCTCTCCAACCAAAGATACGCTCTCCCGTCGGTTATAGGAGAAAGCACTGTAAAAAGTGGACAGACAAGTGGAAGCATGTAATAAATTATTCCTATACAAATGAAGTTGATTGCTTTGAGAAAGGCAAGTTGCTTTGAAAATTGATGACACACTGGGTACTACAAAACATTGCAAAAGACTGGAAAACTCCTTAAGCTCTGCACTCCTCTTGCTTAATAAATGTCTTTAAATTCTTGTCCCCTTTAAATCACAGCTGAATATTTTATACTAGAGGCCTGTTGCACGAAGATTTGTGCATTAGGCCTTCCTTCACCTGGCTGCCAGCACCGGTTTTCCTCTGGCACCCGGGACCCAGATCTTCGCTCTGGCCGGAGTCTGCAGGCTTCTCACTGACTCTGGCTGGAGTCTGCAGGCTTCACTTCACTCCGGCTGGAGAGCCGCTCCTGAAGCTCCCTCCACCCCCTGCCCTCCCCCTCATAGCAGGCGTCCTGCTCCGTCCAGCCACTCTGCGCCTGGAGTGGCTGGGGGGCGGGGCCACCGCCATCTTTGTCCTGCTAATTTGCATATTCCCTCCTGATTGGCTGGTGAGTGTTGCGGAGGTGTGGTCAATTTACATAGTTCTCTTTTATTAGTGTAGAAAATTTGTGATTTATGTGACAGTCATGAGTACTGATGGAGAGGTCACCGTATGCCGGGGTCTTCCTGATGAAATGTGTGCATTCATTAATTAACCCTCACGGCAGCCCCGGGAGTTAGGCTGCCTACACGCCCATTTCACAGATGAGGACACTGAGACCAGGAATGGTAACCAGGTGGAGGTCACACAGCTGCTAAGTGACACACCAGGCAGTGGTACTCAAGTCTGGGTTCTTAATAAGTAACTCTCCACTCTAAGATCTGATTCTTGTCAACAAGGGAACATCCGGACCTGTAGAAAAATGTTATAAGAATTTACTTGAGCCAAAAAAAACAAGCAAATAAAAACCGAGGACATGCCCAGAAGCAAGATCTCAATAGACTGAGAAATGCTCCGGCGAATGGCGGTTTTGTAGCTTATTTTATGCATTTAGAGTCAAAAGAGAAAACATGGTGGGGAGGGAGTGCATGAAAGCCCTTGGTGGTAAATGAGGGAGGCGGGAGAGAGCAGAGCAGGGAAACCTCCAGGGTCCGATAAAGAGTGAAACAGAGGCGCGTATCTCTTTTCTGTTGGTGGGTACAGGGTAGTTGACATTCACAGCACAGAGAGGTGGTGTGTGGGAACAGGACAGCAATGAGGATTGTGTGGTCTCTGCTCTGGGTGGCCGGTGTGCCCCCAGGGGCTGGAGAAGGAGCCGACTGACCTTTCAGAGGCATGTTATCTTAGATGTGTAACCACGGGGACAGGCCCCCTTCAGGTAAAGACTGACCTTTGCTGAGGAAGCTGCAGGCCTGTGACGTGACAGCCGCCGTGACCTGCCCAGGGAGGATCCGCGGTCAGAGCATCCGTGGCTACTTTTGGTCACTGAACTAGTCCGGCCTGCCATGTGCCCCCTCTTTCTTCCCACTTGGAATTAAAATAAAATGTAAGGCCCATATGTATCCTTTTTGTGATTTTCCGCTTTAATATACTTTTTGGTGAACTGACCAAGCAAGTGAGTTGAGGTCTTCACTGGACCATCTGTGTTAGGCAGTACTCGATCTAGAAGCTGCAAGTCAGGAGCGAGGCCGGTGCCTTTCGTGTCCAGAAACTGCTTAGTCAGTTTGGTTATAAAACATAATCACTGAATACAGGATGAAAATGGATACTAAAAAGTTTTAAACAACTGAACACGTTCTCATTTTAAACCAAATATGTTATCTGTCGCTCTCTTTTTCATGTGCCTTGGGGGAAAAATTCTCACAGTACCTGTGGCAAGCCAGAATATGGTTAACAATGTAAATATTAATATTTTCATGAGGCAGACAATTAAGCCCCATGCACCTTCTGATACAAACCTCTGTAACCCCGTGTGTCCCCGCACCGTCCCCAATTCCCTCTCATGAGTGCCTCGCAGCTATGAAGACGTGGGTCACGTAGTTCTTCCTTTTTACATAGGCTTCTCAAGCCTCCTCTGTAAGTTACGTCCCTCCCAAACCAAGTTCCTTTCCTCAGGATTCAGCACTTGGTTCCAAATCTCTGATTCTGCATCACCTACTGTAGGCCAGGCTCTTCGGCTCTGAATGGATACCGACAGGGAGCAAAACAGCAAGTGCTCCTCACCCACAGCTTATAGCTGGGAGGGGTGTGAGCGTGGCACACCACGTGGGTGAGCGACAGCGGGCAGGGAGGGGGTGGCGGGGCGAGGAGGGAGGGAGCGCCTGGGAGGGCCCTGCTGTGCGACTGGCACGGATGGGACGACTGGAGGGCAGCGCTGCTTAGCTTCCCGGGTGGCTCAGTGCGGGGCTGGGTGCAGCTTCCGGGTCTCTCTTGGGATGCGCAGTGGGGCCGTGGCCTTGGTTCCTCCAGGCTTCCGGCTCACCCCGAGGATGGCGACAGCTTCCTGCTCCCCCCGTGGCTTCAGCAGCTCTTACTGGTTAAAAGGAAAAGACCGACAGCGTCAGGAATCTGAGTCCTTTCCTCACCAGATGCTGAGCCTCCTCCACGCTGAATTACCAAAATGGAATATTCTGGAAGACAGCAAGTTTGTAGAGGAAGTTCCTGTGGCTGCGACATGAAGACGGCTCCATAAACCAGTCTTGAAAATTCACCTCATACCTTAGCATTTCCTGTGTACAGACATGGATGAAAGAAGAGTCCAGAAGCTCTCTCATAACCTGCATGACCTTGGCTGCGGGTTCAGAAGCACCTGGGGACAAGGAAGGAGCAGAGCTGGCTGGCAGCTTGTCTCCCAGTGGGGGCAGGGCACAGGGATGGAAGTCCCCGTATGTTGATATGTAAATAGAGCAGAGCTTGCCCACCTCAGACTCCTGGGGCTGACATCAAGCAGTCACACCTGGGCGGTGGGGAAGGCAGCCTGGTGTCCTGGGAAAAGGTTGGGTGAGAGGCAGACCGAAGGACTTGCATTCAGACCCCGGCTGTGCCCTTGAAGAGCTGTGTGACCTTGGGCAAATCAACATCTTGAAGGCCCTTCCCTTCTCCCATGGTGCTGCTGTGACCATGAAATGAACCCAGACCAGCGACCGCACCCATCATGCGCGTAGCCTGAGGGATTCCCTGAGGTCACACATGGGACACGTGGAAGCCAGTCCAGGGCTGAAGGTAGACCCTGGTCTCTTGGAGTCACCCACTCTGATGGACTCAGGACCCCCCTCTGCCAGCTGCACTGGGATCAGTCCTCAGCTCCCAAAAACAGAGTGATAAACAAATCTCTTTTAAGTTAAACTCCATGAGTTAGCAATGTCCGTGGTGAGAAAGAAGAAAATGCCCCAGGAGGATTGGTGAGTGCAAGTTAAACATCCCAAATCTACTCTGCAAGATCAGCGGCGCTCCTGCTGTCCTAGCTCTTTAAGGCTTTGTGACAACTGACCTCTGTCAGGTTGAAAAGGGTAGCCCCGCCCTAATTGGCCCCGCAGCTAATAGGGATCTTCGCTACTTTGATCTTCCCTGGGAGCATTCATGGAGCTTGCCATTGTTTGGTACCGAGCTGGCTAGGTAGTCTCTCATGATAACCAAGACAGGGCTAACTAAGGACTCCCTGTGCTGATTTTACACCTTCATAAACTGATGGTTATCCAATCAAAGCCAACAAAAATGTATGGAGTGCCCACTGTGCAAACAATGGACTATGTCACTAAGCAACTTGAAGACGAAGCCTGTCGCCCAGCCAGATGCTCCGGTGGTTGGATTGTTGTCCCAAGCACCAAAAGGTGGCAGGTTCTATTCCCGGTCAGGGCACATACCTAGGTTGAGGGTTTGATCCCCAGTCGGAGAGTGTATAGGAGGCAACCAGTTGATGCTTCTCCCTCATAGTGATGTTTCTCTGTCTCTCCCTTCTTCTCTCTCTAAAATCAATAAAAACGTATCCTCAGGTGAGGATGAAAAAAAGAAAGATGAAGAGTGTGAAGGAATAGACTTGTGTACAAGGAAAGCTAAAATACAAAACTATACAAAAATTGTATCAGGTAGATATTAGCACAGCCATACTGAGTAGCAGACCATCCCATAGTCGATGACTAAGACAAGTTATACATTCTCGCTCATTTGTAGGCTGATTGGCTTGGGGCCAATCCATCGGCCAGGGGTCCTCAAACTTTTTAAACAGGGGGCCAGTTCACTGTCCCTCAGACCGTTGGAGGGCCGGACTATAGTTTAAAAAAAAAACTATGAACAAATTCCTATGCGCACTGCGGGCCCGGGACGAGTCGGCTGCTAAGCAGGACAGGCAGCGGCACCCGGCAGGCCAGATAAATGTCCTCGGCGGGCCACATGTGGCCCGCGGGCCGTAGTTTGAAGACCCCTGACTAGACTAGATGTGGCCTGGCTGGGCTTCAAAGTTCACTCCATGTGACTCTCTCTCATCGGGTTGGCAAGCTAGCCAGAGCCCGTCCATGTCAAGGTGATGGCCGAAGGGCAAGAGGGACAAGCAAAAGCCCATGATGCTCCTTGAGGCCCAGATCCAGAGCTGGCACACCACTATGGCTCCCGCTCCCTGGCCAAAGCAGGTACCACAGCACACTCAAAAATGATGGGGTGAGGAGAGCCCTCACGTCTAGACAAAGGAACTGCAGTGTCAACTCATCCAGTGACCGGTGTGTGTGGGGACTGGGAAGCGTGATGTGACTACCATAGTAATACACCCAAGTTCACAGCATTGGGGGGGTAATAAAGAGCAATTCATTCTAACTGGGGAATCGTTATCACTTGCTTGAATTTGAGATAACCTTAAACAGTGGGTAGAACTTAAGCCAAGTTGGGGGTTGGGCATTCCAGGGACAGGAAACTCCATAAAGAAAATTCTCAACAGCACTGACTTTAGGAAGGCGTTGAAATCTGGGGTGGCTGAGGCCCTGGAGCAGCAGGTCATTGGAAGGTGGAGGCAAAGACCAGGCAGGTACCATTGGTCAGTTCTTCAACATCTTGGGTTTGTTTGATGGATCTGTTGAATGCTCTGAAGCTTTATCCTAGAACAACGGACATAAACATAAATATTTTCATGCAAGTTCAGTCCGTAAATTGAGGAGACAATTCTAGATTGGAATCAGCTCGTGAATGGCCTTGGATGTCATGTGGGGGTGGGTGGGAGCTGTCATTCAGCAGGTCATGTGGCGGCATTGGAGGGTTCTGATTTGGAGAAGGGGAAAGGTCATGATCACTGGAGTTCAGCAAGATCACTTAAGAGGCCATTTACAGACTCGATGGAAGATGGTGACCAGAAGGGGAGGAGAGAGAAGCTAGAGGAGAAGACAGACAGGCCAGCCAACCGGTAATAATCCCAGTAAGAAGACAGTAATTCAGAAAGAGGCTCTAAAAATGAGGAATGGGTTAGGATCTGCAGAAATGGAATCAAAAGAAACTGGATGGGGCCCAGGCTAAGAGAGGAAGAGGGCGAGGCAGCGGTGTTGTGCACAGTATCTCCCAAGTCTCACAAGGTCCTACGGAGCAGGTATTGCTAGTTCATTGCTATGGACCTGTTCATTGCTATGGAGAAAACAAAACCTTTAACCCAGTCTTGCGGGCTGCGGAGTCCCTGTTCCCTCCATCCCTGCTCATGTTGGAGCCTCGTGAGTTCAGCTGTCCGGTTTCCCATTGTGATCTCATGCCTGGCACAAACCTCAGAGCAGGAACAATTTCCCAAGAAGTCACTCAATGTGCAAGCGAGGCTGCTGAGTGCACGCGTGGGCTTGTGACGGGCAGTGGGATATTTGAGTGTCTCCTCACAGTGACAAGAAACAGCAGACAAGATTTAGGGAGTGGTGGGTGGACTAGATTCTAGTGGTGGTCCTTGAGGTCCGAAAGGTTGGCGACCTCTGGACTAGAAGACATTTCACACATTTTTTTGCCTTAAAATATTCCTGCCCAGGAGGCTCTTACATTATCTAAAAGGAACGGCGAGGCTTTAACCACCGCAGTTATTTAAAGAGTACGCAATGCCTTTGCCACTTACAAATGGAGTGTGGGAATGTGAGCGCTGCTGTCGCTGGCCTGGCCTAGTCCCCCTGCGGCAGGAAGCCCAGCCGGGGAGGAAGCTGACAGCGAGCGGCGGCAAGGAGCGGGGCTTGCTGATTGGTCTGTTCCTGACCCCACAAGCTTCGTGGCGAATTTAGTGTGAGGCTCCTCAGCAGACACGACTGATGAAACTGTGATCCCAGTTTGAATAGACTGCTGGGGTCTTGTTGTCAGAGTTTAGGAATAAACATGCAATCTTAAAGATACAGAACGTGCTGAAAATGTAACCATTTTGCTTGAAATGGCTAAATAATGAACAAAAAAAAAAACAGTTTAAATGACTCAAAGGAGGTTAGTTGGAGTTTTCTGGACAGTTAGACATCTGTCCAAAAACTCCTCCTGGGGGCCAGTCCTGACATGATATGTCTCCCGTGAGAAGCCAGGATCAGTTTCGGCCACTGAGCCGGCGTGTCGCCTCAATACTCCCCGGTGCTGGGAGGCTGAGGAATGATGTCTGGGGACAGAGGACTCGGGTGAACCTAGTTTCTGTCTGTGGGCTGCTGATTGCCTTCTAAGTGATCTGGCTTCTGACCCTGACAGGGAAAGAAGTGTTCTAGAAGGCGGGAAGGGTTCGTGGACACGGATCCTGTTAAGTACTGGAGAGAATCCTGAAGTCTCCTGACTATAAACATCAAGCCTTTGAAGTCAAATTCCCGTAACCCTGCATGCCACGTGACCTGCTTTAAGGCTCCTGTCCAGTGTTTATAATGAAAGATGAAAGAAATTGAATGATATCAAGAGAATCCCCTGAAGGAGTTGGTCAGAGTCTCCAGTCCTTGTCATGAGGGCGTCCCCACCAACCTCTGGACCAGATCCAGTCGTTCTGCTCGCGGGCCACTCATTAGCCTCCTGGGAAGTTCCTAAAATATCAGTGTCCCAGGCCCACCCCAGAGATTCTGAGTTCGTCCGTCCGGGGCCCAGCGGGGCATCTTATTATTTTTAAAAGGTCTTCAAAGGAGTCCAAGGTGCAGGAAGGTGTGGGAAATGTAGGATTAGACCAGTCTTTCAAGCAAATCTCTGAAAGATGGGTGTGGAGGCACCCTGCCCTCACCAACCCCCAACTCGGGCCTCATGCTCCCCTCTGTCCCCCACATCCCCAAATCAGAAGTCGGAAGCCACAGTGCAGAAGGCCTCATCCAAATAGCAAAAGCACAGCCACAAATGAGTGGCTGCCCTGAGTGCTGGGCCCTGTTCTGAACCTCTCGTGGGAAAAAGAAACGGCTTCCTTTGGAAGAAGAAAGAAACGCATCTCAGATAGTCTTGCTGAAAACACAGCCCAAGGGCAGTTTGGCGCACATCCTGTGTGGGCTTCGTAAACTCACAGTGATCCTAGAAATGCGTCCCAGATTGCTGCCCATGAGAACCGGGGAGCGAGCCAATTACTGTTTCGCAGTATTACCTCATTCCCTGTCCCATCTGATAGCCGGCAGGAGTGTCCTTTGATGGCCTGTGTTTTAATGAGTCACTTCATTTGATGAGTCAGAATTTTGATTTTTTTGCAGCCAAGAATATGATTAACATGCATCCATAATTCTTTTTCATCTTAGAAATCACTATTGTTTCCATGGAATCAGTTGAATCGATGACTATTAAATCTGAGTTCTCCTTGTGTGCATGGAGGCAAAATGGCAGAAAAGGAAGACCAGTGGCAATAGAGAGATTGTGTGCTGGGCAAAATGTTTATGCTGAAACAGCCCAGTCCTGGCCCTGTCCACCTCCTGCCGCCACCCCTCTACATAACCTGTAATGGGACCTATACGTCACTCACAGTTGCACTCAATGCAACTCAGATGACTTAGCGATCAACCGGGAACCAGTGGTTGCTAGGAGAAACTCCATTGTGGAGCACTTTTTTTAGTTGAAGAATCTGCTGATCTAAATATGTGAATCCAGGAAGGAAGCAGTCAAAGGCCGGTGGAGGAGCTGGTGAGCTGAGGTCACTGGCAGCATTCAGGAACCCCAGGGAGCGAGGTTGCCTCCAGGAGCCAGGAGCTTCCAGGCAGCCAGCAATCCCTCCTCAGAGCCGTGGGAGTCCTCAATGGTTCATTGATCAAGAAGGAATTAAAACCCAAAGTTGAACAAACAAAACAAAACCCAGCATTTGATACTCAGATGAAATTGAAAAGTCTCAGGGACAAGAGGACCTGCAGAAGAGGCTGACGATTTGACTGGTGCCGGGTTTTTCCTCATGTCGCTCATTTGTTCAGCATTCGTTGGACGTGCCTGGCACTGTGTTCGGCTCGGGGGATAAGGATGTTTTTCACCCACACGGATGGACCTTAATCTCGGAGGTGATGGAGGTTTGGGGAAAGGTTCCCTCTGGTGTTTCGTTTCCATGAGCTTCCGTTGGACTTTCTCCTTTTTTTATCCTCCTTTGACCCTACAAACTTCCTGCCCGATGGCCATTTTCACAGAGAGGAAGAACACGCATCTGCCAAGGGCTGAGGCCGCTGGTGAGGGGGTCTGGCCTGTACTCCAGACGACTGTGTTATTCATCCAAGGAAAGTGGCAGCAGTGTTTCCAGCCCTCTGATGGAGCAAACGGAAGGAGTCCTTTTTAGGATGATGATATATTCTTCCAGAACCAAAAGCAAGACTCTGTTGGGTGAGGGCCGTGGCCCAGCCATCCCTGTGGGGAACCCCCCTGAGTGGTACCAAGAGGGTGTCTCCTTAATGTCAGCATCAGATACAAGGAGGCTGCTTCTCAAAGTCCACCACTCACTGAACTGAATCTTAGGCAATGACTCTGAGACATGCCTGGTTTCGTAGACGATAGTAATGACATAATTGCAATTAGAAACAATCTATATAATAAAAGGGTAATATGCTAATTAGACTGGACGTCTTCCGGATATCATCCCAGATGTCCTTCCTGATGAAGCTGGGGCCGGAAGGAAGCCAGCCCGGGTCCCGGGTGCCTGTGGGCGGCCTGGGTCCTAGGTGCCGGAGGGAAGCCGGTACCGGCAGCCGGGGGAAGGAAGGCCTACTCTTGCATGAATTTTCATGCATCAGCCTCCAGTTATAGATAAAAGGGATTTCCCTAAATGACCTCTTCCTGAAGAAGCTCACGATTTGGAATTATCTGTGTACTAGCTGACTTCTGTATTACCTGTCTTCTCTATGCCTCGTCCATAAGGGAGGGGCCTCATCTTATTCACCAATACTTTGACCAGTTGCCTGATATGAAGCTTATTAAATGTTTCATGACTGATCTGAAAAACTGATGATCTAGATAATACAAAACTAGAGAGACATCCGATTTCACATCCCAAAGCTCTCAACTTAGTGCAATGACCAGCTGAATGGTGGCATTTAAGAGCAATAAAGATGAGGTCTGTTATCTGGGGCCCCGGTTTCCATTTGCACAAGGGCAGGATGGGGGAGATTTGGCTTAACAGCAAGGCCTGTAAAACACTTGGAGGACTTGGTTGGTGTAGGTACCCTGTTCAGAGTATGCCAGATGCTCAAGGCCACTCTGAGTGTGGGAATCCTAATCAGGGTGTTCAAGGCTAATTTGCTATACACAGGTGCAAAAACAAGGATGCGGCAAGCTATACCCTGCGCAGGCAGGCATGCCTTTCTGTAGCCCAAATGTGAGGTCACTATTTAGCATAAAGCCTCTTTTGAGCTTGTTTGCGCTTATATGTAAGTTGCCACTAACCAGCAGTATGGGGCTGCATTATGGAGAAGATGTGTTACCGACCAGCCAGTGCTCGGCTGCGTGGTCAGGCTCCTTGGTTAGCAATGGCTCCTGTGTTTGCTACTGTGTTAGCAAGGGCTGCTTTGTGGACTGCCTTATGAGCAGTGGCTGCTTGGATTCCAATAAGGGCTCTCTTATATGCCCACAACTTCTCAATTCTTCTCTGTCTGCTAATGCCCAGTGTCCAAGGAGGTCCAGGCTCTGCCACAGGGACTCGGACCCAACAGTTGGTAATAAACTCAGTATGAGTCAGCAGTATGAGTCAGCACTATGAAATGCAAATGTCCAGTATCATTAAGAGAAGTGAGTCCTCCATCATAGTCAATTGATTTTCAATGAGGGGACCAACTCAACTCAAGAATTGTCTTGCTAACAAATGGGGCTAAGACTATTGGAATATCGGTGTGCGAAAGAATGAAGTTAGACCTCTACCTCAACCATACAAAAAAGTCAACTCAAAATATATCAAAGACCTAAGTTTAAAGGGTAAAACTACAAAACGCTTAGAATAAAACAGGAATGGAGTCCATGACCTTGGGTTAGGCAGTGGTTTCTTAGATCTGACAACAAAAGGACAAGTGAGGAAAGGGAAAAGAGCTAAATTGGGCTTCGTCAAAAGAAAGCCCACCGAATGGGAGAAAATGTTTGCAAGTCATATATCTGATATTGGTCTAATATGCAGAATATACAAAAACTCTTACAACTCAATAATAAAAGGACAACCAACCCAATGAAAAGGGGCAAAGGACTTGAACAGACCTTTTTCTAAAGAAGATATACAAATGGAAAACAACCACAGGCGAAGATATGCAACATCATTAGTCCGTAGGGCAATGCCAGTCAAAGTGATTTCACACCCAGTATGACGACGCCTGTTATCAACGAGATGAACAATTCGAGTGTTGGCGAGGTCTCGAAGGACTGGGAGCCTTCATGCATTACTAGTAGAATTGTCACATGATGCAGCCACTGTGGAAAACAGTTTGTGAGTTCCTCAAAAGGTTAAACACAGAGTTACCATGTGAGCCAGAGCAATTCCACTCTTAAGTATATCCCAAAGAGAATTGCAAATACACAGCCACACAAAAACATGCATGTGAATATTCAAAAAAACATTATTCATAATTGCCAAAAGGGTAAAATCAACATAAAAGTCCATCAGTTGATGAATGTATAAATAAAATGGGATCAGTCTTATAATGGAATATTATTCAGCAACAAAGAGAAATAAAGTCCTGATACAAGCTACAACATGGATGAACCTTGAAAACATGCAAGTGAAAGAAGCCAGTCACAAAATGACACGCCGCCTGATCCATTTTATGTGAAATGTGCAGAACAGATAAACCTCTGGAGACGGAAAGTAGATGAATGTTGGCAGGGGCTGGTGAGAAGGTATGACTGCTAATGGGGATGGGATTTCTTTGGGGAGGATGAAATGTTCCAGAAGTGCTGATGGCTGCCCATCTCTGTAAACATACTCACACCCTATGGCTACATACTTTAAAAGCATGATTGGGCTGGGGGGGGGAGGTATATGAACTATAACTTAATGAAGCTTATTTAAAAGAAAAAAAAGGAGTCCCCAGAACTAGGTCCCCCTTCACAGAGCACTGGCCACATCGTGCCTGAAATGCTGAATTCAGTCCTGGGCTGGGACAGATGGAAGTGCGAGCTTATCTCACCATGGAAATTAGGACATTTAGACTGTTTGGAGCAAAACATCGAATACGTGTGTGATGTTTAATCTACACTGAGTGGCCAGATTATTATGACCACCCCATCAGTACTTCGTTGGGCCACCTTTTGCCTTCAATACTGCGACGATTCTTCTTGGCATTGACTCCATGAGATGTTGAAAGGTGATGTGAGGAATCTGACGCCATGCCTGATGAATAGCACTGTCCGGTTCTGTGAGATTGGATGGTTGTGGAACCAGCTGCCTGATGGCTCTTTTAACTTCATCCCACACATGCTCAATTGGATTGAGATCTGGTGATTGTGGGGCCACCTAAGCAAAGTAAAGTCTCCCTCATGTTCTTGAAACCACTCCTGCACAATATGAGCACCGTGGCATGGCGCATTGTCTTGTTGGAAGAAGCCATCTCCATTGGGATACGCCATCAACATGATAGGATGAACTTGATCAGCAACCATACTTAGGTATGTTGTGCTATTCAGATGTTGTTCCACAGGAATTAAAGGGCCCAAATCATGCCAGGAAAACATGGCCCAAACCATAACACTGCCCCCACCAGCTAGAAGGGTTGTACTCATGCATGTGGGGTGCATGCTTTCATGCTGTTTCCACGAAATTCTCACTCTGCCATCTGCATGATGCAACTAGAAACGCGATTCATCGGACCGCATGACTTTTTTCCAATGCTCAACTGTCCAATCCTTGTGTTCCTGTGCGAATTGGAGACGTTTTATCTTGGTAACTGCAGACAGCAAAGGTGTTCAAACAGGCCTTTGGCTTCTGTATCCCATATGACGCAGTGTACGGCTAATTTGCCTACAAACTTCAGGTGGTCATAATAATCTGGCCACTCAGTGTATTTTAAAAGGAAAAGACTTGCCCTGGCCAGTGTGGCTCAGTTGGTTGAGGTCTGTCCCATGCACAGAGTGGTTGTAGGTTCAATTCCTAGTCAGGGCACATGTGGGCTCCGTCCCTGGTAGGGGATGTGCAGGAGGATCGATGTTTCTCTCTCTCGCCCTCTCCCTCTCTCTTTAAAAATCAATTTTAAAAAATTTTAAAGACTTACAGGGAACATTCAAGTTTTTGAAATATGGGTCTCATATGCCGGGAGGGTGTGGTCCTTTCTCTTCTTAAAGCACTATCACCTTGCACACTCTCACATGAACAGGGAACAATGTTGTTGCTCACTTAATAGATTCTTAAAATAGCTCCTGAAATCAATCCATCTTTATCACCTGGAAGTCGGACCGTCAGCAGATCTGAACGTGTTTCGATCCGATGTTTGTAAAATGGTCCCAAGTGCAATTTCACGGGAACTCGGTGGCTGACTTGTCTCCATCCAGACAAGAGCCCATTCATTTCCGCCCCTTCTTTCTGTCTGTAAAGTGGTTATTAGAGGTGTTTGCAGAGACTGAATGGGGACTTCTTCAGCGCCCTGCCTGCCACCATGGGACCTGGGGGGGGCCGCGTTCCGCACCTGCGCGTGGTCGGGAGGGTGGAGGCGGGCCGCACACCTGTCTCCCCTGACAGGCCGGGACCGATGAGTCAGTGCCCTTTGTTCTGCAGAAGCCGTGTCACTTCACATTCACCGGCGTGAAAGGTAGAGCTCTGAGCCTCGGCTGGGTGGGAGCCCTGCTCGTAAAACCGCTCCGGAGCGCCCACCCTCCACACAGGGCGCCTGGGGGTGGGCGTGCAGCTGGCGCACCCAGGCTCCCCTGAGGTTTCTTTAAAACACCGAGTGTAGCCCTGGCTGGTGTGGCTCAGTGGATAGAGCATTGGCCTGCGGACTGGAGGGTCCCGGGTTTGATTCCAGTCAAGGGCACATGCTCGGATTGCGGGTTTGATCCCCAGTAAGGGGTGTGCAGGAGGCAGCCGATCAATTGTTCTCTCTCATCATTGATGTTTCTATCTCTATCTCCCTCTCCCTTCCTCTCTGAAATCAATAAAAATATATTTTTTTAAAAAAGATTAAAAAAAGAAGGAAACTCACCTTTAAAATAAATATATTAATTAATTAATTTTAAAAAAATAAAATAAAACAACTAGTGTTTGACCTGCCAGAGGCTGCGGATCAGTGTCAAGGAATCCACCCCCCACTGGAACAGTTCACAACATCCGTGTGCAGGGGTGTATCCATGTTTCTCTCCGGACTCAGAGGCTGTACCTGTGTGCCATTCACGGTGTTTCTCTAGTCTCCTGTCAGGAGCCCCTGGTCCCGTGTCCGCGTGACGGTCGCTGTTTGCTGCCCTTCGCGTCCACCGCCCCTGCTGCCCTCACAGCTGTCACCGTCCTCTTTCCCATTGCTGCTCAGAGGTCGTCCCTGGCACCTGTCGCTAGCAGCTGGGACGTGCCCGGCTGTGGAAGCAGTTCGGGCTGTGGCCGCAATGCACCAGAATCCCCCGGGTATTGTCTGAAGAGTTGGACTGGCCTGGGCCCGGGAGCCTGGGAGCCTGGGAGCCAGCCCCGCAGTGAGGTGAGCCCTGGCCTCCCTGGCAGACGCTGGCCCAGCTGGTCCCCTGGGTGTGCCCTGGCCTCTGTGGGGAAGCCGCACTCACAGGGCCGGCCCCATCCACCTGCCTGACTCCCGCCACCTCTTTCCCTGGCCCCTGGTGACAGCCTCAGCTCTGCTGCTTTTACAAAGCATCGGACAGGCGGCCTAACAACAGGCTTTCCTCGCGCACAGTCCTGGGGGCTGGAGTCGAAGACGCAGGGGCCAGCGCGTTGGGTTCTTGGAGGGCCGTCTTCCTTGCTGGCAGGCAGCTGCCCTCTTGTCTGGTGTCACCTCTTCTTCTCATAAGGGCACCAACCCCACGCCGGGGCTCCACCCTCGCCACCTCATCTGAGCCTGCTTACTCCTAGAGCCATCGCGTTGGTGGGTGGCTTCACGTGTGGGTTCTAGGAGGACACACACGTTCAGTCCACACACATGTGCTGTGGAGTCCGCCTGCCTGGGTGGGGATCCAGCCTCCACCACTTGGCTCTGCCTCTCGGTCCCTCCGTTCTCTCAGCCCCGAGAGTAGGACTCAGAACAGCGTTGACCTCTAGCCGTATCCTGAGGATCCACTGAGTGCATGGAAGTCACAGCTAGAGCAGTGGCAGGGGTAGAGGGCGCAAATGCTGCATGCGTGTTAACGGTTACGATTAATCTAAGGAGGCGGCTGATATCCAGGGTTTGGTCCGAAAGACTGTAACCTGAAGGCGTTATAGTAAAGGTAACTCTAGGGCACATATCAGAGTGGTCTTCAGATGGCTCTGGTGACAGGGCCCTCCCCTCCTCGAACCCCACGCCACAGGGCTTGGGGAGTGGCTGTTATGTCTGACCCGGGACTCTTCACAGGCACCTGCTCAGGATGCCCCAGCAACTTGTCCTGAGACTCTGAGAACCACTCCCAAGTCCTTCCTACCCCATGCTGCTTCCCTCGCTCCTCTGCAGCCGCCTAGCTGCCTGGGGGCACGCAGGCTCACCCACCCCGGGGCTCCCCACTCCATCTTCCCCAGACGCCCTCCCCAGGAAGGGGAGGCTCTTGGCTCAGTGGCTGCTTCGTGGAGGTGTCAGACGGACACAGCCGCTGTGACTACCCTCTCAACTCCCGAAACGTCCGCCCACCGACACGTGACAGCAGGGGCTCATTTCTCCCTGTGCTGCCTGAAGCTTCCTGGAGACAGCACACCAGGGGGAGAGCCCTCTTCATGGAGTTAGTGAGGGGTCATCCTGAAAGGGCTTTCTTCTCCAGACTGTGGTAGTTGTGTTTAAGTGGCTCACCTTCTCCTCACATCTCAGGTAAACCCAGATGCTGTAGCTGGTGTGCTTGGGAATTCCTTATCATAAGCTCCTGGGCTCCTTTCAGTATGTAGAAAGGCAGATGATAATGACTCAAAAGGAAAAGGAAGACAGGTAACCCGTGAGCTGACTAATAGAAGCTATTTGCATTTGAAATATTTAGAATTTCTTCATAGCACAGAATTGAAAGGTAGATTGAATGGGTCGTTCCACCACAGTTTAATCAGCAAGCCATTATAGTAAGTGCGCCTATAAGCCGGGACCACACTCGTGGGACAACCTAAATAAAGGAAATATTGCCAGCAGAGGTGAAAATTGTTGTTTATGCCCGAGAGCGCCCATCATGTTAGGTGATACGCTTTACATTAGACACTAATGCCGCATCCCGGCTCCTAGGCCGGTGGTGGTGTTTTCAGAAGCAGTGTGAAATAGCAGTGCCAATGCTCTGCTTCCTGGACTGCAGGCTGTCTTTGCTGCAGCCCACGCCCCGCGTGGCATTGCTGACCGCTATTCACCGCCTCTTGTGGCAGGAAACCGGAGGTGCCCTGGCCAGGAGCCACGCAGCCGGCCCTGACCCGCATGCCCAGCAGTAACCTTTGCATTGTGTTCCTGACTCTGTCGCTTCCTCCTGCTTGTCCCTCGGGGAGGTCATGTTCCTTGCACTGAGCAGGCACACTCACTGTGCAGTTGTCAGCCGCTGGGTGTTCAGCACACAGGCTTGGCTTCATAGCACTTAGATGGCATAGCGGGGCGCGGGTTTGAGCATGATGGAATTACCATTTTCTACGGACAGGATCCTAATCGACGGTTTGAGTTGATGTGTCGTCCAACCATGGCTGTATGAACTGACGGAAACATGCCGGTAACATGGTGACATGTACTGAAAGAACTCAGGCAACTGAGCAGCCATGTTGGGTGTGAGGATCCGCCGGGGGCACGTGGACGCCTCCACCCCGCCAGGAGCTGGCACCCCCAGGCCTCACGTGGCCTCGGACAAGCTGTGGGGCCAGGCATTCTTCCCAGAGCAGTACTTTGCACGTAGTAGATGCTGAATTGAAGCTTGTTTGAACTATACTGTAGGAGATTCTCTTCAATAAAAGCCGGTGAAACTAAAGATAAATGTTTCATAAGAGTACCTGTCATACGAACCGTATGAAACTGCCGCTTCTGCAGGTAAAAAATAGTGAGTATCAGCAATTTCATGTGGTTCAACCAATAAAACAGGTATTGATGTAGAGGTTAAAATTTAGGTAAGTTAGCTGAATTGAAATCTAATCATTCACAACATTTTAATCACATTATAAGAATGCTATTTAAAGAAAATCTATTTAAATTCTATTTAAAGAATCCTTTTAAAAGCAAAACACTTTTTCAATAGAAGTAATAAGCCTATAATTTAATCCATCGGGTCAACTTGAACATGTATATGCTATGTTCCTGTGAATATGGAATCACCCATTGTATAAAAGAAATCCTTTTCATGATAAGATGTTTGTAAATGTAACACAGGAAAAATGTGTACACAGGTTGCATTTAGTTCACAAATATAGTTCAATTAGAGAAGAGGACAAGTACGTCTCAAATTTAAATCAAGGTTATAGAGATGACCGTGCAAACAGCATTGGTGTGTGGTTTAAAGACCCCCCTGGGGCCACTAGAATTAAGCAGGCCTGGCTGGCGGCCAGCGCCCTTGGAAGGCATTTGTAAATGGGGTGTTAGTAATAGCAGGCTACGGTGGCATTTAAACAGCGTGCTTAAAGCCTCCGGCACTGGGAAGGCTAAGTAAATATTAGATGTTATGAGAAAGAAGATGCAGTTTTTTGGGGGGAAAAATATTACATTTTCTAAAGCCAAATCTGAAACTTAAGCAGATTTAAAAGGGATTAATTCTGTCTACAACGCGTACCCGTGGGTCCCCTCTTCGGAGTACAAGCCAGGTAAGGCAGGGGCTGCGTCCGCCTTGCTCAGTGCCCCCAGGGAGCTGAAACCGGCAGACAGGTCCCAGACAGCTCAGCACGAACTAAACCAAAACTTACAACTAGAATAAAAGCCCCTATCCCCCCACCCCAGCCTAGAGCGAGAGTGAGTTAGCACACGACACAGCCAACTCCTCCACCAGCGAGTGGCCGCTCCGGAGGGCAGGCCTGGCTCTCGGAGCAGGGACGGGTGTCGTGCCAGCTGCTCCCCCTCTCTGTGACCGTGCCCCTCGCACTCCTGGGCAGCCTGGCGGGGCAGGAGGCGTCCTCTCTCTTTGCAGAAACAATGACACACAATGGCTACAACTGCGAGCCCACCTTTGGGTCTGCTGCCAACATCAGAATTATTATTTCAGGAACAGGAGGTCATGGGAATAAGTAATACAGCCTTTTCTGCCTTGTTTTTACATCTAGGCAAAAGTCCCCTTGTTTTTCTTTAATTGGCAAACCAGAAAACACTGGACTCATCTTTTCCCAATGCCCTCATGAGATCACTGTTATCACTATAGAATGTGGCTGGAGGTCCTTTCCATTATGGAAACCTAAGTGGCTTCGAGGCCTCCGGGCACTGAGGTCATTCACCCCACCAGCCAGCCTGCAGTGGCCCGAGTTGGACGAAAATCAATGTCAGAGTGAGAGATGCAATTTTGATTACGGTTTTCTTCCCGAGGACAACTGTGGCACTTAACAGGTGCCCTGTTAACCGGCAGACTGCCCGCCACTCAGGGCACCTCCACCCGCCCGCCTGGCCCCCCCGCCCTGCCCCGCACACACGCCGGCCCTGCCTGACCTCGCCCCCAGGAGTCCAGCGGAAATAGCCGAGCTCTTCCCGACGGTGTGACCATTGCTTTGGCTGCTGCTGAGGCACAGGAGCTCCTTCTTGGGCTGGAGACGTCAGCAAGGACGTGGCCGACCCGGACAGAGGCTGGCCACCGTGGGCAGGACACGGGGCCTGGGGCACGGTCTTCTCCAACGCCCTCCATGTCCTTCTCCACACAGAAACACACATCTTCCCTGCGGTCTTAAAGGAAGCCGCACCTCTAATGAATGCAGAGCATTAACAGTGACCACCTTTGCTACGAGATTCCTTTAGAAAGGAAACCAAGTGCTCCTTGTGCTTGGCCACTGTGGTAGTCACCCGGATCCCGTGTGCCGACTCCTAGCGAAAGCTGTCCCCACTTTCCAAGGCGGGGGTGTGGCTGTGTCTTTCCAGGGACAAGTTCACCGCCAGGCTTTTTCCTTGTTTGAGGGTCACTGTACATCTTCAGAGTGATTGAACTTGGTCTGGACCGCCGATTCCAGTAGTTGCTGAGGAGCGGGATTAGCGCTGACCCCGGGGGGTGCGCTGCCTTTTCATTTCCGTCCGTTATTGCCGCACATCAGTTGCAGGTAAATGTCTTTCACGGCTCTCGGGGCGCACGCCCTTCTCTCTTGGCGGCTAGGTCAGCGGGGACCGTGTGTGGACACGTGCTCCCAGCAGATGGCATTCAGGCGTGAAGTGGCGCAGAAGAAGAAAAAGCTTCTTGTGACAGAAACAACAGCCTTGTCAGCACCGGCCACAGCCGAGGGGCCAGACCTGCAGTGCCGCCGCACCCCGGGCCTGCAGCCGTGCCCGCCTCGTGCCGAAGCGTGCCTGCCAATACCGTGCCGCTCCCAAGTACCTCGCTGTCACCGATAACGTCATCCTCCGCCCGCGGCCACAGTCCCCAAGCAGTCCGTTTGGCAGATAAAAGATCAGTTGTCAAACCCAAGAAACTCATTTTCCACCCGGCAGCCAGAGTGAACTTCTTGAAAAGCAAATCTGAGGGCATCACCCTAACCTGACCTGACCTCCCCGAAGCCTGTCCACTCGAAACACCTCCGTGCTCCCGGGCCTGTCCCTGTCTCCGTGCCCGGCACACAGCGCTGAGTGTCCTGTGCCTTCTCAGGGCAGTCTGGCCATGCCGGCACTGCCTGCCCCAGCCCCGCTTCCCCCGCCCCCCGCCTCACCCAACAAGGCCAGTGCCCACCGCCAGGATCCCTTAGCTGGGGACCTACGTAGGTCGTCACCAAGGCCATGCCACCTCCTGGCTTTGTGACGTGCGTAGGTTTCCGGTTGTGTGTGTGGAGGGGGCGGGGGCAGGATTAGGGTGGCCAGGCCTGTGGGTTTTCTCTGAGGCTCTCTCTGTAGTGTCCAGCAGCACCCCGGCTCAGAGCTGGTCCTCAAGAATAAGGGCTGAAAGCAGGAACTCGGGGCATAACCCAGACCTGCTCCGGGCTCTGGCTGTGTGGACCGTGCCCCAGGGCCACCACGTCACGCGCTGGATCCTGGCCCAGGCACCGCGGGCCCAGGGAGGGCTCAGCAGCTGCCACTTCCTGTGCCAATTGTCAACGCTCACCGGGTAACGCCTGTGAAATTGGAACAGTTTAGTTCTTTATGAAAAACACCACCACTGGCAGCGCCCCTCCCCCAAAACGGAAAGCAACGCCTGCTAGTGCTGGTGCCCGTCCGAAGAGCGAGGAGAGTCACCGACTAGGCCCCTCTTGCGTGTGGGACACATGTAATGGGTGGGTCCGTGAATGTGAAGGTAAGAGCTCACGTCGTGGAATCCTGGCTGTGGGTGAGGCTCTGCTGGTGCTCATGTGTTTTCTCGTTGAATCATCTCAACAAATCTATATTTATCCTCCTTTTACAAATGAAGAAACAGAGACTCAGAGAGGCTAAGTAATTTCCCAGAGTCACACAGCCAGTCGTGGCAGAGAGCGGATTGGAAGCCGCACAATGTAACCCATTGAGGAGCCTGCACTCTCTTTTCTCCCAGCGACCGATCCTTGGCCGCATCGAGGGAGCTCTGTGTGTGCAGGCTGATTACTGCCTGTGCAGGGAGGATCAGGGGTCTTAGGCTAGTTACACAGTGGTTCTCAACCTTTCTAATGCCGCGACCCTTTACTACAGTTCCTCATGTTGTGGTGACCCCCAACCATAAAATTATTTTCGTTGCTACTTCATAACTGTAATTTTGCTACTGTTATGAATTGTAATGTAAATATCTGTGTTTTCCGATGGTCTTAGGCGACCCTGCTAGCGGTTCTCAACCTGTGGGTCACAACCATCGGAAAACACAGATATTTACATTACAATTCATAACAGTAGCAAAATTACAGTTATGAAGTAGCAACGAAAATAATTTTATGGTTGGGGGTCACCACAACATGAGGAACTGTATTAAAGGGTCGCGGCATTAGAAAGGTTGAGAACCACTGGCTAGTACTTTGCGTTCGAATGGAGAGTTTACAAAAATAGCTACAGAGCACGCCTCCAGTCTCCCTTTCCGTTCCTGTTTGTGTTTTGACCTTTTTATAAAATCCAGGTTGATGAGCTACCTCTCTCCCAGGTTTGTTATGTTCAGTGGCTTTCTCTCTCTGCTTATGAGAACATGAAAGTCCACCTGGCCTGGCCCGTGAGGCCCGAGACTCAGCCAGGCTCGTGCCCTCTCCTCTCCCACCACATTTTCCAACCAGGATTCCCAAGCGGTTTGCCAGCCACGGACTCGCCTGCTTCCTCACCTGAAATGTGACTCTTGCATCTGGAAATCCTGCTCATCCATCAAAGCCCGCTCAGCTGAGCAGCAAAGCGCCTACAGAATGACAAGGCGTAGGACTATTTTTAAGAACTAATTCTGAAGTTCCGTAATACTCACCCAGGCCTGGGAAGAAAGGTTGTTTGGACAGGCTCTCAGCCTGTTGTGAACGTGGGATTGGGCAGCCCTCCGCAGGGGATTCAAATCCGTCTCCCAGCTGGAGAAAACTCTCAGTCAGTATCACCTGGATGAGTGGTCTTTTCCTCCAACAGCCCCAAGTCTACCAGCCGACTTCAGCAAAGCTTTCTCTAAGTGTAACAAATCCCATGTGGCGCATCATCTCTTTGCATTTAATTACAAGGATTTGCTTTTGCAGAACCAATTAATCAGTAATTAGATAGCAATGTACCAAAAGAAATAAACAAGGATAAAAAAACCAGAAACACAACTCAGCCCAGGGCCGCGCCACCGTGTTCCAGGTGGCGTGATACACTCCCCAAGATGCACAGCTCGCTGAGGGTGAGCAGTGGGCCGTGGGGTGTCCTCGTGACCTCCGTGCCCATGGGAAACATAAAGGTGGCCAAACACAAAACTCCGATGATGCTGACGTCTGTTCTGCTTTTTGCTCTTCATTGGGAACCTGCTTTCTGATCATGATGTTGAAAGGTCGTGGCAGACTTTGGCAATGCAAAAACTGCATATTTTATAGTGACACTTTCGCTATTGATCTTCATATTAAAAAAAACCCACATAGACCAGCTTTTAAGTTAATTATCAACTAGACCTTTAAAACAAACCTTAGATGTGAAAAATTTAAAACGATGCAAAGCAGATTACAGGAGGGAAAATGGAGGTCCCTGAAACCAAGGACTAGAAAAAAGTGTGGCCACAGAGTGTGTCCCTGTAGGAATTGGGGACCTGCCATTGCCCAGCGCCCAGCTCCCGGGCCTCTGATCCCGGCTCTCAACCCTTTTGTTAAAAGGAGAAGACGGAGTGGGAAAGAGCAGCCAGCAGCTCCAGTAATTCCGTCTGGGACAGAAGACAGTGGCCTGCTCCTGTCCCCACTGCGGTGGGGAGCCGTGGTGACGGCTGGGCTCTGGCGGCAGCCAGCGGACGCAGTGTGTCCAGCAAGCCTTCCTCCTGGGAGGCCCTTGTGACACCCCACACGCCTGGATGGGGGTGGGATGGGGGATGTGACCATCAATGACCTGAAGGTGCTCTCAGTCCTTTCCGCGCTGCTTCAGTTTCTGCAGGAAACTGGCTCACCTTTGCTCCCAAGTCCAAGACCTTGTGAACTGTGGGTGCTGTAGTCTTTCCAGGGTGTGCCACGGGACTGAGCAGCTTTCCCCGCTGTTCCAGGTTGTCCTGAAAACCTCTGCAGAGTACATTTCGCTGTGTGCCTGCAAACTCGCCTTCTGGAAGCATCTTTCATTGCCAGTCTTGAAAAAAGGCATTAGTCTTTGACTAGAACGGTTTTCCAAGAAAGAAAGCAAGGTGCTTTGAGGAGAACTACAGACGGAGATCGCCAGTTCCCGGCTAGGACTGGACGAGTTGCTTTGCTTTGTAATTGAGCATCCTGGTGCACGCTGGAGAGCCAAATCGTACACTTTTTACAAGTTTGTCGTGAAATCAATTGCGCAGCCCCACCCCCACAACCGGGAACAATTTGACTTTTCTCTGCGACTTCATTGCTTTTACGAGTCAGCTGGGATGAAAGCTGCGTTTGTCAGTGTGACCACGCATTGCCACACGGTGTTAACCCCCGCGTGCTCCTTCACGGCCCCCTTGGGAATGCTCGTGCCGGGAGGTGGTGCGGTTTATCTGACGCCGGTGTGCTGCATACATTTTTGATATTAACTCCTTTATGGAAATCAGCCCAGGTAAGCTGACTGCTGTCCACAATGGCCATTGTCGTATGAGCCTTTATTTGGGGTTACCCGGCCAGAATTCACGAGCCGGCGTGACCCGTCCGTCTCAGTACGTGTCTGTCTCAGTGAGCGATGGCAGTCTTCCCTCCGCCACTCGGAATCGCTGCTCGGTCCTGTCCCCACTGCAGAGCGCTCGCTGGGGCGCGCGCCTCCCGCCTCTCTCCCGTCTGTCTGTGATGGTAGGTGGCAGGGCCCCCAGTGCATGCAGAGCGAGCACCGCTAACAGTGGCCCTCCCTGTTTTCCAGGAAGTCCTCGGAGGAACTGGACATGGACAAGGTGACAGCAGCAATGGTACTCACCAGCCTGTCCACGAGCCCTTTGGTTCGAAGCCCTCCGGTGCGGCCGAATGGTGAGCCGGGGTGAGGGGAGCTCGGGTGGGATGGCGCAGGGAGGGCACCGTGGGCACAGCCCCCTTTGAGGGGTCTCATTCCTATCAAATGAAATGATCGATTAAGCCTCACCACAAGCAGGAACAGGGGCAATGTGGGAGAAATGGAGACCCCAGGGCCAGCTTCCTCATCTTTTCAGAGATGCCACGGTCACCCCTCCACCCGCTCCCCGCACATCCCGTGTCCAGGGCACTTACACACAGCACCCCGTCTCTTTCCCAGGTAAATGGAGCTCTTTCCCAGCATTGTTTCTGTTCCACAGGAGAGGTAGTTGGGTCAAAGAACTCTGAAGTCGTTTGCAAAGGCATTATCCCAGACTCCTCAGTCAGATACTATGATTCTGTCCGTTATCACTCAGTATGTACTTACTGGTGCTGTGCTAGGTGGTGTGGGTGCGTCGTTACAAGCAACACCCATATTCCCGTGCAGTGCTCCATCTCTTGGGGAAAGGCTCTCAGTCACAGCCTCGTCAAGGGCAGCACTTCCTGAGCCCTTGCTCCCTCGGTCTCACCTCATTCTCACAGCCCTGTGGCTATCGTTGTCGCTATTTTACAGATGAATGGACGGAGGCACATGGGATTAATTGACTTGTAAATAGCAAAGCTGAAATTCTCCCCTGCATCCTCCGACTCCGGGTCTGTCATCTTAGTCATGGCTACCGAGGGCTCACTCACTCACTGTGAGAAATCAGGAGAGCAGTAGGCGGTGACGGAGGCCTGGCCAGGAGCACAGACGTTCGTCTGAGGCTGCAGGAGAGCTACGACATGGCTTCGGCACTGGACAGTTACAGCTGGGCTTACAGACAAAAGCAAAAAGAAACAGCAACAGCAACAAACCCTACGGCTGTCCTGACCCTTGGTGGTCCCAGAGGGGACGGATAGGACATTAACCGAGAAATGGGAGGAAGGCGGAGTCAACAGGACGAGGTGATGGACCAAAGGGATGGAGGAGGAGGAGTGCCAGGGTGCCCTCCGGGCAGTCGGGGGCCTCAGCACGGAGGCCTGCCCCTGAGATGGTCCACACATACCAGTAAGTTGGAGGAGCACGTCTGTCAGTGAGTGTTTGGGCAGGATCTGGGGCCACTGAAGACGACGGCAGGCCCAGGAGGAAGCGTGTCAGGGGCAGTTCTGGGGCTCATTCAGGGCAGCGGCTGGGGAGGTCTGGGCTGCCGTGCAGAAGCCATGAGGGTAGGTGAGATCATTGAGAGTCATGTGGAGGCGGGGGGCGAAGACTGGGAGGGGACTGCGAGGTGGGGTGAGGCCCGCCCTCACTTCGGGGACCCAGAGGGAAGAGCCCGAGGGGGACCAGCGGTGAGGAGAGGGGGAGAACGTGGGTTCCTGGAAGCCGAGGGAAAAGCAATGTTCAAGGACAGACAGCTGATGCGTCAGAAGCTCAAGCATGAAACAGGCTGAGTTCTGCATCCAGACGAAGGCACTGATTTCTGGCAAGAGCGCACGGTGGACCACCCGGGGCGGGAGTGGGCTGAAAGGAACAGGAGACCCCGGAGTGGAGTTACTGCAAGGGGATCCCTTCTCCCAAAAGCCAGCCTGGCCAGTTAGGAGACGGAGGTGTGACCCACACATAAGCTGGAGGTAAGCACCAGGTGTGAAAATAAACTTGTTGAACATCCAGCGAGTCCTCACCAAAACGCACTCCACTCCAGTTGCCGGTGCGAAGAAAGATCGAGGTGCCGGGAAGTCACATCCATACCGTCCACAGTACTGCCCCACCTGTCACGACCACCGCACACGGTGTTGCCACCACAGCCCACAGAGCGGGGCGGGGCTGGGAGGGAGCCTGGCGTTGCTGCTGAGGGACACCCTCCGCCGGGCCTCTAACCGGCCTCCCGGCTCCCGCTGCTCAGTGTGGCGAGGCCCCTGAGGAAGACTGCAGAGAAGCAAAACTGAAGACACCCCCAAACTAATCCCAGGGGAAAGGAGTTGCATAAAAGGTTGAAGGGTTCATAGAGAAAAGATTCCTCAAGGTTACAGACAAGTGCTTGTCCCAAGCTGGGCCACCAAATGCAAATAAATGGTAGATTCTCATTGTTTCACAGAAAAGAAAAGAAAAAAAAAGGAACTACAGGATGTCATAGAGTCCTCGGAGAAGAAAGTATATTTTAACACAATCAGTATTTTTACATGGCATTCTTTTTTAATTGAGAACATTTTTAATGCTTCTTTGTCTTGAAAGGTTAGAATCAAAATAAACCGTTTGCTTCTGCAACACAAACCTTTATTAGCATAGTTATTCAGAAAGGAATTCATTGTTCGTTATGATTTCAAAAAATAACTACCCAATTTATAATTCCAAATTGTCTGCTAGCTCATTGAGTCTGCAACAGGCAGGGAAAGGTGTTAATGATAATGTAGGTGTTGGTTAATTTATGTCCAGAATTATTGTCTATCAGTGAATTTTTTTAAACTGTTGTGGTTCTTTTTGTGCCTAGAAAGGATCATTTTGTCAGGAAGTGGATCTGCAAAGAGGGTGAGCTTCCAGCAAGGCCTGTCTGCATTTTACCAAATGCGTGTGTCAGGGAAGGAGACACAGCCATATACACTGAGTGGCCAGGTTATTATGATCTCTGAACGCATAATAATCTGGCCACTCAGTGTATATCTTATCTAATAAAAAGGCTAATATGCAAATTGTCCCCTCGACCAGGAGTTTGACCAGCAGGCAAGCCGGCCAACCACCCATGTCCCCTCCCCCTGGCCAGGCTGGCTGGACCCCACCCATGCATGAATTCATGCACCCGGGCCTCTAATACACACACACACACACACACACACACACACACACACACACACTGAGTGGCCAGATTGTTATACATTCAGAGATCATAATAATCTGGCCACTCAGTGTATGTATCTTGAATTGGTTCTGACTTTTTCTGAAAAATTCATTTCTATGTCACATTGTCCTTCTCACTGAATAGTGTTTCTTAAAGGAAATATCATTCCCAAGTCAGCAACTGAACTTGGGGCATTGACATGAGGCAATGCGACACACTGCTTTTCAAAATACGCTGTTGCTTTTCAAAATCAATTCAGGCCCCAATCACCTCCCCTGCTCTGATCACCCCGCTGGCACCTTTACTTTACAAGCGCGTGCTGTGCTGTACCATAAGCCTCCTGAGCCTGCCAAGGAGTGTGTCCCACCCAGGCATGCCCCCCGGAGGCCCCCAAAGGACCTGCAGAATGCAGCTGTCTCATTCAGAAAGGCTCTCAGGCCTGGTGAGCACTGTCCGGTGGACTGCAGGGAGTAAGATGCTAATTTGGTTTTGTTGGTGCCAGAAAGGCTTGATCCTGCAGAAATGACCACTTCATTGGGTAGAGCCTTGCTTTAATGAGATGGGTAACTTTCTTCCACGATTTCAACTTAAAACTTCATTCCTCTAACTGAATGTTGTGCTTGACACAGTTGAGGATTATGCTGGAAATCTGTGATTGGGTGAAGGTAGTCATTTTTCCACAAATGCTGGTCCATTGCGTGTCTTCACTTCATTACTAATTATACCAATGTTAACAGCATAATGAGACATTTTGGGATTTCCCCCCCCCCTTGAACTTAAATATAGTTTTAATGTATTCAAAATGCACATAAATATAGAGGAGAAATTATCCAAAAAGAAGGTCAAGTCTATAAGGAGCCTCCCAAGGCGTTCTAACTGGACAAAGATCTCTCCACATCAGCAAACACTTCCTGTTTCCCCACAAGTGCAAAGGAAGAATTCAACAGCCATCTTATCAGTAACCGTTGCCCATAAATTCTCCTCTGATCTCAGCGCTGTTGGAAAGAGAGGAGGATTCCTACCACACGAGACCCATGCCCTGAAGGAGAAAGAAGCCAACTGGTAGGCCAGGGTTTGGGCCTGGTCCACTACTGGCTACGTGGCGAGTCACTACTCCCTGTGCCTCAGGTCCTCGTCTGTAAAACCCACATGGAGTCCTTGCTCCGAGAGACAGATGTTGTGAGAACGCACGGGACTGTGTGAGTGAGTTTTGGGAGATGGAAAACAACAAATGCAAGGCACTGTTACTTCTCATCATGTCAGTGGCCTTGGGTAACTATCCGGAAATCACTCTTTCTCTTAGACTCTTACATCTGGGACTAACTTTTTCCGTAAACCTATTCCAAAGGTCTCAGACCTGTGAGAAATACGGGTTGGGGGAGAGGGACAATACTGCAAATGATTTCCCTCTTAGAAACACCAGTAAACTCAGAGCTCCCCAAACTTAGTGAACAAGGGCATCTTTTTCTTTCTTGTTTTCATGCCCCCTCCACTGTCATCCCAAGGCACGATGTGCCCCAAACCACCCACATCAGAAAACTGTTAGGAAAGCCTGTCATGTGATTAAAATAGCTGTGTTTATAAAGGGTAATGCAGCTCTTTTCCCGAGGTATGCATAGTGCACCCCCAGCTATTGCACATTTCGGAGCGGGGGTGCTGCATGTGCTTAGTAGGGTCCAGGCCCGCCCTGTGTCCACGTCCCCGGCCCCTGCACCCCGCCGCACTGACGCTGGTTGTCTGGCTCGCAGAGGGCATGAGCGGATCCTGGAAGGAGGGCGGTGCCCCGTCCAGCAGCTGCAGCAGTGGCTACTGGAGCTGGAGCGCCCCCAGCGACCAGTCCAACCCGTCCACACCGTCGCCGCCGCTGTCCGCCGACTGCGCCAAGCCCTTCCGCAGCCCCGCGCCCGACGACGGCATCGACGAGGCCGAGGCCGGCAGCCTGCTCTTCGACGAGCCCATCCCCAGGAAGAGAAAGGTCAGCCTCTCCTCCCGCTCCTTCTTTGAGGGTTCAGCATACACCCAGGGCCTGATCAGGGCAGAGCCAGCCAGTGTGAGCACGCACCCTCTGCCGCCTGGTGCCGTGTGGACAGAGGTGCCCAGCGTTGACCAGGGTTGGAAAGCTACAAAAGTGCATGTCAGGCTTGGATTGGTGCCCAACTCACTCTCTTCCCGGGTCTCCATTTTTTCACCTGTAAAATAAAAACAAACACCCTTTTCTATTTTCTGCTTCAAAAACATATTGGAAGAATTTTTGCATCTTATTTTTATAAAACTGGCTGTGACACATGCAGAACGCTGGCCCAGCCCGGCCAGGTTGGTGAGCTCCTCCTGTGCACTGAAGGTTGCTGGTTCCATTCCCAGTCAGGGCACATGCCTGGGGTAGGGGTTTGATCCCCGATAGGGGAGCATTCTGAAGGCAACCGGTAGCTGTTTCTCTCTCATATCGATGTTTCTCTCTCTTAGCATGTCCTCAGGTGAGGATAAAAAAAAAGAAGAAAGCTGACACATAAACGCATGTATGTACTTACAGACCAAAAACTGTAGGTTTACTAAACTAAAACTGAAAAAAGGGCTCTAATAAATTGATTTAATACATTGATAACACATTTATTTAATCTTCACAGCTGCCCTGTCTGGTAAGTACCTTATTTTTTTTTTTTTCATTCTCACCAGAGAATGTTTTTCCCATTGATTTCTAGAGAGAGTGGAATGGAGGGAGAGAGAGAGAGAAACATTGATGTGAGAAAGACACATCAGTTGGTTGCCTCCCACATGTGCCCCGACCAGGGCTGCGGAACCTGCAACCCAGGTACGTGCCCTTGACTGGGAATTGAACGCAAGACCCTTCGGTGCAAGGGCCGACACTCTAACCACTGAGCAAACCTGCCAGAGCTGGAAGGCATCATGCTCCCAACTTGACATGAGGCCATTGAGGATGGGGCAGGTTCGACGTTGAACTTGCCCTGTCCTGAGGATAGAAGGGCCAGACCCAAACCTAAAGCTCATATTCTTTCCATCCTCTTTGTGTATATTGACACTATCATGACCACTCACAATTTTCCAAAAGTATTTCACTTTGTAGGATGAAGCAATCTGCTGCTGCATCTCAAGTACCTTTTCACGTTATTTTTGATGGCCATGTCCATGTGAGGTGCTGCTTTACGTATTGGTCCTTTAGGTTGTTCTCAGTAGCTTCATTAGGAATCACTATTCACAAACAAAAACCCAAAGCAAAACCCTGAGGACTGCCATGAACCGCTTCCCCCCAATTTATTTCAAAGAGGAAAACTCGCAGCTGGCATTGACCCAGCCCTGCCCCTCCCGCCGTCTCCGCTCCACCCCCTGCCTGTGCCGCAGTGGAGGCTGCGGGCTTGCTACCCAGAGAGCCGGAGAGAAAGGAGCTCCTGCCTTCCGGAGGCGGGGAGTGAAGATGCTGCTCCACACCGGTCAGGGGTCAGGGGCTGGGCCTGCAGGGCACCTGTGTTCGCCTGGCCAGTCACTGAACTACCGGACAGCGATGGGGACCGAAGGGCCATCCTGGTGCGCCAGGCTGCGCAGGTTTTCTCCGGGGTCATCTGAGCGTGTGTCCCCGGCTGGCATCAGAGGTGACGGCGTGGTGGCCGGGACTCGGCGCGGGGACCCGTGCTTGTGCAGTGCCCTGCTGAAAGCAGCTTAATGAGCTGAGAATAATAGCACTTGGTTCTTGAACTGAACAGAATCTGGTGCGTCGTGCGCGATCAGGGCCTTTTTCTTGGCGCTTCTGTCTCGCTTGTTCACTCGTGTACGTGCTGTGCCTAGGGAGCTACTGTGCCCGGGGGCAAAAAGCGTGGGGAGAGAACACGATCCATGGACAGGAAGGGCCCTGATCAGAAGTCACAGGAGCCCCATGCTCAGCTGAGCTTTGCTACCCTGCAAACGTCAGAAAATCATCTCCCTTCTCTGATCAGCGGCTTCTTCATCTGCAACACAAGCAAACAGCAGTTACCACCCTCGCCCGGGACAGCATGAAGACTCAGAGTGACCACGCATAGACAGGTCACTGTAGGCCCTGAAACCCGCCCCCGGAGTGGACACGTGGTAATGGACACGTCAGGCCCCTCACAAAGGGCAGGCGCATCCCTGGTCTGACGATGATGCTGAGCCTGGCCCTTCCTCCCACCTCCCTCGCAGGTGTCTGGGCCGTGAGCCACTTTACCGTGCACTTGGGAGGTCCTCGAGTCAGGGAAGAGCGCCAAGTTAACTGCCGGCTGCTCCGGAGCAATCAGTGAGCGAATCACGCCTCAGTCTTTCACACCCGGAAAGCAGGACTCGCTCCAAAGCGGGAGAGACGGCGAGGCCTGTGCACGAGCGAGCACCTGTCGGCTGACTGCGTTCCTAACGCCCGCTGAGTGCAGCACGTGGGCCGGAAACCCGCTGCCCCGGGAATGGGCCCGTCAGGCATGACCAGGCGGCTGCCAAGAAAGCAGCTCCGTCCCTCCTGGTCGGAGTCACGGTGATGACCGCCCGCCAGCCAGAGCCGGAGGAGAAAGGAGAGGGCGCTCACTGAGCCTCTGCCGCAGTGAGGGCCCTCCCCCCGAGGCGCTGAGGATGGTGCCGTGAGCTCACCTGTGCTCCTTCCTCCGAGCCCTGGTCCTCCTGTCTGAGCCTCCGCCCCAGCACACATGTTCACACGTGCACACACGCACACACACCCTCATCACCGTGTGCACACACCTGAGGGAAAGGAACCTGGGAATGGGCCAGGGCGGGTAAACCTGGCAGCTCTGAGCGGACTGGCCCAGGGGTGGGTCGGGACCGTCAGGATGCAGGTGGGCCCACCCCCTGGGAACTGAAGGGACCTTGGCCTTTGCCAGGCCTGTGTGTTAGCCGGGGTTCTGTGGGGAGTGGGAGCCACTCCAGGAATCCCGCGTGGGTGACAGCTCACACCAGGCGGAGGCTTCGGGGAAGAGCGAGGCAGCCTGGCCCCGCGGCCCACACGGCAGTGTCAGGGATGGAGACCTCCTGGTCCCGGTACAGCCCGAGCTGGTGGGTCTGCAGGGCCTGCTGGTCCCCACCCAGCCAGCTGCCCCGGGCGTGGCCGTGTCAGACCAGGCTTGCCTGTGGGCACGGGGCGGTCCCAGCCCATGTGGCCTGGCCCACAGGGCCTTCAGCCTCCTGAATGTCGGTGCAGCTGCCAGGAGAAGCCCGGGTTCGAGCGCAGATGGTCATGGTCAGACCGGCGGCTGCGCTTGTGCCTGCAGCTGGGCCTGGTTTGGCTGCCCGGGCAGAGCTGGGCGCGCGGGGCGGGCTGGGCCGTGTTGAACATCGTCTCCGGCCTCCTCCTGCAGGGCTTGCTTTCCTGCCGTGTAAGAGTGGCTCTCTGGCCCTGGCCGGTTTGGCTCAGTGGATAGAGCATCAGCTTGCAGACTGAAGGGTCCTCTTGGGTTCGATTCCGGTCAAGGGCACATGCCCGGGTTGTGGGCTCGATCCCCAGTGAGAGGCATGCAGGAGGCAGCTTATCGATGATTCTCTCTCATCATTGATGTTTCTATCTCGCCCTCTCTGAAATCAATTAAAATATTTTTATTTTTATTTTTTAAAACGAGTGGCTCTGTCTGCACAGGAGGATTGTTTCGTGGGTGTAGTCGGGACATTGGCAAGCACCCACCAGCACGCAAGGGGCCTCCTAGGTGACGCGGAACACCTCCGCCTATGAACAGGGACTGTTGATTCCATTAAAGTTGAGCTCATCCACTAATGTGCTCTTATTCTCCAAAATTAGTCCCACAAATATTATAGGGGGACCTCCCCTTACAAAGAAATACCTTTTTAACATTAAAAACGGTGGTTTTTATATTTGGAAACTCATGTCTGAATAAGCTGCCCCTCCCCAGCACTTCCCCACGCAGGAAGGCATGTGTGTTTGCATCTCATACCACCCCCACAAAGATCACGGCGCTCATGTTCTTTCATACCCTACCTTTCCCGCACCTGCCAAGTCCCGGCCGGAAGTGGGTGATGTACTCAGCGGGTAAATAGAGCTGGGCAGCCCTGGCCAGGTGGCTCAGTCGGTGAGAGCGTTGTCCCGACACACCAAGGTGGTGGATTCGATTGCTGGGCTGGGGCACATACAAGAACCAACCAGTTAATGTATGGACGGGTGGAACAGGAACTCTCTCCTCTCTCTCTCTCTCAAATCAATAACTTTGTTTAAAAATTTAAAGGAGTTTGAAGGGGCTCTTTGCAAAGGTATAGACAGGGTTGGGGTGGGGTGGTAGCCCAGATTCTCAAGAGCTAACTATAGGGCAAGGCCCTTAGCACCCCTAAGCCTGAAGGGACAAGTAAAGAGAGGAGTTTCCAGAACCCATAAAGTTACCAAAGCTCTTGAAATACCAACGGAAGAGGTGGTTTCGGAGGAGGAAGGTAGCCACGCCCAGCTTGGCCAGGCAGAAAGGGACTGGAAGTCCATAGCCTCCTGCCTCCCGGGGCCAGGCCCAGCCTGAGACCACGGGCAGGGCCACGGACACACGAGGTCAACCTCGGGGCACAGCAGGTGGAGGTAGATTTGAACAGCACAGCTTCCTCGTTGAAACATAGGCAGAGAGCCTCCTCGCGGGCTTCGGATCTGCCCACTCGTGCTGTGAGCTCGGGATGAGCTTCGAGTGAAGGGGAAGGACGAAGCGTGTGGGGCCGACAGCATTGGCAGGCTCGTTTTCACTGTACTCTCCCGTCCTCTCCCCGCTCCAGAACTCCATGAAGGTGATGTTCAAGTGCCTCTGGAAGAACTGCGGGAAGGTGCTGAGCACCGCGGCCGGGATCCAGAAGCACATCCGCGGCGTCCACCTCGGGTGAGGCACCTCCCTCCCGCCCTGGGGCCCCAGCCAGCACCTGTGCTTTAGAAGTGCCCAAGCTGAGTGCAGGAAGGGCCTGGGCACGGGGGTGGGGGGGTGGGAAGGGGGCAGATAACAGAGGCCTTTACCACAAGTTGTACTGCACTGAGGGGTGTTGGTGACTGCTCTGCGCCCCAGTTCCCTCTGAAGGTGAGGTTAACAATACAGTCAGCCCTGCAGGGGTCACATGTGAAGGTCAAAAATGAAACGTGGTATAAAAATACAACACCAGGGCAGGGTAGGACCCCCCTGAGGATGTCTGTAAAAGTAAATGTACTTTTTTTCCTGATGGAGAGTATGCGTGACTTTGAGCCTGGAAAGGGTTAAGGAACCACTGAGCCCGTCAGAGTGCTCTTGCTATGGCCCTGGTCCCTGGGGACCTGCCTCTGTGTTTCCCTTGTGTTTTATAAAAGCCTTCCTCAGGAAAGACAAACCAAAGCTGGGGGCCCGTTGGTGAGGCCCCTCCGGGCAGCGGTGGTTCCCAGTCTTGGCCTGGGGGCTCTGGGTCCCTCTCGTCCAGGGACCTGGGTCGGAAAGGGGGCCTTGAGAAGCTGCACGTGCTGACCGGGGTGCAGACGGCAAACCCAGACACATGCCGAGCCCCAGATGCCTGGGCCAGAGGGGTCCTCCCCACAAGATGAGAAATGGACACTGCAGTCGCTCCGCCCAGCAAGGATCCAATGTGGGACGCGCAGCACCCACAGCAGCGGGACAGGAAGGAAATAGCCAGGCTCTAGCGGGATTTTGCTGACCTGCGTGTGTGGGGAGGAGAAGGGACCTCCACCCCATCCATGGGGCTGATGTCTGTGACGTAGCCCATCCCTCCCAGAGCACAGCGTGCAGGTCACCCAGAGTGGGTGTGGCTCAGGGTCGCCCTGCACCCTCTGGGCAGCCGCCCGGTCCTGCTCCTGAGGACTCCAGGGAGGAAGCCAGGTGTGTCTTCCTGACCTCATGTCAGGAAGACCTTGACGGGAATAGCTCGGTGTCTTTAAAGGTCCAGAGAGAACCTCCCGGGGCCACGCTCAGGATGGAGGGGGTCTGTTGTCAAGCCCATCTGCCAGAGGATCGCACCCTGTCCAGCGCCGGGCAGAAGCCGTGCCCGTCCGCCCGTTGGCGTCTGCAGAGTAGGTGGCGCCAGCCGTTCCCTTTGAGCTCCGGGTGCTCTCACGGTGGCGAAGTTCATTGCTTCCCGGGCTCCCTTTGTGCTCTGTGCTCTACAGAGGCCCTGGGACTGGGGTTCGCAGCCTGCCAGCACCCCCAGGACCGCGGGGTTCACAGGAGCTCTCGCTCGCTGGGACTGGGGAGAGGACCGCCTTTGCCTTAGACCCTGAGCTGAGTGCCGTGACGATAGGACAGTGGGACATTTCGTGTTGGTTGTGGACACCAAAGCCCTATGTTGTCAGGAGGCAGCAGAGGTTAAAACTTACAGAAATGTGTGAAGTAATTTAATAACATGAATTAAATCAAGTGAACACCGCCAGGGGGCACATTGAGGAATGAAGTCCTTATCCTGACCTTCAGCATATATCCCAGACCGGGTTCTCGTCACTCCCCTCCCGCTGTTGGGGCTCATCTGGGTCGTCCATGTTGAGCGATCCCTTTAATCTCGGGGGCGGGGGCAGGGGGTGATAACCAAAGACCTTACGTGCATATACGCATACCCATAGACACAGACACAGACAATAGTGTGGTGAAGGCCTGGGAGCCAGGGTCAATGGGATAAAAAGGGGGACATCTGTAATACTTTCAACAATAAGATAAATTAAAAAATAAAAATAAAGTGACAATTTCAAAATGTAAAAAAGAAGAAACAAAAACACTGAGACTCCTCAAAGCCTCCGTGGCTCCCGTCACATTCAGAGCGTTCCTACGGCTGCAGAGCCCTCTGACCCTGCCCCTCTGCCCTTGGCGGAAGACACCAGGCACCCCCACCCGACCCGGCCCTGCTGCTCCTCACTGTGTATTCTTCCCGTGGCCAGGCTTTGGTTCCCCTCACCTCATCCAGGTCTTGTTCACATCACCTCCCCTGAGCTCAGTTTTAAACATCCCCATCGCTGACCTGCTACGGGCACTCTTGTGCTGCTAGTTTTCCTTTCCAGGATTCATTACTCCCCGATGCAATAAATACCTATTGATTTGTGGCTCCCTTGTCTGCCTGTCCCACTAGCTGTAACTTCCATCAGGGCAGAATCCATCTACGACTTGGTCACCATGATACCATGAGACCTTAGGACAGTGCCTACACAGAGCAGATTCTCAAATAATTGGTGAATAAGTAATTGCTTTGTTGATTGTTTGAATAAAGTCCTCTAAGAGGTCAAGGAGGTCTTCCCTGGAAGTGGACAGTTGAGTGTTGCAGGATGAGTAAGCGTTTTCCAGGCAGACACGAGAAAGGAAGAGCGTTCCAGACAGAGGGTACAGCCTGTGCGAGATGGCATCGTCTGACTGTTTTGCTGTCCTTTGCATTAGGCGTGCTGGGGACTCTGATTACAGCGACGGTGAAGAGGACTTCTACTACACGGAGATCAAGCTCAACACAGACGCGGTGGCAGACGGACTGGGCAGCCTGGCCCCGGCTTCGCCCTCCCAGTCCCTGGCTTCACCTCCCTCCTTCCCCATCCCGGATTCAAGCAGAACAGAAAGCCCTGGTGCCAAAGCCGAGACTAAACTGATGACGCCCTTGAGCCGCTCGGCCCCGACCACCCTCTACCTCGTGCACACCGACCACGCTTACCAGGTGCCGTGCATGACCCTGAGTGACACTTTGCCCCTGACCAAAAGCAGTGCGTTCTGACCCAGGAATAGAAAAACAGCGTCCCACACAGCAGCCCCGTAGCTGCGTTCATTTTCATCCTGAAGTTCAATCACATTGTCTCCGTAGTTCTCTTATTGTTAGGTACTAGTCTACCCAGTTTCCTCATTAATAACTCTACTATTAACATCTCTGTGCCCGTAGCTTTTTTTTCTTTGAAGTCACAGAAGAGTAATTACTGAGTCAGAGGATGTGACCTGAACAGGATGCTGCTGCTAAGCATTGCCAAAATACCTTCAGGGTCCAAACAAAGCCACCGCCATCACAACTACACTTACCCTTCGAAAAGCTAAACCACTTATTTAGCAGACTGAAGCTCAAGAGCAAATTATTAGATTAGATGGTGCAATAAATTTTATTCCTGACTCGTTATGTGGGTCAAAAAGAATAATTCATTCCTTTGTTCATGTTTGCATTTAGGTCCAAAATCATGAGCTTGAACCAACTTAATGAAATGATTTTGTTTATCTGTAAAGTGGGTTGGAACACACACTTGATGATCTTCCTGAACCCTGTATTCATAATATTTGGGATTTCTCTGTCTGTAGATATTATAAATGTTCAGCATAGAAAACGCTAAAAACCAAAGCAGAGAGAGAAAATGTATCCTTAATCCCAACTACAAGAAAGCCTCTTGGTTAATATTTTTGGCATGTCTTCAAGACTTTCTCCTATGTGTATATGTATAAAAAAACTAAGGAATCTATTATAGTACTGTTTTTACTATGCTTTGTTTTTTTTTTCCACTGAATATATCATGAACGTGGTGGGGTTTTTTTAAATCCTCACCCAAGGATATTTTTTCCATTGATTTTTAGAAAGAGTAGAAGCTGGGGGAAAGGGAGGAGAGAAGAGGGGGTGGAAGAGAAAGAGAGAAACATCAATGTAAGAGAGATACATTGATTGCTTGCCTCCTGCATGCACCCAGACCAGGGCCCAGGAGTGAACCTGTAACCCAGGTATGTGGCCTTGACCTCGAGTCGAACTCGAGACCCTTCCATGCACAGACAGATGCTATAACTGCTTAGTTACATGGGCTATGGCTCATGAATGTTTTTGCATGTCATTGAGTATTCTTCAACAATGTCATTTGTAATGGCTCAGTGGGTATATCATGATTTATTACCCATTTCCCTATTACTAGACACTTGTGTTTCCAATTTTTTTAAATATATAATACAATGAACATCCTTGTATCCATTTCCTTAGAATGAATTCTAGAAGTGGAATAGCTAATATACAGAATTCTAAAAATTTTTATATATATTGCCAAATTACCCTCCCAAATGTACCAATTATACCCCACCATCCCTGTATAAAAGTGTTTATTTCCAAATTTGATAGTGAGAAATTATATCTCACAGCTGTCATAAAATTCAGAAATGAATAGTCAAAAACCATCCCCTTTGATACATTAGATAGATTGCTTAGATATATAAAGAGTTTCTTTCCAGCTACTCTCTTTGACCATGTTCCATCTCTTCCTATCAGATAATTAGTCTAATTATTAATACAGCTGAGGTCATTTCTGAGGCCCCGCCTTGGTAAATGACAGCTAAGATTGAGGAAAAACCTTTCTTAGTGTTCTCTGTACCGTGCCACGCCCCCTGACCATTTCTGTTTGCTTTGTAACAGGCCACGCCCCCTGTGACCATCCCAGGATCGGCCAAGTTCACCCCCAATGGTAGCAGCTTCAGTGTCTCCTGGCAGTCTCCTCCCGTTACCTTCACAGGCATTCCAGTGAGTACAAATACAAAAAGCCAAATGTAAAGTTAGAGAACACATTTAGACACGGAAGTTAGAGAACACATTTAGACACCTAAGTTAGAGAACACATTTAGACACATAAGTTAGAGAACACATTTACACACATAAGTTAGAGAACACATTTACACACCTAAGTTAGAGAACACATTTACACACGTGCAACAGAAAAACAAAGACCAGAAGGCTGGAAGCACCTGTTTCTTGCGTGGATTTTGTAAACTCCTGAGCAAGGCTTCTCCTGGCTCCGACAGGCCCGCCGCTCTGTCAGATAGAAGAGCATTTCAGCTGTTGATAAACATGTCCAAAAGGCTTTATAAAATCATCTCTGAGCTCAGATCCTGAGCATTACAAAAACACCTTGTACATAAATGGCATTTATCATTATGAGTACATTCATAATATTTATGACTTCGAAATTATTGTTTGCCAGTATGTCATCTTGATGGTTCAAAATTAAAGTCACTTTTTGCCCCAAAGCCTGAATAATCCATCCATATGGATGTGTAATTTGAAAATAAATGAGTGCTAAAATATGCCATCAGGTTTAAGTAGTGTGCAAGAATTGATTTGACATATTAAATGATTCCTGTCTGATAAATTGCCATGAATTAACCTGATTCCTAACCATTCACTTGAAAATATATTGGGCCCTCGCTGGTTTGGCTTAGTGGATAGAGTGTCTTGGACTTGAGGAGGATTTTCAAGGGCAGACACCCTCTTGTTCAGCTTGTGTAAAACCACGCATTGCATGTAGATGGAACTTCCCAGTCCAGGCTGCTTTCAAATGGAATTTCCCCCTACGTTTTATTTATTTGTGAACTCAGCCAGGGGAGGGGGGGCGGTCCCTCAGCCCGGCCTGCACCCTCTCACAGTCCAGGAGCCCTCAGGGGATGTCCGTGGGGGCGAACCTCAGCTGTCAGTCGGACATCCTTAGCGCTGCTGCGGAGGCAGGAGCGGCTCCCGCCACCACCACTGCGCTTGCCAGCCATGAGCCTGGCTTCTGGCTGAGCTGCTCTCCCCCTGTGGGAGCATACTGACCACCAGGGGCCAGCTCCTGCATTGAGCGTCTGCCCCCTGGCGGTCAGTGCGCATCATAGCTACCAGTCAATTTGCACATTAGCCTTTTATTATATAGGATTTTATTGTTAGAGTATTGCAAATGTCCCCCTTCCCCCCCTCCTTTGCCCCTTCGTTTAAAGCACTTCCTTCTGAAGTACGGAGATAACTCTGAGGGATATGCTCTCCCAAGTTCCTCCACATCTTACATAGGGGTGGGGAGAGGACCTTCATTAATGGACACAGGTGGGGAGAGGACCTTCATGAATGGACACGGGTGGGGAGAGGCCCTTCATGAATGGACATGGGTGGCAAGAGGCCATTCATGAATGGACACGGGTGGGGAGAGGCCCTTCATGAATGGACATGGGTGGGGAGAGGCCCTTCATGAATGGACACGGGTGGGGAGAGGCCCTTCATGAGTGGACACGGGTGGGGAGAGGACCTTCATGAATGGACACAGGGGTGGGAGAGGACCTTCATGAATGGACATGGGTGAGGAGAGGGCCTTCATGAATGGACACGGGTGGGGAGAGGCCCTTCATGAATGGACACAGGTGGGTAGAGGACCTTCATGAATGGACACAGGGGTGGGAGAGGACCTTCATGAATGGACATGGGTGAGGAGAGGGCCTTCATTGATAGACACAGGGTGGGTAGAGGACCTTCATGAATAGACACGGGGGTGGGGAGAGGACCTTCATTGATAGACACGGGTGGGGAGAGGATCTTTATTAATGACAGCTTTCTTTGACCTGTTTTTCCCCAAGTGACTCGCCTTTTCTTCTAATTATCTCCATTCCTCTTTCTTTCTTTTCACGACGCAAGTCTACTCAGATGGCACTAACAGAATGCCATAAACGGGGAGGGGGGGCGGGCTTTTACCAGCTGAAATTTATGTTCTCATGGTTCTGGAAGCTGGAAGTCCCAGACCGAGGTGCTGGCCGATTCGCTCCTGGTGAGGGCCACTTACTGGTGAAGGCCCCTTCTTGCTGTGTCCTCGCACAGCCTTTTCTCTTGAAGGGTTTGGGGAGAAATGAGAGATTTGGTATCTCTTCTTTTTTTAAAAAAAAATGTATTTTTTATTGATTTCAGAGAGGAAGAGAGACGGAGAGAGAGAGAATTGTCAATGATGAGAGAGAATCAATGATTGGCTGCCTCCAGCACACACACCCCCCCCCCCCACTGGGAATCAAGCCCGCAACCCAGCATGTGCCCTGACTGGCAATCAAACCGTGACCTCCTGGTTCATAGGTTGACCCTCAACCACTGAGCCACGCCGGCCGGGCAGGTGTCTCTTCTTAAAAGGACACCAATCCTAAGGGACCAGGGCTCTACCCTTTGGGCCTCATTTAGCCTTAATTACTTCCTTAAAGGCCATCTCCCAGTCCTGGGAATTTGGGCTTCAACATATGCATCTGGGGAAACACAAACATTCAGTCTATAAAAAGCCCCACGCAAGCAGTAGGAACCGACCAGCCTGCTGTCCCGGGGCCGGCCCGAGGCCCAGGCCAGAGGGTCTCCAACCTGATGCTGTCCTACGTGGTGGTTCACGGTGTCGCTGGTTTTTTTTTTCACACCTGGAAAGAGAAGTAGTAAAAAAGGTTAAAACCAAGACGCAGGCTCCTGACTCCGGCTCCGGGGCTGCACTGTGCCCTCGCGCCAGTCTCGGCCTGTTAAGCAGCGCCCTCACCTCCAGCACAGCCTGGCACTGCCATGGTGGAGCACGCACCATCGCGGCACCTGTGACATGTCTCAGGGAACGTGAGCCTCCCTGTTTGGGAGTGACTCGTGGGACCAGCTCCCCTAGGCCAGCAGGAGAAATTAGCGGGCTGTAATTTGTGATCCTGGTCTCTCCCTGCAGGGTCAGCTTCTGGGCCTAGCCCTAATGAGTAGACAGATTACAAGCCTATCACCCAATAACTCCGTCCGTTTAGAAACAGCACCAGGCAGCCTTACACACTTTATAAAACAGGCCCCACAATAGAACTTAGAAACAGTTACGAGATGAAACCAATGAAAGTGGGAAAGTGGAGACTGTGGGAGAATTGGACAAAAGAGTGCTTGGCTGGGCTTCGTGTGGGGCCCACGTTGTTGCCAGGCATGGAACAGGAGCAGGGGCAGGCCGCTGACATCACTGGGAGCCGAGGCCCAGGGCCGGCTGCACCCCTTCTGCAGGTCACAGAAGGCCGAGCCCCCATGGTGGTGTGGCCACTGGCTAGCTTTGCTCTTCCTTGAAAAGGGAGACCATGAGGCTTGGACTAGGAATGGACATCAAAACATTATTCAAAAGGAAATAGGTGACCACGGGCCAAGTGGACTGCCCAAGGCAAAGCCGGGAGGGTGTGTAAGGCATGCATGCTGGTCTTTCCTGAGGGAGATGCACTTACACTCTGCCGTGAGCACCACCCCACCCATTTTAACGCGTGGTCTCTGTGAAGGAGGCGCTTCACCGCCACGTCTAACGATCCGGGGCACTGCCTGCACCGCAGAGGCTCCCTAAAGGTGTGGCACGGAGACCCTGGCCATCAGCTCTGTTCTCCTGTCCTTCCAGGTGTCACCGACACACCACCACCCCGGGGCCGCAGGAGAGCAGCGACAGCACGGCCACGCAGTCTTGTCCTCCCCGCCCAGGGGGACGGTCGGCCTGAGGTAGGATGCCCACAGCCTTGCCTCCAGGGAGTAACTGAAATGCAGAAGAACAGCGAGAAACAGAGAAACCAGAGACAGGGTCTTCCGTGAAATGTCCCCATAATGGATGAGACGCCCTTTCTTTTATTCCCATGGTTCTCCCTGTCCATTAACTCAGTGAAAACGCTTTGCCTTGCTGTTGTTGTGACAGTTCACAGTAAGTTCTCCTACAGAACAGGCCGAGGGGGCCACTGGGTCACCCAGCGCCCGGTGCACTGACCCCTGTAGTAAATGAACCACAAGGTAGACTTTCTACCCAGAGCCAGGAGCCCCGTAACCAGGATGCCAGACACTTGAGAAACAAGGGAGCACTTGAAAGTACCTCTTTCAAAACTCAAAGGAGTAGTGCTCTCTGCTGGCATTTCTCGTGTGTTCGTGTTTGCCTCGGTGCTCTGCAGATGGCCAGTGTCATGTCCACAGGTGGGCAAATGAAACCTTAGGAATTGGGGCAGCCACGAGGAACAGCCCTGGGCGGTGGCCACGGAGCCACCCAGCACACGGGAAGGCCTGACCCGCAGGGAACCCCGCTGTTTCCTGGCTTTTCTCCATCTTCCTCCCGCTGACCATGCACCCTCCCTTCTGCAGGAAGCCTCGGGGAGAGGGCAAGAAGTGCCGGAAGGTGTACGGCATGGAGAACCGGGACCTGTGGTGCACTGCCTGCCGCTGGAAGAAGGCCTGCCAGCGCTTCCTGGACTGAGGGGCTCAGCCACTGGGCTCAGCCATCAGGTCGCAGCCACTGGGTCATGGCCACCAGGTCGCGGCCACCGGGACTGTGGTGCACGGCCTGCCGCTGGAAGAAGGCCTGCCAGCGCTCCCTGGACTGAGGGGTGCGGCTGCGGCCCCTGGGCCACCCGCCTCGCCTCCACGGCAGCTTTGGGAAAGCGCTCTTCCTTCAACAGGACACGCCTGGAGCCCAGGAAAAGCGTGTCCAGGAGCCTTGGTGGGATTTCAGAAGAACAAAGGCCACACGGTCCCGGTGCGCTCAGAGCCGCCTGGCGCCGCGGCCCCACGCTTCCCGTGCGCGAGAGGGAGTCCCTTCCTCTGCCGGGTGTCAGGTCTGGAAGCTGGGGTCTCCGTAGCACTGGGACCCACAGAGCCGTGTTCCCTAGAAGGAGGCATATTTTGATGAGCTTCCTGAAAAATGCCGTTGCGGGTGGGGTGCCGCCCGGGGAAAGCTGCAGGTGACTCTGTGGCGTTGGTGTCAAGGTCCAACTTGCTTTCCTGGGTCTTCCCCATTCCCACTGGACTTCCTGGGCAGCTCTGGCATCTTTTCGTGTCTTTCCTGTTCGTTTTGTTTTGAAGAATGGCCCCGCTTGGTGGAGTGTGGGCCTGCAGGCCCCATGGCGGGTGGGATCCCCAGCTGACTGCAGCTGTCACCGAGGGAACACCTGGAAGTCTTCCCGGGACCTGGAGAGCCCTTTCCCGGCTCCCCTACGGTTCAGCTCAGCCCGACCCGGCGGCGGCGGGGAGGCCCGGGAGCCTGGCGCTCCTTCCAGGATGTGCAGCTGGGGCTGCGGGTCACCGCCCGTCTGACAGAGCCGCTGCCGGGTGTACAGGGCATCGGGCTTTCCCTCCAGCCTCCACACTGTCTGTCTGTCTGAGAAAAGGTCCAGAACTCGAGCGGGCCCCGCGGTTTGCTCTGGACGGCAGAGCACAGCCTCCGGGCCGTCTGTTCGGAAAGCCGCGAGGCCTGCAGACCGACCGGTTCTGAGTGCACTTTGGTAGGGTTTATGCTTTAGTGTGTCTGGGGGACGGGTTCATGAGCAGCCTAAGCGCTTTATGGGTAGAAGGAAAGATCCGAACCTTTGTTTTGCTTGTGAAAATAGTGGAGCTGTTCGTCAGGAATTGACTCAGAAGGGAACCTAGAGACACCAAAGGAACGTGCACCGTAGGACGCTCTCGTTTTGTAGGACGGCTCGTACTGTGTTCGGTTTCCAGGCTCTCCGGCCTGGCGGTGGGTGGTTGGGTGGGTGGTTGGTTGGGTGGGTGGTTGGTGGTTGGTGGTGGTGGTGGTGGTGTGGGGAGAGGGGAGTCGTCGCGCCCTATAGATTCCTCCCCCTCTCGATTGCCCTGGAAGGAGTTACTTCCCCTCTCCCTATGCAAAGAGGTACGAGCACCTTACGGATGAGTGTGAGCCGGGAGCCTGGGATCAGCGTAGGAATGTGAAAGGAAATTGCACAGAGGAAAGTTTAATATATGTCCAGAGATTGACATGCGCCTTTTGTAAAGAGTAGAAAGAAGTCATGTAGAATAATAGTTACTCTTTTTGTATATGAGGAGGTTCTGTGGTGTGACATCCACAATCTGCATTCTTATATTTTGGCAGTTTGATTTTTTAAGCTCTCAGATGACTTTTTAAGCATTAATCCTTAGAAGAAGTCCTGTTTTTCCCCTTCGTTTATATCTTTTTTCTTTAAAAACACTTATTTCAAGAGAGCAGAAAAAGAGCTTCATTTAATACCACGTCAGGAAGCTCCCTCAGCACGCACATCAGCTATAATGTGAGCTCCGCACAGATGGGGTCGGCCAAGAAAGGGCATTGTTTTCAAGTGCAGACATGGCTTTGCACGCCCTGCCCTGGTGGGCCTTTTCTCTTCCCCGCGGCCTGCCGCTTCCCTGAGGCGCCCTCGTTGTGAGCTGGTGCTCTGGCTGGTGCCGGCGCCTGGGCTGGGGTAGGGAGGCCCCGTGATCCAGGGATGGACAACATCTGATCAGGTTCCCCACACACTGAGGTGGTGGGGGTACTACCTGGCGTAGAGGTTTCCCCTCCGGCACCCCTGGCTCTTGATCCTGGGGCTAAGTCACTAATCACAAATGATTAAAGTGATAAGGGGCTTAATCCACCACCACCACCCCCCCCACACAGAACTTTGGGACGCAAGGGAGAGACGGTGCTGTGGGCAGCCCTGCACCAGCTCCTGGAGACACAGGGCACGCGTGTTCTGGGCTGTGGCCTGGCTGTTAGCCAAACCACAGGCACAGCAGGAGGTGGAGCGGAGGGCCCTTCCCTAGGACATCTTTGCCTTTCTGACACCTTCTTCACACACGTCTCCCGCCCACGGGGGCTCCTTGCTCCAGCCAGGTGTGCACAGAGCCTCAGTACCGCCCTGCACACGCGGGCACCCCTTCCCTGTACCCAGGCACCTGGTAACTAGGGGACCACCAATCTTTGCCTGGCTGGCCTTGAAACCAATGAATTCAATTTCTTGCAGGCCACCCACAAAGCTATGAGTTGCAATATACAACACTGATTGTAAAAGCTAAATTTTTAAAATGTAGAGCTATTTTGTTATACTTTGGAACTAAACGAAGTGCCAAATTAAGCCCGACATTCATTTACGCCATCTCCGGGGCACCACGTTCCTCTGTCCTCACTGGGCGGAGGGCAGAGGGAGGTGGGTGGGAAGGGATGTGTGTCCCAGGGCCCCCGGCTGCTGAGCCGGGGCACCACCCATCATGGGGACCGCGGAGGCCTGTCTGCACGAGGCATGCAGTGCGGGGACGCTGGTCCAACGTGTTTCTAAGTCAGGCTCGTCTTCGCCCTGACTTTCCTCTCGGAATACCCCTTCCTCCCGACGGCTTCTCGTCTCTCTCCGGAGAAGGCGCTGCGTAGTGACGGACAGGCGCTCTCCAGGGCTGCACAGAAAGAGGCTCTCGCTGGGGCGGGACGCCCCAAGGACGTGCACCCACGTTGTGGGAGGCAGCGGGACAACGTGGAGGAAGAAGCAAGGGGGCCCCCTTTTGGGGACCCGAGAGGAAACAGGAGGCCTGTGGGCTCCCACTCCGAATTGCTGCTCAGCCCCCGCGCTGTCCCTGGCCCCTCGAGGGCGCGGCCACCTGCAGCGAGCAGAGAGCGCCCTCCTCGGAGCCAGGTCCGCCTCTGAACCAGCCCGTGGCCTCCTTCCCAGACTGGTAGGGAAAGGGCGAGCAGCTTTCGCTGGAGGGTGCTTAGGGAAGAGTGGCAGGGCTGGAGCAGAATCCTGAGAGCAGCAGCAAAATACTAAACTAATGTTCATTCCTCAGGGAAAGGGCAAGGGCGTGTGAAATAGAACTGAGGAGCTGAAGGCTGGAAAGGCTTGTTACCTCTAGAGCCTCCTAGTCAGAAAAGTTGGGGTGTTTTAGGGACATGATATCATTTCAAGACAAACTTACATGACTACCTTTTGGAGAGGGGACGCTGGGGGAAGAGGAAAGCATTTCTCAGCGGCTGAGCTGCGTGGAGGCCGGCAGGTGGGCCGCGGCGTCCGTGGCAGTGTCCCGGCGGCCGGGATGCTTTCTCCCAGGGTCACCGTGAGAGCAGCCTTGGCGTCCCTCCGCCTCCACCCAGAAGGCTGGCTCTGGGCTGTGAGCCGAAGCCGCGGGAAAGCTGGGCGTTTTGCTGCGCTGGAAGGCAAGGAGCGATCTTCCCGGACTTTTCTGGACAAGGTGCTGCTTTTTCTCTGACCCTGTAGAATTTCTCTCCACCACGGCACCACTGCACTGAGGGGAGGGGTGGGAGGAGGATGCCTAGCGCGCAAATGGTGCAAACACGGGCTTGTCTGGTGGGATGAGTGTGGGGACCATTTTGGAAAATGCCCCGGGCACACAGGGCAACTGAAAATTCTGTTTCTCTAAGAAACCTACCCTCCCAGGCCCACAGCTCTCCCTGCTCCTGCCCCTCCTCAGGCCTGTGGGGTCCTCCCTGTGGGAATTGTTTCCTTGTGTCTGTTCCCTTGTGACTAGTCAAACCGCAAGCCAGGAAATCAGCGAGATTAGCACGCTGGGTACCAACCTTATCACCAACCCAGCAATGAAAATACACAACGTGTTTCATTGTGACTGACTGTGAAACAAGCCCGTCTTCAATGGTCTAGAGCAGCGATTTTCAACCTTCTTCACCTCGCAGCACATAAACTAATTACGAAAATTCTGCAGCACGCCAAATACGTGTTTTGTTGATTTGACCAAAAAAATAAGTATAATTTTAATTCCTTGACACCAGATGGCTATTGTGCTGGCTGTTGTCATTTCTTTATCTGACAATCTAAGGGAAAGGAGGCCAGTGCCCTGACTAACCGGTCAGGCACTGCCCGTTTTAACAATTCCTGCAGCTCGCTGGCTGGAAATCGCTGGTCTGGGTGCTTCAGAAGGCCTGTCTGTCACAGGACCAGCAGTCAAAGTAGGTCCTGTTTTGTAAATAGTTCCTTTTTTTTTTTTAAGACAATCTCATCGTTTATAACTTCTCCTGTGGGTCTGAGAATCACAATGCTAGTGTGTTGTGTCAGAATGTGATCGGAAATACAATGGCAGTTATCACTTAATTTTCCAAATGAGACAAGAACTCTGCTGCTCAGGCCTCTGCAGTCCTAGGAGACATACCCGTTTATAGCAAGCACTCGTACTTAATGTCTCAAGTTAACAGAACCGGAGATATTTTCCGAGATGCAGTGTTTTGTAATCACAAAGAACATGAACGTTTTGTGGGAAATGACCCCGGTTTTATACACTGTAGCTTCTTTTTTAAAATACAATATTTTACTGGACAGGAAGTGTTAATATTATAAGCCGTTCCTGTCTCTGAACTAAGGGCTATGCCTCTTTGAAGCAAGCGTTTTGATGCATGTTTTTTCAGCTAACCCTCTGCGACGGGGCAGAAATGTAGATCAGATGGGGAGATGAGTACCAGAGGACGAGGATGGCAACAGCGACTCCTTCAGTCATTTCCCGTGTGTTTTCAAAGGTTTGTGGGGGCGGGAGGGAGGGGGAAACTAGGAATCATCCTATTTATCTTAAATCTAAAAAATGGTATAGATATGCCTATAGGCCATGGAGAGAGATTCTTATCATTTTTTTAGTGTAAAATGATAGCTTCTGCCACAAAGACAAGCTTACCATTCCACCTTCCAGAGTCACAAACCTGCATTTAACTAGCAGGTATCATTTGGCAGGAATTTCTAAAATCTTGGATGCAAGCCCGAATGCTTAGGTCGTCCGTGGTGTTTAAGATAATGTTGCCCTCAGCACTGACTCCATACCTTTCATTTCCTGATCAGAACAAGTGATTGACTGTGAGAAGAATTCACAAACATGCCAGGTTGAGATCAGAAAGGCACTGTGTTCCCAAGAGCCGGGCGGTGAGGAAGGAAGCGCGGAGAGCTCTTACCTCACACACAGTTCTGAGCATCGCCAATCAACTCCTAGGGCTGTGCAGTGTTTCTAGCCCACTCACTGCTGAAGCAATAAAGCATCGTTTCTTTCTCAGATTTTAGTCATCAGAAGCTAGACTGATTAGCCAACTATGCAGATAACATCAAAAGAGAAGCTGGGATAGAACATCATGCACCCGTTGGGCAACTTCTGTGGGGTGGCCAGAGGGTCACTCAGACCTTGCTTTCAAAGGGGCTTTGGAACCTGTACAACTCGCACGTAGTGAGGGCGCAACGTGGACAGTCCACCTGCTGCTGCCGGGCTGCGGCGGTCTGCATGGCTCTCTCCCTTGCTTGGGGTGTCTCCGTGGTCAGTGTTAAAGTCCCCAAGAAGCGTTTGCTGCTGAATGGTTTTGAACCAAGCGAGTCGGCTTCATCTCTAAGGAGAAGCTTCTTAATGGTGAAGAGCAGATATTTCCGAAGGGCCAGGCCAGTTGTGAGTGAACGATGATTCAGATCTGGCAGAGGACAGACAATGGAGAGTCGTGACAATCGTGGCCAATGAGGGAAAACACCCCCCTTTGAGGGGGACCCAGCTGTACAACCGGAACGGGCAGAAATCAGGCCTGGGCCAGCTAGACCTTCTGACTTGGAAGTAGGGCTTTTCCTGACACGAAAAGCTCAGATTCTTGGCCGACGCTGTGCAGACCAGAGAGCCGGTGTGAAGCAGAGGCAGCCTTTGTCCCCAGATCCCACTGTTGCGTTCCATGGCCATCGGTCCAGGTCCTCCGTCAGCCCCCCACCTGGCACTATGTGGGAAACTAAAGGAAGGAAGGGAAAGAGGTCCGTTCTCCCCAGAAACCGTTCTCACGGAAGCCTTGAATATGGAGACATGCTATCCTTAAACTAGCTCTGCCCCTGATCAAAATATCCCCCAGCTCTCACTCCGCTTCCCCGTCAGGCCACGCCCCAGACCATCAAACAGCTGTAATCCTGACTTCCCTCCTGTCTCGCTGCCGTGACCACTGTGCTGAGGGGTTGGCAAAGCAGCCTCGTGCCTTCGGAGGGGCAGCGGGAGCCCGCAGGTTAAGACGGCGCACGCGGCCTCCTGGAGCGAAGCCCTTTGCCAGCCCCTCCACGCTCCTCGTCCCTCCTCCCTGCCTCGTGCCTTTTGCCCAGGTACTGCTTCTGTGGTTTCGCCTCCCAGATGGCAAAGTCCTTGCTTAAAAAACTGTAGGGACCTGGGTGTTTCAGTGGTCACTGAACTCAGAATGGCATTTGTCCACACAGAAAATCCTAGCAGCTTTACCTGAGGACAAAGACAAAACGGGTGAATGTGCCGGGGGAAATGGGACACCGCTTCCCTCATTGGGATGGACTGAGCGATGTTAGACCACATCTTACACCGGTCTGGGTGGTGTTGGGACAGCCACACTTATAATGAAATGTGTCCCTTTCAAACGCATTGTACTCGACCTCCCTGAGGACCCCGTGGGCCACAGGGACGTGTAGGGTCATCCTCGCCCACCTCCAAGGCTGGCCTGGGTGGCCTTGGGCCTGGACGTCGGCTCCTGCCTGCCTGCCAGCTCAAGGGCAGGAGCTTGTTACCGCTCAGACCTCAGTCTCCAGGAACACCAGCCCTGAGGGGACCCGGCGCCCCGCCCTCCCCTCCAGCCTTGCAGCACAGAAGGAAGGAGCCATTCATTCTCGTGGCCAATGCCAACGTGGCACCCCCACATGTACCCAGGTGGCACGGTGCCACGTTCCGACGCCGTCTAGGAGCTGACTGCCGACACGTAGCCTGTAGTCTCCTTGGGAAAGGTGGATTCGCGGCTCACTTGCGCATTTCCCATCCATGGGAACTTGCATCGGTCCAGGAACTTGGAAAACAGCTCAGATTTACAGTGTGTAGGGTCGCATCGAAAGGACTGTCAACTCCACGCCGGAAACACCTGGGAACCTGGTTACGCCATGTTTGAACGCAAATGCAGTTTAAACAGCTCTGGCGAAAGCTGAGGTTTCTGTCGCCGGGAGGGATGCGCGGGGGTCCAGCCCACCCTTCTCCATGACTGTGCCAGCCTGAGTTCAGGGCGAGGTCACCCACTGGGAGCCGGAAGGGACCCAACCCAGCTGGCCTGCCACCTGCTTCAGGAACAGGCCTTTTGGTGAATGTTTCTAAAGTAGCAGCACAAGGGCGGGGGGGGGGAGTCTGGGGTCTCTCCTCCTCGGCTGGGGGCGCCCCTGTGCTGAGCGTGGCGCCAACGCCGGCCTGGGGCAGGAGCTGGGGCACGCGTGGAGGGGCGAGGAGAAAGCAGCCCCTCCAGAGGCGGGTGGTGGCAGGTTTTGAGAGAAGGTGGAGATGGTGACCTCAAAGCTGAAATTGTAGTCCTTGTTTTTTAAAAATGTTCTTTCCTCTCGGGCGCCGTCCATGTAATTCACTGCCACCTTCCAAAGAAAAGACGGTCTTCATTTGTGTGTGAAAACGTTAAAAATCTCAAGGCCACTTGACAGGTCCCCCCGAGATCCGAAGGCGGGGTGGTCTCAAGAAACCTTCCGTAAGCCGAATCGCCGCTCGGAGGCCTCCGCCCCTCAGGTGGAGGCTTTTCTGTGGGAGCGCATCCTCCTCGCACTCCTCCCCGCACAGGCTTTCGGGAAAGCCGGTGGCCTAGCGCACCCTCGAAAGCGGGGTCACTTCCCCAAACTTTGCATTCAGAAAGCTCGCTCCTGGAGGAGGGAAGCGAGCTGTCATTAAAACTGACCTTTAAATAAAAAAATTTTAAAGTTGCTCATCTGCTTTCTCCTGTTCTCCTGCACCTGCCCGAGGAGGTCTGAGCTGCAGGACAGAGCAGCCCCCCCGCCCCCGCCGCCCCCGCCGCCCCCGCCCCACGGCCACGCTGCTGCCCTGTGCATTCCCTTCCCATGTCCCCGCAGCACACCGGGGCTCTGGGCTGCGGCTTCTCCCTCTCACCAAGGTCCCAGGCGACAAAGCTCGCGACAGTGTGAGGCTCTGTCTGGGGAAGAATTCCCAGGGGGCAGCGTGGGGAGCTCCCTCAGAGCGGCCTGGCTGCGCACAGCCCGCCACACTCACCACAAAGGACTGGCTCGGCCCTGGCAAAGGACCGGCAGGTGGACATCCTCTCCCTCTGCCCCAGGCCCCGCCTCAGCCCTCCCGCGGACTGAGCATGGAGGGAGGGCAGGGAAGAGGGCTTCGCCTGACTGCCCAGGCGACCTCTGCCCACATCCCACAGCATGGAAACAATGGTTTTAAAAACATGACAGGAAATGGCTCCTGCCGTGTGTCATTGTTTTAATTTTATGTCCGTGGATGTAGAAAGCACCAGCTCCATCCACGAAGCCCTGTCCCTGCCGGTGTGGAGCCCAGATGGAAGGACAGACGGAGAGGGAAGAGGAAGAACGCTGGGCCAGTGGCCGCGGCCAATGTTGGCATGACCCCTCAGGTCAGCGGTGTGGCTTCATCAAACCCCCCCGCCCCCGAGATAAGGATGCATCTCCTGCAGGTGACGAACCCTGGCTTTGCTCTTTAAACCTTTTTCCTAGACTCTGCTGAGTGGACATCAGTGACTGAGACTTGGCCAAGCCTCTGACAACAGGAAAGTCCCTTCTCCAGAGTCTCCCCTCTGTCTGGGGAGCCTGGTCACGGCTGGTGGGAAGCTTAGAATCGAGTTAGATTTTTAGGGAAGAGCTCAACACCCCCAAATATACTTGTGACTTTAATAACTGCAAATGCCCTGGGCGTAAAGAACCTAGGAATGTGGGTGATCTATATAAAAAATGCCATTTATCAGTATTTTCCTACAATGCGCCCTAAAATTCCTATTTCTGTAATTAATGGTTGGACGATGGTCAGCCATTTAAACGTGTGCTCTCTGGAGTAAGCAGACACTAGGGTAGTTTCCAAATCCATGTCCTTAGAAGGAGAACTCAGGAGAGAAGCGATCGCTAAGTCCAAAGGGTGCGTGGCCAGCGAGGGTACAGGTGCGTGGCCAACGAGGGCTCAGGTGCGTGGCCAGCGAGGGCTCAGGTGCGTGGCCAGCGAGGGCACAGGTGCGTGGCCAGCGAGGGCTCAGGTGCGTGGCCAGCGAGGGCACAGGTGCATGGCCTGCGGTCTTCTTCCGGTGAGAGGCTGGACAGTCGGAGGAGCCGCGGTTATCACAGAGCCTCCGTGTCCTTAGTCCACGAGAAGGTTTTAAAAGTCTGTGTTAGAAAAAACTAAGCCATCTTTCCCATCGTTTTCTACATCAAACCGGGACTATTGGGATGAAACGCGAACGCGTTGGCCTGGGGTGGTCGGTGGGAACGCTGTGCGTAGGAAGTGTGGCTCTGGGTGCTTGTGAAACCAGGCGAGGGGGCGGGGTCCGCGGAGCCGCCTGCGTGGGGGGCACCGGCGCCGGCACTGGTTCCACAGCAGTGGCATGGCCCTCCAATTCCTAGAGATCTTTTCAAATACAACGTTGGCACCATTTGGAGGTGAGTGCGTGCTTACGAACGTCGTTCATGTTAGAGAATGAATGTATAAAGTTACAAACTATGCATTTTCAAAGAGTAATGTTTATTTTGTGTTAAATCCAAGTAAACTCTTTTCATAGAGACTCACCACAACCACAAAGTATTCAAGATGAACTTGAGCGCGTGTTGCTAGGGGCGGTGGGACTCCGTTGGCATTCTCCAGCTGGTGTGTTTTAAGACGGTGCATTGAAACCTGAGGCTCTAAGCAAGTCCAGCCACTCGGTGACTAACTAGGAAATGGTTGGTATTTTAGGTCTTAACCAGAAAAGGGACACATTGGTTATCACATGCCCACTTCTTTGAAGGTCTGTGTACCAGTAACATGAATTAACAATCCATCAACATTGATGGAGTTCATGAGGGCCGTGTGGGATCATTACAGTGTGGGTTGAGTCTGGTGTGTTTCATTCTCCATCTAAGAAAAAAATATTCATCAAAGGGTTTAGGTTGTACAGTTTCAACAAACGGAATATAATGTCCCTTGGGGTGGTGAACACACAGTACAATATACAGATGGTGTATTATGGAATGGTACACCTGAAACTATATAATTAAACCAATGTCACCCCAATAAATTCTATAAAAAATAAAACATTGCCCTGCAAAGAAAATCACTGACCTTTTTTCAAAATCAAATGGAGATGACTTCTTCTATTTTGGGGAAGTTCATATAGAATATGCACGTTTTTTCAGCCCTCTTGGTATTTTGCATTTTCATGAAAACTTTTCCACCAGTGACTTGCCTTGGTCCTTAATCAAGGCTTTACCCTGTTACTCGGCATGAGAACAGAAGCCCTTTTCTCCCCGCCCCACTTCCCTTCAGTGGCCGCTGTTTGTATGTAAACGACGGGGAAACGCACTGTAACCTGTCCTCACGGCTGTCAGCCTGGACACATGTGCTACCTGTGCAGAAGTCCTGGGGGGATGTGTCTTTTTACATGGTTTTTAGCCAAATGCAGATGCTCTGATGCTACATTTCTGAATACCTAGCCGACTGTCCACACAGCCTGTGGAGTTTGTACACCCTTCCGTGGCTGTTCCCCAGCCACGCTCCTCGCCAGCTTTGGTACATTGTACATAGATTTGTTGAATGTTTAATGAGGTTGTTTTTCTAAATGCTGTTCTCTACAACTTTTTTGAATGTTATTTGCTTTCCATTGTTTGGGGCTTTGTGTGTGGGTTTTTTAAAATTTGTTTCCTAAATACTTAACACCAGGAAAAACATTTCAAATAAACTGGTGCTAACTGAAATAGAAGGGAGACGGCAGAGTGAAGCTGTACAAGTGTCCGCGCCTGTTAAACTAAGCGCGTGCTCCGGGGCACAGCGGGCAGTCCCTGCGGGGGCCTCGGGCGGCCGCGCGTGTTTGCAGCTTCTGTGGCCCATTTGCGTGCTGTCCCCTCGGCGAGGACAGTCCTGTGGAAGCATTTAAGTAGAAGTAAAGGTTTATAGCAAGAATCACGTTAGTAATAGTCGTCGGGTCCTCGGAGTCTCATGTCTGCAACCCCTCGTGTAACGAGGAGCTGGAGTTGCCAGGCTGGTCGGAGCCTTTGGCTGCACTCACTGCGCGGGCTTCTGCGGGGCTGCGGGCACGCTGAGCCAGAGCCCGGCTGCCCCCAGACCAGCCTGATGTCCGCGGCGTCCACAAACATGAATTTAAATGCACTTGTAACTGGTTAACTCCAGGAGGCCTGACTTCCACTTAATAAACGTTTTTGTGTACCTGCTTCTCTTGGGGGCTGTTTATTTAAGTAAAGGGCAACTAACTTACGGTACACCCAAGAGAGCCCCCTGGGGTTGAGGGGTTGAGGGGTTGAGGTTGTTACCTGGAGTGGTAAAAATCATTCACAGCCAGGTCTTCCCGTGTCAACTGCAAGGCCGTCGAGGTCAGCCGGGTGATCACAGCTCAAGCCCATTCCCTGGTCACGCTGTGCTGCTGATCCTGTGGTCCCAGGTGTGTAGACACACCTGGCAGAGAGAAGGCCATGTCCATTCAGGTGGCAAGCCGGCCTGGAGACCAGCCCTAGGCCCAGGCGATGCCCACCGGCACCTGAGGTACTCACCTGCCAGAGCCCAGCAGGGTCTGCACAGCATGGCAGCAGGTCAGACTCAGGCACACACCAAGCTTTGCCTCTTGCGAGATAGGTAGCTGGGTAAGTGATCCAACCTTGATAGATCTTGTCTTTATAATGGGAATGATCAGGCGAGAGGGGAGCTCATTAGTCTGGCTTGGACAGTGTCTTTAGTCCTCGTCCAATCCGCCTCAGCTGGGGTGGGGAGCTCGTGGACACGACCTATTGCCTGGGTCAGGGACATTCCTGTGCCTGGGACTGTTGTGGGAATTACTGGAAATGCACAGAGAAGGACTCCCCAAATGGAAGCCAAACTACTCAACCTCTGGGACCCCCCGATGTCCAGAATGAGTGCCTTCAAATTGCAGAACGTTCTCCCTTCAGTTTTATGGGAGGGTTCTCTCTATAATAAGGATGGCCTGCCGCTTGCACACCACACCCGAATGTTTTCTTGGTGACTCCTAGCCACAGTGATATCATCCACTAATAGACCGAGCAGCGGGGACGGCGTATAGCTCAGCCCATGTGGGAACTGGAGGCTGATGCAGTGGCACCCACCCCAGCCCAACCAGCCCCGGCGGGCCCACTCCATGACCTCCTTCTATTCAGCACAGGGGACCTGGAGCTCTTTGACCCTTCCTGAGACGCAGTGGGACGGAGGACAGATTACCTTTGTTCCTACGTGCTAGGCGGCGCCCTGGGCTGGATCATCTCATTCAGTCCCACAGCGGCTCGAGTCTTACGTGGTTGGTAGCAAGTAATAGTCCCACTCAAACTAGATAAAGCAAACGCACGTGAGGAGTTATTGAAAGCACAGGTGTCTTGCAGGACCCCAGGTCAGATAATGTTGCCAGGCCTTGTGGAGTTCTGGAACCAAGATCTGGAAATAAGACAACCGCCCACCCACCGCCCAGCCCCGCGCCCCGCCGCCTCCCAGGCTGCGGGCCAGGCCCTCTGTGGCCAGGCCCTCCGTGTCCCTGCGCGTGTTTTCCTGCCCCCTCTGCAGAGCTGCCCGCCTTCTCCAGCCCGTGAGAGGCGCACATTGAACGCAACGCAGGCGGTCAAGGGAGGGTTAGAATCTTGGCCCACGGACTCCTGCTCCATCAGCCAGGCTGTGGGGAGGGGGGCGGTCAGGAGTCACGTGGAGACATGTTGCTTTTAGCCACTTAACATGTTGGCATATGCATAAATATTTCTGAATGCCTCCACCTCGGTGCCTGTATAATAACAGTTTGTGGGTATACATGATTTCCTGAAATGGTCCCCTCTCTGGAAAACAGAGGCTGTGTCCAATTTTAATTGCTTCTAAACTCTTGCTACAGGTTGCCAAATTACTGTCCAAATAATTCGACTCAATTTGCTCTCCTAACAACAAAGTGAATGAGTGTTTTGCTGTGTGTTCACCTGAAATGAGCTTTATCATTTTTTAACTCTTCACTAAGTTGATAGGCATTCCTGGCTTATTTCTATTTCCTGAATACTAACTAATGATATCAAGCATTTTTCTGTCAACCACTGATACTTTCTACTTAGACCCCATCTATTCCTGTCCTTTGCTTATTTATCTTTTGAGATATTAACTGTTGTGGGCTCGATCCCCAGTGGGGGACTTGCAGGAGGCAGCCAACCCACCATGATTCTCTTTCATCATGGATGTTTCTGTCTCTCCCTCTTCCTTCCTCTCTGAAATAAATAAAAATCAACAAAAATATATTAAAAAATAATAATGGCGGTATGTTCTCATGCATTAGAAGTTCTTTATTTGCCAGCTTCTGTCTCACTTGCTGGAATAGTTTTCTCAATCGATGTGCATCTTAAATTCAGTCATGGACATTTTTGCATATAGATCTTTTCATCTTTGTATCATTAAACCTGTCCACGTTTTCCTTTAAAATGTCACATCTTACACTCCTCACATTCAGTCAGAAAACATTCCCTTGTATTTTCTTTCTGCTTTTATTTACACTATTTTTTTTTCTTACTATCTAGAACATGTTGGTATAGGAAAAGCTGGAATGTACTTTTCCTCCCCAAATATCTGGCTAATTGTCCCAATCTCCCCAATGCTGACCTCAGCCAGTCTTTCGGGTTTGCAAGGCCATTCATCACTGAATTGTTGGGATAGTAGCATCTTCTCAAAGTCCTTCGTTCCTGATTACTCATTCATCCAAGTTATCTCCCCCTCCTTTTCCTGGGGGCTCTGGGCCCTGGTCAGCCAGGGGATGGGGAGCACAGTTCTTGGGCCCACAAAGTCCCATGCTGTCTTTGGCTGAGGTCAACGTCATTCCATCTGGCCTTTGCACTTCCCCCCACTATCACCCCATCGTCCACTCTTTTTTTTTTTTCCTTCTATAAATTTTTCAATTACAGTTGACATTCAATATTATATTACTTGCAGGTGTGCAGTACAGTGGTTAGGCATTTATATAGTTTACAAAGTCTTCCCCTAAAAAGTCATCTAACCGAGTGAAATATAGTAGGCACTCATGTCTAACTTCAGGTCCAGCATTTGGATTGTTTGTGTGTTTTTACCACTTTTTCGGGGGCGAGGGTGGTGGTGAGATTGCTTAAGATCAGCTCTCTTACCAAATTTCAAGTATCTAACAATACAGTAGTGCCTCCCATGTCCTCCACCTACTGGCCCTGTGCCCACCATTCTCCTCTCCACCTTCTGTTTCCATAGCTCACCTTTTTTTAAACATTCCTCATGTAAGTGAGATCACACAGTATTTGTCTTTCTGTCTGGCTTCTCTTCCTTAGCACGATGCCCTCCATCCACCTGGAGGCTTTCTTTCTCTCTCATAGTTGGTACTGTCCCACTGTGTGGATGTAGCATGCCTCCTTTATCCACTCAGCCCGCACCAGACACGAGGTTGCTCCCCCGTACTGTCTATTGTGGATCCTGCTGCATGAACATGGGAGGGCAGCTATCTCTTCATGACACTGATTTCACATCCTTTGGAATTACACTCAAAAGTGGAGTTGCTAAATCACATGGTAATTCTATTTGTAGCTGTTTGGAAAACGCCCTTCCGTGTTCCATGGCAGCTTCACCAGCTAACATCCCAGCAGCACCCGCCCCAGCCGTGCCGTCTCCTGGCCTTTTCACAACAGCCACCCCTGTGTGTGAGGTGATGTCACTGTGGCTTGATTGGCATGTCCCTGGTGGTTAGCGATGTCGAGCACCTTTCCTACCCCTGCTGACCTGTGGTATGACTTCTTTGGGAAAATGTCTAATCAGGTCCTTTGCCCATTTTTAATTAGGATTGTGGGGGGAGGGGGTGGGGGGAGGGATGTTTGTTTCATGTGTGTGTGTTTTTTAAGTCCTACCTGGGACTCGACGTGATTTCTCGCTGAGCAGGTCTGCCAATGAGAACTGGGCGTTTTCACTACATCAGTCCTTAATCCAAGGACAAGAGCCAGGGAGCTTTGCCGAAGGAAAAAGCTCCACCTCAGGGTTGCACGCCAGCCACCACGTAAGTACGCGGTGAACCTGCTCAGATGTGAGGTCTCCATGCCAAGGCAGAGAGGAGAGAGCCTGAGAACAGACCGGTGGGTGCGATGCCCCAAACATCAAGAACCGCCTTTACTGTCACAGTCCCAGCAGGGCTGCCGGGTCCCAGCAGGGCCGCACAGATGTCACCCACTCAGCAAGCCCAAAGCTGTGCCTTCTCACCAGGCAGCCACAGCCATTCCCGGTTCTCCCAGCCCACCTGCAGCCCACCAGTCACGGGTCAGGCTTCCCAGACGCTGCGTTGCCTGGTAACCCAGCCAGCATTCATTCCGTCTGCTTTCCAGGCCACAGAGCTAGAGAGTTAACTCAAGGTCTGCTTTTGTGTGTGTGTGTGTGTGTTTGGTTTTTTTACAGAAAGCAGGACAAAATGCTGTTAACCTTTCACTCACACATCCCATTCCTGACCCCTCTGAGCTCCCGAAAGCTTATCCGAAGTCACCAGTGAGCGACCTGGGATGCCCCCTAAACTCAGTATGTAAAGACCCACGTCACCCTTTCCCCGGCCCCGCCCCTCCCCGGACACCTTCCACTCCTGTTTGGATTCACACGATCGCCATGCTCCGATCGTCCCGGCATGGCCTTCCTCCATGGCTTTCCACCCCAGGATAGTCAGTCTTGGGAATCTAGATGATCTACGTTCCTCCGGCCCCTTCCACACGTGCCTCACCCGTTAGACCAGACATTTGTCACTCTCACAGGCCACGGTTACAAGTACCCACAGCATTGTCTGTGAGTCCAACTCTCCTAATACACAACCTTACATGAAGGCCTGGGCCAGTGGTCGGCAAACTCATTCGTCAACAGAGCCAAATATCAACAGTACAACGATTGAAATTTCTTTTGAGAGCCAAATTTTTTTAACTTAAACTTCTTCTAACGCCACTTCTTCAAAATAGACTCGCCCAGGCCGTGGTATTTTGTGGAAGAGCCACACTCAAGGGGACAAAGAGCCGCATGTGGCTCGCGAGCCGCGGTTTGCCGACCACGGGCCTGGGGCGAGGAGAGTGAGGAAGGCCGCCATCGCTGCGTGGAGCTCGAGCCTCTGTGAACACCGTCTTTGGCTTCTGCAGGTCCCTGTGTGCCTGCTGTCACACAGCAGCCCGTCAGCAATAACGGCGTTATGAGCCCTGGCCGGTTGGGCTCAGTGGCCTGCAGACTGAAAGGTTCCAGGTTCGATTCCCGTCAAGGGCACATGCCGGGGTTGTGGGTTCAATCCCCAGTGAGGGACTTGCAGGAGGCAGCCAATCCACCATGATTCTCTCTCATCATGGATGTTTCTCTCTCTCTCTCCCTCTTCTCTCCTCCCTGAAATCGATAAAAAAAATTTTTTTCAAAATCAAACAATGAATGCATAAATAAGTGGAACAACAAATTGATATCTCTCAAACCAATAAATACATTAGGAAAAAATAAATAAATAAGCAAGCATGACATAGACTAGTGCTGGATAGCATGCTCCTGTTTGTATGAAAATGTGTGGGTGAGACGGCCTCGCTGGTTACCTCTGGAGAGCCTGGTATGTGAGGTCGGAAGCCGTTTTGATCGTGCATGTCTTACATGGTTTGTTTGCTGCATGCATGTATTTCCTTAATGTTTAGGTTGTAGATACAACAGACAAAGGATTAGCAACACCGCAGGTCCGGAGATAATTGCATAGCAAGTACACAGAGGAGAAACCAACGTTTACAGACTCCGTCTATGAGGCGGGCAGGTGTCTGTCCTGCTCCCTCCCCCCGCTGCGCCCACGTGTGGCTGTGACGTTTCTGCCCCTGGAAACCAGCCTGCAGCCTGGTTTCCTGCTGTTGGCCCACCTCAGGCAAACCACAGCAGGCCCTGACCCGGCGGCGTTCCTACTGGGCGGAATGCAGCCAAATGTGGACAATTTCGGGGAGAACATCATGTGTTGGAAACTGAGATCAAACAACCAGACTCCTCTCTAGCAAACCAATGGGATCAGCCCGGGTTGTAAAGAACTGCCTACATCGTTTCAGCGCCTTTGATGGCTTTTTCCATCTTGAAAACTGTAAAACAAGCACGCCCTTTCCAACTTGGGATACGCTGCTTCCAGAGCGATTTGCCCCAGGTAGGAGGCCAGGCCTGCGGAGCTTCCTTTAGTTGGGCTGATGGAAGCAAGATAAGGGCTTCCGACTGTTTTCATTGTTAATAAAACAAATTAAACGTCTGTGATGTCTACAAATTACACTGTTGTAGATTTCTATCACACCCTTATCCAATGCTGCCCTCTAGTGGACTCTTCAGTAAAACCTGTAAAAATAAATTTCCAGCCCCCCGCTGGTGTGGCTTAGTTGGTTGAATATCATCCATGAAAGGTTGCTGGTTTGATTCCCACAAATACCTCTCCCAAAAATCATGCAAATACCCCCAGAAATGTGAAATGCATACTGAGTCATAGAAGTTGGTTCTAGAACTGTGTAGATCTGTGCAATCATTTAAAAATCAGATGTCAGCCGCCCTGCTCTGGGTTTTAGGGTGGTTAAGGCAGAGCTTAAAAGAGGAGTGACCTTCACAGTGTATGGGCATTTTAGCAAGAAAGCAGTGGCCCGCCAGGCTGGGGGTCCTTGCTCCGGACATACGGGCTCCCTCTTGCAAGCCTCTGCCTCATCAGCTGGAAGCCATTCATCAGTTAGTTTCACAGGACCCAGGACACACACACACACATGTGCACATGCACTGCCAAGTTCTCTGAGCTTTAAAAGTGCCTCTTCCCCAGCAGGTCACATTTGCGTTCACAGTATACCTTCCCCCTTGAGAAGGTGGAGGCTTTGCCCAGATGTCCACAGAGCAATTCTCAGCCTGATCCCGGCAAATGGGGGAGAGAAACAGCAGGGGCCAGCATCCTTCCAGGGCCTGGGCCGAATCCTGCCTCTGACCCCGCTGTGCCCTGTCATCTGTCACCAGGCTTTGACATCCACCCATCAAAGACGGTTAGAAAAATACATTTAAACTCTCAGCGCCTGCGGTTCTCACAGCAGGCCCGACTCCGCCTGCCTTTGCCAGCGCCATACCGGAGCCCTGCTGCCCCAGCAGCCGGCCTGAGTGTCCCTTTGCTCGCAGGCGGCCTGGCCCAGGTGGGGCAGGGCAGGCTGATGAGGTCACCCTCGCGGAGCGGCCCTCTGGGTCCAGGGTGGGGGTGAGAACCCAGCTGAGCTCAGCCGGTTCCCCAAGGTCACCTTGACAACCTCCTGCCCAGCTCAGCTACCCGGCTTCACACTCCTAACTCGGCTTCCTCTCCCTCTCGCACCCGGCCCTGTGCGCTCCCCAGGGTGCCCCTTTAAAATGACAAAGGCGTGAGTAAATACCACAGGAAAACCCTGCTGTTTGGAGAGCTTGATTTTCACATCCAAGAGTTAAAGCAGGAATCGCTCGGAGAGAACTGAAGTTCCCTGCTCAACCCCATCACCCACCCTCCCCGGCCTGGGCTTCCCGCAGTTTCACACTCAGTCTCCCCGTACTGCCTCTCACAAGCTCTCTCTCAGCTTACGCTCCCCACCCGTCCCCTTCCCGGCTTCTCCCCCATCTCAGGGAGGCGCCTTGGCTGGAATGTCTACCTCACTGTCTCAGACTTTTCCAAATACTCAATCCCCTCCTTCTGCTCAGGTCTCCTCGCTGGGAGAATCTCACGGGCGGGGCGGGGGGTGGGGGGAGTGCCGCGTGCCAGCAGCCTTGCTGTTTCATACACGAACGTGTGTGATTAGACAGCGTGGCCTTTTAGAGAATTCGTGGGTGAAGACTGCTTCACATGGGTCTGCCTAACGGGAGAGAGGAGAGGGACAAACCACAGAGAAACAGACGCGGAACCCAGCTCCCCCGCAGCGGGCCTGCCCAAAGGAGATGGGAGCCCTCGCTCCCGAGTTACCAGGACGCTCAAGTGCCCCCAGCAGGACATTGCGCCGAGCGTGGGCCTCTGAGCCCAAGGCTGTGGCCACTCTAGGCAAGCTTTTTACCGGGAAGGTGAACTCTACAGGAGGAAGCGTATTTAAAAGCACGTTGGCTACGGACCGCAAGTCCTTGTGGGGAGGAGTGAGGGGCTCCATGAGGCACCCAGTGTGGCCTCAAGGATGAGACTGGCAAGGGTCGGCGCAGAGGAGGGCAGACGGCTCCTGAGCCTGGGGGGGGGGGGGGGTCCTGTCCAGTGGCTTCTACTTTCTTGGTGAAGAATATGCAAGAACCCTACCTGCAGCACAGATGTTAGCAGAGCAAGAAGAAACCAGGAGCCAGCTGGGCACACCCCACATCCGGGAACACACTTGAGATGTGGGTCCCAGCATTACCTGGGATTTGTTAGGGATGCCAATGCCTGGCCTCACCCCAGTAAAGAACCAGCAAGGAGGCCCAGCCTCCTGTTTCCACAACCCTCTGGGGGTCCAAATACTCCTGAAAGTTAGAGCCCCACTGATCTGTGGCTGACGCTCCTCATTTTCCCTCCACACCATCCCACACCCGTGTCCGTGTCCGAAGGCAAGACGGACAGAGCGTCAGGGCCCGGGAGAGAGAGCTCTGCATCTAGACAGCGGGCTGCTGTCTCCCTCTCCTGGTTCTGTGCTTAGTAACGGCTGGGAGGGAGGCACGGATGGCACACGGATCTCGTTAACCGATGACGGAGGGCTGACAGGCAGAGGCACTGGGTGGGGACATCAGTGCCCGAAGACCAGAGTGAGAGTCCAAACCTATCAACAGGAAACTTTATAGGCAACAGTCATTAGGATTAATTCAGTTTCGAGTGACGGGAAACCCAAAATAGCATTGGCTCAGACAGAGGGAAGTGCATTTCTCATTGCCAGAAATGAAGTCTGGAAGTGGCGGGCCACAGCCAGTGTGCTGGCTCTGCTGCCCCGAATTCCCAGGACCCAAGCTCCCCACCCACCCCATTCCTCAGGTGTGACCTCATCCTCAAGTCGAAGATGATGATAACCACGTTTTGGATGGCCAGATCGAGGGAGGATGGAGAAAAGGGCCAGTTCTTGCTGTCCTTTAAAGATTCTCAATGTTACCCCAGTCTCTTTCTGCTTGTATCCTGTTGATCAACACTTAGTCTTACAGCCACAGCTACAGTGGAAGTTAAGAATTGTCCTCTTTGCTTTCCTAGGCAGCTCAGCTAGATATTACATAGAGGAGAGCAAGAGCAAATATTGGGACGCAATGAGCCGCCCCTGCCAACCAAAACGAAAACCAAGTCCCTTATACAGGGCCCCAGGCTTTGGTGGAAAAGAGGGGGTAAGAAGTAATAGCCGTGCACACAGCCCTCTGCTCACTCCCTTTGCAAAGGAAAAAACCCAAGCCATCCCGCGGAAGCAAGAAGAGGTGGGGAAACACAGGGATAGCTCAGATGATGCCATCGGCTTAGACTGAGGCTTCTCATGTCTCAGCTGGCAGCTCGAATTGGGTTTATTTCTATGCTTCGTGGTAAGAGGGCCCAGGCCCAGGGCTCCAGTCCCTGAACCTGCTGGTGGGCCAGGCCGAGGTCCGAGTTCAGTCGTCCCACCCACCTCACCCCCACTCATTTCTCAGATCAGTCTCCTCTAGCCAAGTGGTTCTCAGCCCTGGCTACTCATCGAGTCCCCTCAGGAGATTTTTAAACTCCTGATGCCCAGGCCTCTCTTCCTAAAGCTGATTTGATTGGGCAGGGCCAGGCTCTGGCACCCAAAGGCCTCTCTGGGTGACTCTCCTGAGCATCCGGGGTGAAGAGCCCTGACAGAGACGCTGTGGGTGAGCAGAAGTTTCTCTGGAGCCACTGCCCCAGATGCTGTGAGGTTGGTTTCATTTTATTGATTTTTTTTACAGAGAGGAAGGGAGAGGGATAGAGAGCTAGAAACATCGATGAGAGAGAAACATCGATCAACTGCCTCCTGCACACTCCCTACTAGGGATGTGCCTGCAACCAAGGTACATGCCCTTGACCGGAATCGAACCTGGGACCCTTCAGTCCACAGGCCGACGCTCTATCCACTGAGCCAAACCAGTTCGGGCCTGTTCTTAAATTTTTGAGGAACCGACAGCCTGTTTTCCACAGTGGCTGTGCCAGACTACATTCCCACCAGCAGTGAAAGAGTGCTCCCTTTTCTCCACAACCTCTCCAACCTTTGTTATTACTTGCCGTGTTGATCATAGGCTCTCTAACAGGTGTGAGGTGGTATCCCATTGTAGTCTTGCATTTCCCTAATTGCTAGTGAGGTTGAACATCTTTTCATAGATCTGTTGGCTGTTTGTCTTCTTGGGAGAGGTGTATTTTCAGGTCGTCTGCCCATTTTTTTATTGGGTTGCTTGTTTGTTTGGTGTTGAGTTTTATGAGTTCTTGGAATATTTTGGAAATTAAATCTTTCTTGAGCTATTGTTTGCAAGTATCAGCTCCCATTCGGTCGGCTGCCTCTTTGTTTTGTTGTCAGTCTCTTTTGCTGTGCAGAAGTCTTTTCGTTTGATATAGTCCCATTCATTTATTTTGGCCTTTACTTCCCGTGCCTTTTGGGTCAAGTTCATAAAAAGTTCTCTACAGCGAAGGTCCATAAGGTTGGGGCCTGTGTTTTCCTCTATGTAACTTATTGTTTCGGGTCTTATGTGTAGGTCTTTGGTCCGTTTTGAATTAATTTTTTACACGGGGACCAACTGTCACCCAGTTTCATTCTTTTGTGTGTGGCTTTCCAGTTTCCCAGCACCCTTTACTGAAGAGGCTTTCTTTACCCCATTGTGTGTTTCTGGCTCCTTTGAGGTGGGTGACTGCTTCTTTTAATGAAAGTGAAATATACAGAATGATGGTCACAATGCTCCAAATTTCACATGAAACTCCAATTACAGCTTTTGCTCTGTTGGCAGTAGATGTTCTGATGTCGCTACAAGACAGAAGCTCTTGAAAGGCTATGGACTTCTCAAAAGATCTGAGAAGATAGGGTTCCTCAAGTCCTCACAAGTATTAAATCAAAGGTCTACAGTTTTCTAACTATGTGTGCACAGATGCCAAGTCAACACAGCGAACCAGGTGAGCCCTGAGGGAGGTTTTCCATTTTTGAAGGAAATACGACAATGCCATACAAATTACTGCCAGTCAGTTTGTGTAACCTAACTACTTAATAATCCACAGGGGTCCTCAAATTTTTTAAACAGGGGGCCAGTTCACTGTCCCTCAGACGGTTGGAGGGCCAGACTATAGTTTAAAAAAAAACTATGAACAAATTCCTATGCGCACTGCGGGCCCAGGACGAGTTGGCTGTTAAGCAGGACAGGCAGCGGCACCCGGCGGGCCAGATAAATGTCCTCGGCGGGCCGCATGTGGCCCGCAGGCTGTAGTTTGAGGACCCCTGAATTCTAAGGTTTAATGTCTGAGTTGACCATAACCAGGAACCGAGAAAGTTAAGAACCTCTGAAATAGGTGAATGATTGACTCAAGCAAACCAATCTTGGAGGAAAATGAGAAACAATAAACATGACAGCAAATAAATGAACAAGAAGATCATCACAGGCGATGGTGTGAATTATTCATTAATTCATTCAGTGAATGTGGGCTGTGTGCTGGCTTTGTATCCAGTGGAGTTCTAATGCCAAGATATAACAATAAACTAACATCTCTGCTCTCAGGAAGCTTATGTTCGGGTGGGGAGGTGGGACAACCACAAGCAATACACACCAGTAAAAATAGTCAGGTGATGATCAGGCTATGGCAAGAAAGGCAGGGGCTAACCAGGGTGTGGCCTCTCCCCTGCGGTGGTTTGTGTATTTGAGGTTCTACCTGGAGCCCTCCCATCTATGAATGAACCTCAAGGTCAGGATTCCATCTGATTTTGTTGCTTAACAAGCAAAGATTTTCAAAATATGTTCAATTAATCTTTAAAAATTCAGGTTAAAATATGTCAGATGTACCATATCCCACCCACAAAACTGGACTGTGTGAGAAAATACAGAAGTCACTGCATTAATATGCCAACAGGACAGATCCTGGATGTTGAAATTCTTTATTAAGGTTTTTTCACTTGCGGAAACTCACGCATTTTTCCTAATTCATCTGCAATAACGTTGGTTATCCATACATATAAAAGCCTAAGCAACCCAACAACCGAATGACTGAACAACCGGTAGACCGGTCTCTGTGATGCGCACTGACCACCAGGGGGCAGATGCTCAACACAGGAGCTGCCCCTGGTGGTCAGTGCGCTCCCACAGTGGGATTGCCGCTCAGCTGACCGAAGGGCACCAGACGCCAGGCTCATGGCTGGCAAGCGCAGCTGTAGCGGTGCTGGCCTCTCCCATTTCTGTCACAGCCGGGCAGGCAGCAGCAGGCAGGCACAGCAGCGGGGCCAGGATGAGTGGGAGGGGCCGGCGCCCAGCTGGGACTCGGGCTCCTCCCCAGCTGCCTGCTGCTTCGGGCACTACTACATCCCTTGGGGGTCCCAGATTGCAAGAGGGTGCAGGCCAGGTTGAAGGACCCCACCAGTGCACTGCACAGGGCCTCTAGTTATATAATAACTAGAGAACTAGAGGCCCGGTGCACAAAATTCATGCACGAGGAGGGGGGGTGTCTCTCAGCCCAGCCTGCACCCTCTCCAATCTGGGACCCCTCGAGGGATGTCCGACTGCCCAGGCTTAAACGGGCAGTCGGACATCCCTCTCACAATCCAGGACTGCTGGCTCCCAACTGCTCGCCTGCCTGCCTTCCTGATTCCCCCTAACCGCTTCTGCCTGCCAGCCTGATCACCCCCTAACCACTCCCCTGCCAGCCTATTTTCCCCTAACTGCTTCCCTGCAGGCCTTGTCACCCCTAACTGCCCTCCCCTGCAGGACTGGTCACCCCTAACTGCCATCCCCTGCAGACCTGGTCGCCCCCAACTTCCCTCCTCTGCTGGCTTGGTCACCCCTAACTGCCCTCCCCTGCAGGCTTGATCACCCCCAACTGCCCTCCCTTGCAGGCCTGGTCCCTCCCAACTGCCCTCCCCTGCTGGCCTGATCGCCCACAACTGCCCTCCCTTGCAGGCCTGGTCCCTCCCAACTGCCCTCCCCTGCTGGCCATCTTGTGGCGGCCATCTTGTGTCCACATGGGGGCAGGATCTTTGACCACATGGGGGCAGTCATCTTGTGTGTTGGAGTGATGGTCAATCTGCATATTACTCTTTTATTAGATGGGATAAAAAATAAACCCTCACTGGTTTGGTTCAGTGGATAGAGCATCGGCCTGCGGACTGGAGGGTCCTAGGTTCAATTCCAGTCTAGGACACATGCTCAGGTTGCAGGCTCGATCCCCAGTAAGGGGTGTGCAGGAGGCAGCCAATCAATGATTCTCTCTCATCACTGATGTTTCTATCTCTATCTACCTCACCCTTCCTCTCTGAAATCAATAAAATATATTTTTAAAATAATAATAATAAATAAAATGTCTGAAGACTCTATATGGGTTAAAGACTAAATAATTCATATGTGATACAAAGTTTCCCAGGAGAACAAAGGTTTCTCATCTTCTGAATTTGCTCTTGGGAGGGTCAAGCGGGCAGCCAAATTTGAGCATGTGGGTGTTCTCGGAGTTCGGATTTGTTGGAAGAGAGGGAAGAGGTAAGAGTGGCAATCTGTGGAGAGGAACGTCCACTCTGCTGGGTGAGTCCGAGGCCGGCTCCCTCCGCGCTGCTGTGAGATGGTCAGTCCAGGGAGGCGCTGTGCCGCTCACCTGGATGCAGATGCCACCAGGTTAAGACCCGGAGATGCGGACATCGGCCTGCTCTGGGGGATCCAGGAGAATGGTGGGGCCCCACTGGCGTGGCCCAGCACCCAGCAGCAGAGAGCACAAACCTTCCCAGGGTCACTGGGAGGGAAATGAGCACAGGACAATGGCAAGGTCACCTGGAGGTTCCGGGCCTTTGAACAATGACCACCATCACCCTTGTCGTGCAGGGTTACGAAGTTTTCAAAGAATGCCAGGAAGGGTAGGACATGGGTTATTTTATCTCACTCACTGTATCGTGTACAAGGTCACTAACTGCATGCTCCATAGAATATTCTATTGCGTTCCTATCTTACATAGTGTGTGCTAGAGGCCTCACAGGAAGGCCCAGGAGGGCCACGCCGAGACACAGGCACGTGCGACCCCAGGTGGCAGCAGGCCCCCGGAGGAGCAGCAGGAGCTGGGACAGCGCCACGCCGCTGTATTAATAGACGTCTAAAAGGATTTCCTATTTCTGGATGGGAAAGTTTTCTGGATGGGAAAGAATTCTTTTTCTCACTGGGGAGTTCTCCACCGAGCTCTAAATGAAGACAAAAGGAGCAGAATCCTGAACTCGGGCAAGAGGGGACAGGGAGGCACATGGCATGCTACCCTGGGGTTCTGCTCATTCCCAGGCAGGCTCCGTCCGCACCCCGTCTTGGGGCGCAATCCTGAGAGAGCAGACATGCCTGGTTTCAGCCAGAATTGAGGGGCAGGAGGAAGAGACGTTAAGGAGAATCTTGAAAGGCTGTTTCTTAAGGCGCAGACAACAC